>NC_089510.1:56314466-56640300 GCF_036850995.1 Saccopteryx leptura
TAACTTCATAGAGCAGTACCATCCTAAGATCTTGAACTTCTATCTTGTTTAAGATACTATTTGTTTTCTTCCTGGTCTCTCTCACATGTAGTAAAATCTTTATCCTAACAAATATAATCCCTGTAATTTAGAATAACGCCTTGCAAAAGGAGGCCTAGATAAATATTAAATAAACAAATAAATGAATCAGTCTCTCCAGAACCCTTGAATATAGTCTACCTCTAATTAAACTAAGAAAGTCCAGTTTTTGCCTGACCAAGCGGTGGCGCAGTGGATAGAGCGTTGGACTGGGATGCCAAGGACCCAGGTTTGAGACCCTAAGGTTGCCAGTTTGAGCGCGGGCTCATCTGGCTTGAGCAAAAGCTCGCCAGCTTGGACCCAAGGTCGCTGGCTCGAGCAAGGGGTTACTCGGTCTGCTGAAGGCCCACGGTCAAGGCACATATGAGAAAGCAATCAATGAACAACTGAAGTGTTGCAACGTGCAATGAAAAACTAATGATTGGTTGGCCTGGCGTGCGGGGGATCCGGGTTTGATTCCCGGCCAGGGCACATAGGAGAAGCGCCCATTTGCTTCTCCACCCCCCCCTTCCTCTCTGTCTCTCTCTTCCCCTCCTGCAGCCAAGGCTCCATTGAAGCAAAGATGGCCCGGGCGCTGGGGATGGCTCCTTGGCCTCTGCCCCAGGCACTAGAGTGGCTCTGGTCAAGGCAGAGCGACGCCCCCTGGTGGGCAGAGCATCGCCCCTGGTGGGCGTGCCGAGTGGATCCCGGTCGGGCGCATGCGGGAGTCTGTCTGACTGTCTCTCCCAGTTTCCAGCTTCAGAAAAATACAAAAAAAAACACAACTAATGATGGATGCTTCTCATCTCTCCGTTCCTGTCTGTCTGTCCCTGTCTATCCCTCTCTCTGGCTCTGTTAAAAAAAAAAAAAAAAAAAAAAAAGAAAGTCCAGTTTCTAAACCTGCAACATTAAGGCTCAAATCTATATCTAATATTGTGCCCAAACCTATGGGACCTTCCTGAGCAAACAAAGAGTGTGAAGTTTTTAACATTCAATTGTCTAACCTTCAACAGCTTACTTTTGCATATTACCTTCATAATTTATATAGAATAGCTATATCATTAGTTATAATGAAATACATACTTTTTCTGGGAGTGTTAATGTCATTTAAAGACTCATAAGTGATAAAGGTTAGTTGTAGTGAAAACATGAATAGACTTGTAAACAACACAGGTCATGATATACAAAGAAAAAAAGGTGATGTATTGTAACTTTAAAAAATGAATCAAACTTCAGATGACAATATCAAAACAGATTCCTATTTTCCTGCCCTGGCCGGTTGGCTCAGTGGTAGAGCATTGGCCTGGCGTGCAGGAGTCCCAGGTTCGATTTCCGGCCAGGGCACACAGGAGAAGTGCCCATCTGCTTCTCCACCCCTCCCCCTCTCCTTCCTCTCTGTCTCTCTCTTCCCCTCCCGCAGCCAAGGCTCCATTGGAGCAAAGTTGGCCCGGACGCTGAGGACGGCTCCATGGCCTCTGCCTCAGGCCCCAGATGGGCAGAGCATCGCCCCCTGCTGGGCATGCCGGGTGGATCCCGGTTGGGCGCATGCGGGAGTCTGTCTGACTGCCTCCCCATTTCCAACTTCAGAAAAACACAAAAATACAAAAATAAAATAAAATAAAAAAGATTCCTATTTTCCTTCAATGAACAATAGCAGAGTAACTACTTTTTATGAGCCCAAAGTGACTATATTAAATCAAGTTCAGAATTATTTCATTAAGCCCTAGAGCAACTCAAAAGTTAATGAATATGGAAAAAATGTCAAAACAAACTCAGATCATTTTTTTCTTTCATATTGCTGCTCTGCTCCCTCAGTGGTTGTACTATGAGAACACTAAGGACAGCAGCTGCCACGTTAAGATCTGGAGGGAAACGGGTGCTGAGGATGGCTCTGTGGCCTCTGCCTCAGGCACTAGCATGGCTCTGGTTGCAGCTGAGCGAAGCCCCAGATGGGCAGAGCGTCGCCCCTTGGTGGGCATGCTGGGTGGATCCCAGTCGGGCACATGCGGGAGTCTGTCTGACTGCCTCCCTGTTTCCAACTTCAGAAAAGTACGAAAAAAAAAAAAAAAAAAGATCTGGAGGGAAAGATGAAGAAAACTGAGGAGACACCTAACCTGACCTGACATCTGTGAGCTGATAAACACCAAAGACTCCTTCAACTCTAGGCTTGTATACATTTCAAAAAGAAACCCTTGTTTGGTCAAATCTCCATCATTTGGACTTTCTGTTACATGTAGTCAAACACTCTCAAGTCTTATAATTCAGAAAATTAAAATTGAAGAACAAGCTTATGGTTGAATTTCTTACACTAAATACTTTACTTAGGCTAGTGTAAGAGTGCGTCAAGGGAAAAATATTTTAAAAATAATCATAATTCACTTTCAAATATGTAGCTATAGCTATTTACATAATTTTTTTAGTTATTCTTTGGCCTACTTTATTCAAACACATAAGACTTACCTGAAATTTAAGTGATTTACATCTATGGAAATGTCATTTTAATTCAAAAGAACTATTAACATACTAGTCAGTACACAGAAGCAAGCCATTGAGTATCTCCCACAGAGGAATATTTAACATTCTAACTGAACTTAATCGTTTAACAAATATTAGATCCTATTAAATGTCAGGGCCGGGTCTCAAGATTTACCAAAATAAAAAGAAGCATGTTCTCCCTGCCCTTATTAAACCTATATTATAAATAAATAAATAAATAAATAAAAATAAATAAATAAATAAATAAATAAATAAAAATAAAACTTATAATGTCTAGATAATCAAATAAACCTGCTCTGGAAGGATTTTCTTTGGCATTAGCCAAGTTATAGCCAAGAACTGAGTGAGAATGTATTTTTTTTCCTTTTCTTTTTAAATATTTTATTTATTCATTTTAGGGGGGGGAGAGAGAGAGAGAAAGAGAAAGAGAAAGAGAAAGAGAAAGAGAAAGAGAAAGAGAAAGAGAAAGAGAAAGAGAAAGAGAGAGAAGGGGTAGGAGCAGGAAGCTCCTTGTGTGCCTTGACCAGGCAAGTCCAGGGCTTCAAACCGGCGAGCTCAGCTTTCCAGGTCGATGCTTGATCCACTGTGCGACCACGGGTCAGGCTCTTTTTTTTTAAAGTGAGAGCCTGACTGGGATCCACTGGGAACCCCCGTCTAGGGCCGATGCTCAAATCAACCGAGCTATCCTCAGTGCCCAGCGTATGCTCAAACCAATCAAGCCATTGTCTGCGGGAGGGGAAAAGGGAGAAAGGGGAGAGAAGCAGATGGCTGCTTCTCTTGTGTGCCCTGACTGGGACATCCATACACAGCTGACTCTATCCACTAATATATTCTAAAACCAGAGATATTCTTTTTTTTTTTAGTGAGACAGAGACAGAGAGAGGGACAGATAGGGACAGACAGACAGGAAGGGAGAGAGATGAGAAGCATCAATACTTTGTTGTGGCACCTTAGTTGTTCATTGATTGCTTTCTCATATGTGCCTTGACCAAGGGTCTCCAGCTGAGCCAGTGACCCCTTGCTCAAGCCAGCAACACTGCTCTCAATCTGGTGAGCCTGTGCTCAAGCCAGATGAGCCTGTGCTCAAGCCGGTGACCTTGGGTCGAACCTGGGTCTCCTCTGCATCCCAGGTTGACACTCTATCCTTTGTGCCACCACCTGGTCAGGTGCAGAGATATTCTTTTAAAATACACTAGGAACACCCTAGAAATATAGGCAAAATATATCTACAAGCAAGTCACAAATAGCCAACAAACACATGCACACTATTCTCAGTACTAATCAAAGATATATAAACTTTATAAAGTAAAATAAAAAAAATTTAAAAACTATAAAATGGCATAGGTTCTAAAGTGATACCACACAGGCTAATAAAATGACTTTATCAAGCAATCTCATATACTGCTGGTAGAAATACAAATGAATGTAACCAGCCTGATCAGACAGTGGCACCGTGGATAGTGTTGGCCTGAGACACTGAAGACCCAAGTTTGAAACCCTGAGGTCACCGCCTGAGCGTGGGCTCACCAGCTTGAGAGTGGGATCATAGATATGACCCCATTGTTGCTGGCTTGAGCCCAAAGGTTGCTGGCTTGAGCAAGAGGTGGGGGGGTCACTGGCTTGGCTGGAGCCCCTAAGTCAAGGCACATATAAACAACTAAGGTGCTGCAACTATGAGTTGATGCTTCTCATCTCTCTCCCATCCTGTCTGTCTATACATGTCGCTCTCTCTCTCTCTCACTAAAAAAATAAAAAATAAATAAAAAGAAAAAAAATGTAACCTTTTAGCTATATCTCATATCATACTTATTAAGGTGCCAATTCTCTATAGAGTAGGCTGAAAACTTTTTTTGCTCTTGGGAAGAAAAAAAAATGGTATTGCAAATGCAAAAGAAGCTCTGGCCAGGTAGCTCAATTGGTTAGAGCAGGGGTCGGGAATCTTTTTTGGCTGAATATCTCCATGAACGCCACATATTTTAAAATGTAATTCTGCGAGAGTCATACAACGACCCGTGTACGTTATGCATTATCCAATAAAATTTGGTGTTGTCCAGAGGACAGCTGTGATTGGCTCCAGCCACCTGCAACCATGAACATGAGCGGTAGGAAATGAATGGATTGTAATACATAAGAATGTTTTATATTTTTAACGTTATTATTATTTTTATTAAAGATTTGTCTGTGAGCCAGATGCAGCCATCAAAAGAGCCACATCTGGCTCGTGAGCCATAGGTTCTCGACCCCTGGGTTAGAGCCTCGTCCCATTACACCAAGGTTGCAGATTTGATCTCCAGTCAGAGCACATACAAGTATCAACCAATGAATGCATAAATAAGTGGAACAACAAATCCATATGTTTCTCTCCCTCTCTCCCCCCTTCCTTTCTCACTAAAATCAATCAATAAATAAAAAATTTTTTTTTAAATGCAAAGGGATTCATAGCTAAGGGTTAGAATGTCCAACTACTTACTGTTTCAAAGCTGCCTTTATGCATCAAATCAATGGGTGGCCGGAACAGATCTGCAAGGGTCGTTAGTTTCTTATCTATGGCTCCTCCATTTCTTAATTCCTGTTCTTGCCGAACTGCATCATAGGAGGATGAGAAAGTTTCAATTAACCATATAATAAAATACAAAAATCTCACAATATAAAAAACATCTATTAATTTTAAGAATTAACGAACAATGTGCTTGACCTCAAAAGCAAATATTAAATGCTGATTCTGAAAAACTACAAAGCAAGGTAGGGAGGGAGTCTTAGAACTTGGTGGTGGCTTTCTACCCAAAGGTAAAAGCAGAAATTTATATTAGAATAACACAAAATATTTCCTTCACATATTCCAAACTAACTTTAGCACAGGGGAAAACTTTCAACTCCATTTATCTAGTTCTGAAAGTGATCCTAATTTATCTATTGAGTCTAGCTATATTCCCAGTCTTTTAAGTTTCTGGCAGTGAGAAAAAATGAACACTGCTATCACCTTCTCCAGGCAGGACACAGGATTCCCCGGATGACCTGAGTCAGTTTGGGTTCCCCCTCAACACTCTCCAAAATTATAGGACCTACCTGTGCTTCAATGAACCTCTTTTTTTTGTGACAGAGACAGATAGAAACAGACAGGAAGGGAGAGAGATGAGAAGCTGTGGCACCTTAGTTGTTGTTCATTGATTGCTTTCTCATATGTGCCTTGACCGGGGGGTTACAGCAGACCGAGTGACCCCTTGCTCAAGCCAGCGACCTTGGGTTCAAGTTGGTGAGCTTTGCTCAAACCAGATGAGCCCACGCTCAAACTGGCGACCTCGAGGTCTCGAACCTGGGTCCTCAGCATCCCA
The DNA here is from genome assembly GCF_036850995.1 of Saccopteryx leptura. Taxonomy (NCBI): domain Eukaryota; kingdom Metazoa; phylum Chordata; class Mammalia; order Chiroptera; family Emballonuridae; genus Saccopteryx; species Saccopteryx leptura. Next base: position 56,320,352 of record NC_089510.1, read on the forward strand.
GTCTGACGCCCTATCCACTGCGACACCTCCTGGTCAGGCTCAATGAACTTACTATAAACAAACTACAAAATCAAACAAAGTCTAAGAGTTTCTCAATATTCTCTAAATGTAACTTACCTTTTCTTTAAAATTCCATTGCTACACCAGTGTAAAATCAAGATCCACATTCTAACTTATTCCATATAAGGATATAGTGTATTTCCCATGTATAAGATGCACCCTTTTTCGAAAAATTTGGGGTCTAAAAACTGGGTGCATCTTATACAGTGGTTGTAGATTATTTTACTTGACTTTCCTGTTTTTTTGTGCTTATTTTAGCGCTCATTGTTGAAGATAATGATTTGGACACAGATGAGGACAAGCTAATGGATGGGAGTTTTGACAGTGATGAGGAGTTTATGATGAATAAAACTTGAATTAAATAACTTTATGTAATACTTTTTTTTTTCATATTTCGGGCCCTAAAATTAAGGTGCATCTTATACATGGGGAAATATGGTAAACCTATTCTAAACTGTAGCCAAAATGTTAATACTGGCTACTCTGAGTGTTGTGGCTTTTTCTGCTATTTTCAATTCCCCCATAACTGTGGTCATTAGTTTAATTGATAGGTACCAGGTTATTGAGGGTAATCAGTTTTTTATTTTATTACAGCTAGTATTTAAGTGCTCATTCAAAAGCAGATTAAGTTTACAAATTACCTAATTTTTACATGATCTCCATCTCTTATTATTCTGCTACGACTAGGTTAAAATTTGGAATAATTCAGCTCTGGGGGAATTAGTAACAATCACAGACTGAATTAATAATTTTATGTGCTTTTTAAATAAGGTAATTCTTCAAAGTAAGTAGATCTCATATTAATCATTTTTTTCTTTTTAAGAAAGGTACATAAAACAAACTAAGACCTTGATCTGTAGGCAAGTTCATGAGTGCTTTTCCACCAATGGTTTTATATGTGGTAGAGAGGGAGGAAAGGAGGAGAAGACAAGGAGAGAACAGAGAGAGAGAGAGAGAGAGAAAGAAAGAGGATCAACATTCATAGATACCTACTAGTTTCAGTTTGAAAATCCCGGAAACCATCAAATATTGAACGTGCAGGCCTCCGTCTTTTAGGAGCTTTGGGGGAAGGAAAAATAGAATTGACACAAAATTTAAACATTCATTTTGAAACAATTCTAAAAACTTCCTTATCTATAAGTATTCCTTGATTTAAAACATAGATTCATAATGATGCCCTCCTTCAAAAATGAGGTGCTTTAAAACCTTCGAGTCATTCATATATAATTCAACCATCTTTAGCCCAACAATTTTGTTTTACAAATGAGAAAATAAAGGCCCAGTTAAGGAGGCTTGACCAAACCTGTGTAAAAGATAGGAAGAAATATTTTTGAGGATGATTCCCCATGGAGATGAAGCTATAAATATTGTCAATATCTAATTCAGGTTAGCCTAAGGAATCTCACGACCCTTCCATATAACACTTGAGTAACTAAGTTCTAAACCATATTTGAAAACTTCTTAGTAAACGGATATACATGTAACATTTTAATTTTGGAAGAAAAATATTTTCCATAGTTATATAACGGTTTAACAGAAAAGTGAACAGAGAACCAAGGTTTTCAGATACCACTGTACAGTGTCTATTGCCTGATTCTGAAGTATTTTACAGGTGAAGTCTAATAAGCAAAAGTCAAAAAGTTACCTTCCTATATGTTTCTGTTCTCAAACCTAAAAAAAATGTGCCAGATCATTTATATACATTACAATAAATAAGGACATTTAATGAATCACTCAATATGGTTAATAGACATTAGGCTGGCTTACTGCATTCCTGGCCAACATATAACTAGAACAATGTTCCATGTTATTAAATTAAGATTAGTAGTAAGATTAAATAGAAAATATAAAAGTCCCCCACCCCATGTCAAAGCATCTTTCCCAACAGCTTGTTTGCTATTATACAGTATAATTCTTTCTATCCAAGAACTTTTGAGTAAAAACAAACAAAAACAAAACAAAAACGCAGAACCATGTTAAAAAAAACAACAACTCAATTTTTGCCTGGCCTGTGGTGTTGCAGTGGATTGTTGACCTAAAATGCTGAGGTTGCTGGTTCGAAACCCCGGGCTTGCTGGGTCAAGGCACATATGACAAGCAAACAATGAATATCTAATGTGAAGTTACTACGAGTTGATACTTCTTGCTCCCCCATCCCTTTCTGTAAAATCAATAAATAAAATCATTAAAAAATCCTCATTTTTGTTTAAAGCATTAGCTGTGTATATCATTTATATATATAAATATATCAGTATTTATATTAAAAAATATCTCTAGCAATATCTCTACTAAAGGGATTTGGTTAAAAAAAAGAACCTTTCATACTGTAGTTGTGTATTGAATTTTTTACTTATATTGAATTATAGTTGCTACACATTAACTTAAATTGAATTTTTTAAAATTTAAAGCCCTGTCCAGTTGGCTCAGTGGTAGAACAATGGCCCAGTGTGTGGAAGTCCCATGTTCGATTCTCGGTCAGGGAACACAGAAGCGCCCATCTGCTTCTCCACCCCTCCCCCTCTGCCTTTTCTCTATCTCTTCCCCTCTTGCAGCCATGGCTTGGTTGCAGCAAGTTGGCCCAGGCACTGAAGATGGCTCCATGACCTTGCCTCAGGTGCTAAATAGCTCAGCTGCGGAGCAACTGAGCAACAGCCCCAGATGGGCAGAGCATTGCCCAGTAGGGCACTTGCCGGTCCCAGTGGGGGTGTATGCGGGAGTCTGTCACTCTGCCTCCCTGGTTCTCACTTAAGAGAAAAAAAATTTAAATACTGCATTATTTTTCCCTCCCTCACTTCCTTTACAGAGAATCAAGGAATATTATTCTTGTCAATTATGGAACTATTTTTAATCAAGAGGCCCTATTTCAAACATATATTGTAAATTTCTAGCAGAAATAATAGTCTCAAGAACGCCTTCTTAAAACTCGCTATCCAGATTTCTAAAACCATAATAATTAAGGAAGCAATAGTATCTTAGGATAAGAGAAAATATAGCTATCTAAGACAGCATGTTATTATTGGGGAGGCAATACATAAAGGTAGTTTTCTTCTACTTTTAAATTACCGAAGGTGCCAGACCAGGTGGTGGCACAGTGGATAGGATGTTGGTCAGGCATGCTGAGGACCCAGGTTCAAAGCCCCAAGATCACCGGCTTGAGCACGGGCTCACCAGCTTGAGCACAGGGTAGCAGGCTTGAGCGTGAGATCAAAGACATGACCGCATGGTCGCTGGCTTGAGCAAGTGGGGGTCACTGGCTTGGCTAGAGTCCCCCGGTCAAGGCATGTATAAACAAGCAATCAATTCAGCAACTATGAGTTGATGCTTCTCATCTCTCTCTCTTCCTGTCTCAATAGATAGATAGATAGATAGATAGATAGATAGATAGATACATACATACATACATACATACATACATACATAAATGGCCAAAGGCAGGCCAATCAATATTCTACATTCTTTCTCTCTCTCCCCTGCTCTTCCACTCTCTTTCTCCCATACTCTACCCACCCCCAATTTAGCCCTTCTCTATAAGACACTCGATCTACTTTTCACTAGGAAGGACTCTCACTAGGATTCTTATTGCTAGCCTTCTACCCAGCGCTTTTTTATTCTTGGGCTCATAACCTGCTCCCATCTGTTTCCCCTTATTTATCCTAAGTCTAACCGAAAACCTCTCCTCAGGCCACTATATTTCTAGCCCTAGAACCATTATTACTCCTGCCTGCCTCTTCAGTATGTGGTTTCCAGACTCTTCCAGATCATCTGCTATAAAGCAAACAACAGTCCTCTGTACTCTCACTGGTCACTGAGGCTAAAGAGACTACCTAAAAAGAACTAAAAGGAGCTTCATAGTTAGGAGAGTGGGACAGGTAGAAAAAAAATTTAGTGAGAAGAGTGACACTGTTTTACATTTTCACAAATCTGTTAATAACTGGCTTAATATACCTGAATTTTCATATGTGCTTCTGCTTTCTAGTCTGCAATCTGGGGCTATTCCTTTAGTTCAAGTATATGAAAAAAATTAAAATCCAACCTTGTACAGACATGTGTTATAAAAAGGAGTATTTTAATAGCATTTTAAGATAATTATGAATATTCTCCTCTGATACCATATCAAAACTCAACCAGTGGTAGTTTCTTAAAGATTAAATGTGCCCCTGGCCGGTTGGCTCAATGGTAGAGCTGCCTGGCGTGCAGGAGTCCTGGGTTCAATTCCCGGCCAGGGCACACAGGAGAAGCGCCCATCTGCTTCTCCACCTCTCCCCTTCTCCTTCCTCCCTGTCTCTCTCTTCCCCTCCTGCAGCCAAGGCTCCATTGGAGCAAAGCTGGCCCGGGTGTTGAGGATGGTTCTCTATGGCCTCTGCCTCAGGCGCTAGAATGGCTCTGGTTGCAACAGAGCAACGCCCCCAAATGGGCAGAGCATCACCCCCTGGTGGGCATGCCGGGTGGATTCCGGTCGGGCGCATGAGGGAGTCTGTCTGACTGCCTCCCCGTTTCCAACTTCAGAAAAATACAAAAAAAAAAAAAAAAAGATTAAATGCAATGTGGAATATGAAAGCTATCAATAAACTTTGCATACTCTACTCCATCAAAATCCATAGGTTAATGTGGTAGGCAGTCTCTAAGATGACCCCCAATTATCTCTATCTCTCAATATGCATAACCTGTGTGTGAATATCATGGGTATGGGCAAGACTAAATAGAATGTGGCAGAGGTGATAAGACTGAAAGACATGTCACTTCCAAGATTAGATTTAAAAAGATGGTGGCTTCCATCCTGGCAAGCTCTCTCCAGTGTTCTCATATGCTCTGCGGTAAGGACGTGATTTCTCCAAACAACCAAAAGCCATATAAGTGGGCTCAGAAAGAGAGATCCTCCTCTATTCAAGCTATGAGATGACTGTGGTCCTGGCTGACACCTTGATTATACCCTTGTGAGAGGCCCTAACTCAGTGGTGGTCAACCTGGTCCCTACCGCCCACTAGTGGGCGTTGCAGCTTTCATGGTGGGCGGTAGCGGAGCAACCAAAGTATAAATAAAAAGATAGATTTAACTATAGTAAGGTGTTTTATAAAGCTTTATTCTGCCAAACTTAGCGAAAATCCAACATAAAGTACTTGGTAAGTAATTATTATTATATGCTTTAACTTGCTGTAACTTTGCTTTATACATTTTATAAAGTAAAGTTACTTCCCTACTTTATAAATCACCATTACTGTGGAACCAGTGGGTGGTTAGAAAATTTTACTACTAACAGAGATAAAAAAGTGGGTGGTAGGTATAAAAAGGTTGACTACCCCTGCCCTAACTAAAGACACCTAAGCCACACCAGATTCCTGAACCACAGAAACTAAAAAATAAATGTTTGTTGTTTCAAAATGTTATGTTTTAGAGCAATTTATTACACAATAAATATCTAATCTCTTTACATATGCAATCTGTCTTACAATATAAATAGATATTTTACCTACGTACAATTTTATAATATCATGTATTGATCTTTTCCAAATATTTGTTCACTAAGTTATGCAAACATTCCAAATATTGATCATTTCATTATATATTTTAAAAATCACCATCTGTTAATGTCACCAACAATCTCATCTTCTTTAAGTGTGAGGCACTATCAAGCTCGCAATTGTGAATAAAAACTTCCTAAAACTTAATTTTCTTCCTAAAAGCTTTTTTAAAAAAAAATCACTGGTAACAAATAATATTAGTTGTTTGCCATGAAGCAGTAACAGGTTTTGTTCATATTTTTAAAAAATGTCTGCTGGCCCTGGCCAGTTGGCTCAGTGGTAAAGTGTTGGCCTGGTGTGTGAAGTCCCGGGTTTGATTCCCAGTCAGGGCACAAAGGAGAAGCGCCCATCTGCTTCTCCACCCTTCTCCCTCTCTTTTCTCTCTCTCTCTTCCCCTCCCACAGCCAAGGCTCCATTGGAGCAAAGGTGGCCTAGGTGTTGAGGATGACTTCATGGCCTCTGTCTCAGGCGCCAGAATGGCTCCGGTTGTAAAGGAGCATCGCCCCCTAGTGGGCATGCTGGGTTGATCCCAGTCAGGCACATGCGGCAGTCTGTCTCTCTGCCACCCCACTTCTCACACTTCAGAAAAACACAAATAAATAAATAAATAAAATAAAAATAAATAAAAATGTTTGCCAAATGCCTAAATCAAAACAACTATAACCTGTCCAAGTATAGGAGAATATCAATGATGACAAAGACCTGATGGGGGTGGGGGTGAGGGCAAGGCAGTGAACACACAATACAGTGTAGTGAGATGAGCTGTAGAACTGGGCACCTGACAATTGTTGCTATCCAGTGTCATAATTGTATTTAATAAATCCAATTTTAAAATAAAATAATAATTAACTATAGTCTCCAAAAGAAAATAAATGAGACTATATCAAACTAAAAACCATTTGCACAGCAAAGAAACCATCAAAAAAATAAAAAGACAACCTACTGATTGGGGAATATATTTGCCAATTTTATATTTGATAAAGGTTTAATATCTAAAACATATAAAGAACTCATACAACTAACACCAAAAAAATCCAAACAATCCAATTAAAAAATGGGCAGAGAATTAACTAATGAACAAAATATACTAACAAACAAAACAAAAGACTTATAGATACAAAAACAGACTGATAGCTATCAGAAGGGAAGGGTGTTGGCGGCTGGGTAAAAAATGTGGAAGGATTAAGCAAAGAAAAAACTTCATAGACAACAGTATGGTGATTACAAGAAGTAAAGAGGGGTGGGAGGAGGTTCTAGAAGAGGGTAAAGGGTGGAATAAATAATGATGGTGCCCTGGCCAGTTGACTCAGTGGTAGAGTGTCAGCTCTACGTGTGGATGTCCCAAGTTGGATTCGTGGTCAGGGCACACAGGAGAAGCAACCATCTGCTTCTCCACCTCTCCCACTCCTCCTTCTCTCTTTCTCTTTATTGTTTTTGGTGACAAAGAGAGAGAGAGACAGAGAGAGAAAACAGGGATAGACAGGAAGAGAGAAAGATGAGAAGTATCAAGTATTCGTTGTGGCACCTGAGTTATTCATTGATTGCTTTCTCATATGTGCCTTGACTGGGCGGCTACAGCAGAGTGAGTGACCCCTTGCTCAAGCCAGCAACCTTGGGCTCAAGCCAGCGACCTTTGGGCTCAAGCCAGTGACCTTTGGGCTTAAGCCAGAGACCATGGGATCATGCCTATGATCCCATACTAAAGCCAACAACTCCACGCTCAAGCCAGATGAGCCCGCACTCAAGCCACAGAACTTAGGGTTTCGAGCCTGGGTCTTCTGCAAGCCAGTCGGATGCTCTATCCACTGCGCCACCTCCCAGTCAGACTCTCTCTCTCTCTCTCTCTTTCTTGTCTTCCTGCAGCCATGGCTCAATTAGCTCGAGTGCATTGGTCCCAGGAACTGAGGATGGCTCTGTGAAGCCTCCACCTCAGGCACTAAAAAGTTAAATTGCGCATGGCCCCAGATGGACAGAGCAACGGGCCCCAGATGGATTGCTGGGTCAATCCCGGTCAGAGCACATGTGGGAGTCTATCTCCCTTCCTCTCACTTGGAAAAAAAAAAAAGAAAAAAATGATGATGGGCTTAACCAGGCAGTGGTACAGTGAAGAGTGTTAACCTGGGACACTGAGGACCCAGATTCGAAACCCCAAGGTTGCTGGCTTGAATGCGGGCTCATCTTGTTTGAGCATGGGATCACAAACATGACCCCATAGTCACTGGTTTGAGCCCAAAGGTTGCTGGCTTGAGCAAGAGGTCACTGGCTTGGCTGCAGCCCCCAGGTCAAGACACATATGAGAAAGCAATCAATGAACAACTAAAGTGCCACAGCTATAAGTTGATGTTTCTCATCTCTCTTCCTTCCTTTCTGTCTGTGTCCCTCTCTCAATCTCTCTCCTTTGCTGGTAAAAAAAAAAAAAAATGATAGAAGAGACTTGAATTGGGGTGATGCAATCAAAATACAATACAGAGAGGATATATTATAAAATTGTATACCTGAAGCCTATATAATTTTATTAACCAATGTCATCCCAATAAATTCAATTAACAAAAAAAAGGCCCTGGCCAGTTTGCTTAGTGGATAGGGAGTCATCTGTTGCCCTGAGGTCATGGGTTCATCCCCATCGGGGTATATACAAGAAGCAACCAATGAGTGCATAAATAAGAGGAACAACAAATTGATATCTCTCTCCCTTCCACTTTAAATTAATAAAAATAAAAATAAATAAATAATACAATCGTCTTATAACCCACCAATTCCACTGCTGGGTATATATCCAAAAAAATCTAAAGAACATATGTACCCTGATGTTCACTGCAGCATTATTTATAATAGCCAAGATATGGAAGTCACTCAAGTACCTATCAATAGATGAGGGTATAAAAAAAGCTAGGGCGCATGCACACGCGCGCACACACACTAGAATATTACTTGGCCTTAAAAAAGAATGAAATTTTACCATCTGAGACAGCATGGTTGGACCTAGATGATATTATGCTATGATTTTACTTACATGTGGAATCTAAAGAACAAAATAAACAAAATTGAAACAGACTCACAGACACAGAGAACAGAATGATGGCTGCCAGAGGGGAGGGTGTTTGGGGAACTAGTAAAAAAGGAAAAGGGGTTAAGAAGTACAAATTGGTCCTGGCTGGTGGTGCAGTGGATGAAGAGCTAAGAGTGCTGAGGTCACTAGTTTGATTCTGGGGATCACCAGCTCATTCCCAAGGGGGTCAGTTCAATTCTAAAGGCATCAATTCGATCCCAAGGTTGCCAGCTCAACTTGCAGGTTGCTGGTTTGAGCCCTAGTCAAGGCTTGATCGCAAGGGAGCAAGCAAGACCCAGAGGACACTGGTTCAAGCCCTGGTCAGGGAACGTATAAGAAGCAACTGATAGATGTGCAATTAAGTAGAACAACCAACTGATGCTTCTCTTTCTCAAAAAGAAAAAAAAAAAAAAAGGTACATATTGGTAGTTACAAAATAGTCACAGGGATGTAAAGTCCAGCATAGGGTATATAGTCAATAATATTGCAATAATTGTGTATGTGGTGCCAGGTGAGCACTAAAAAATCAGGGAAACACTTTGTAAAGTATATGATTACCTAACCACTATGCTATTACACCTGTAACTAATGCAAAATAATACTGAATGTAAACTGTAGTATTAAAAAATATATTTTAAGACAAGAAAATGGGCTCTGGCTGGTTGGCTAAGCGGTAGAGAGTTAGCCTGGTGTGTGCATGTCCTGGGTTTGATTCCTGGTCAGGGCACACAGGAGAAGCACCCATCTCCTTCTCCACCCCTCTTCCTTCTCCCTCTCTTTCTCTCTCTTCCCCTCCTGCAGCCATGGCTCAGTTGGAGCAAGTTGGCCCTGGCACTGAAGATGGCTCCATGGCCTTGCCTCGGGTGCTAAAATAACTCACTTGCCGAACAACAGAGCAAAAGCGCCATATGGGCAGAGCATCACCTGGTAGGGGGTTTGCCAGGTGGATCCTGGCCGTGACACAAGTGACGATCTATCTCTCTGCCGCACAACTTCTCACTTAAGAAAAATTTTTTTAAAAAAGGAATAATTAATATAAAAATAACTATAGTTTATCAGCAATCTATCGAGTTAAAACAATGTTCCATTAAAAAAAAAGCAGCTAGTTTAGCTTGCAACTCAAGTAACTGTACAAAATCTTTTCCTTAAAACCACAGTACTTCAGCCTAACCAGGTGATGGGGCAGTGGATAGAGTGTCAGACTGGTATGCAGAGGACCCAGGTTCAAAACCCCGAGGTCGCCAGCATGAGCGCAGGTTCATCTAGTTTCAGCAAAGCTCACCAATTTGGAACCAAGGTCACTGGCTTAAGCAAGGGATTACTTGGTCTGCTGTAGCCCCATCATCAAGACACATATGAGAAAGTAATCATTGAACAACTAAGGTGCCACAACGAAAAACTGATGATTCTCACCTCTCTCTATTCCTGTCTGTCTGTCCCTATCTGTCCTTCTCTCTGACTCTGTCTCTGTCAAAAAACAAAAAAGAGGAAGACAAGATGGCGATGGAGTAGGAGGACGTACCAACTTCCACCTCCCAGAACCAAAGTGGATTACAAACTAATTTTAAGAACCATTATCTGAAAAAACCAACTTTGGACTAAACTAAGAGGACTCTTCAACCAAGGAACACTGAAGAAGGCACACTGAGACTGGTAGGAAAAGCAGAAACATGGAGAGGGCTGCCCAGCTCCCCGGAGCGAACAGCAGCCGGGAGAGACTCGCGTGGCGGGAAGTGAGTTTAGCAAAAAGGGGAGGATCCTGAGTCCCAGGAACAAAGCCCCAGCTTGCAGTCCCAGAGCCTAGAAGAGGCGTATGGACAGTATTTAGCTGGAAACAAGACAGTATACTGTTTGTGAGAAAGAGACTGATTTCTCAGACCCAAGATTATTCTTAAAGGGACTGCACAGAAAACCTCTCTCACAACCACTCACTGGGGATCTGGGGGACGGGGAGAGAGGAGAGGACCAGAGTAACAGGAAGAGAGTGTAATCTAGGAGGCACAAGGAGAAACATTTTGAGAGACAGCCACCCTAACCTCTGGAGTGAGTCATTCCCCAACTCTAAAGTGAATATTTCCCCTGGCAACAGCAATACCAGCAAAGGGAAGCAGAACACCAGCCAAACAAGCTCTCCCGCGGCACTCAGAGCAGAGTCGCTTAGAAGGAGGGAGCTTTCAGGACTATAGTAGTGAGTGTTAGGGTCTGAGCTGCAGCACCCCCGCCCACACGACTGAGGGCTTGCCCGAGGGCGGGCGGCGGCTGGCCACAGAGGTGCGGTTCTGTCAGCAAGGGCGGAAGCCGGCTGGCCACCACTGAGGTCCAGGTGTGAGCTCAGTCTTGCCCCGATAGGGAGGAGGGGTCGTGCAAAAGTGGTCAAGCCCAGCTGCAGGCTGCCTACAATCCAGCCTGCGGGGGAAGAGTAGGAGCTCTGAAAGGAGCGGAGACCCGCCCTTGAGCAAGGGCGCAGGAGTACAACCTTGCCCCGCCCACGAAATCGAGGTTTGTGGCCTGACTTGGGAGCCGGCTCCTCCCACAGGGGTGTAGCCAAAAGCCCAGAACAGGCGGAGTCCTGCTACTGAGCATGGGCACGCAGTCACGCCTGGCCTGTGGAGCCAAGGTTTGCAGCCATCCTACAAGCAGACTCCTCCTGCAAGGGTGGGGTGAAAGCCCAGAATTAGGTGGAGACCCGCAGCTGAGCAAAGGTGCTCACCCCTGCCCTCAGGGCCAAGCATAACGCCACCCGCAGGGATGGGGTGAAGGCCAAGGCCACTGAGGCTTGTACACCCGAGCACATGATCACAGCCACTCCCGTGAAGGAGGCGGAAACCACAGCAACAGCCCCAGTGGGCAGGCACCGGCAACGCCCATTCCCAAACGCCCTAGGTAGCAACAGCAGAGGGGGTGGTGGGCCTGCAGACAGACCACACCTAGGGAACAAAGAGGCCACACCCAGTGGATTCCAGTGGCGAAAACCTTCTTTTACACAGACAAAATGAGAAAGCAGAGAAATGAAACACAAATGAATCAAGAGAAATCCCCAGAAAAGGACCTGAATGAGTCAGATATAACCAAATTACCAGATGCAGAGTTTAAAATAACGATTGTTAGGATGCTCAAAGATATTAGAACAACAAGAGATGGTCATTACAAACACCTAAATAAAGAGATAGCAAATATAAAAAAGGACATTGAAATAATTAAAAAGAATCAATCAGAAATGACAAATACAATATCAGAAATGAAGAACACAATGGAAGGAATTAAAAGCAGGATGGATGAAGCTGAGAATCAAATCAGCGAGTTGGAGGACAAGATAAATGCACGGAAGCAGAGCAGAAAAAAGAAAAGAGACTCAAAACGTCTGAGGAAACTCTAAGAGAGCTCTGTGACAACATGAAGAGAAATAACATCCGCATCATAGGGGTTCTTGAAGAAGAAGAGAAAGAACAAGGAATAGAGACTTTGTTCAAACATATCATAGCTGAAACCTTTGCTCAATTAAGGCACAAAAACATCTCACAAGTTCAAGAAGCATAGAGAACTCCACTAACGAGAAACCCAAAGAAATCTACACCAAGACACATCATAATTAAAATACCAAAGCTAAATGATAAAGAGAAAATATGAAAAGCTGCTAGAGAAAAAAAGACTATCACCTACAAAGGAGCCCCCATCAGGATGACTTCCGACTTCTCAACAGAAACACTTGAGACCAGAAGAGAATGGCAAGAAATATTCAAAGTAATGCAGAACAAGAGCCTACAACCAAGACTACTTTATCCAGCAAGGCTATCATTTAAAATTGAAGGAGAAATAAAAAGCTTTCCAGACAAAAAAAACTCAAGGAATTCACTACAACCAAATCAAGGCTGCAAGAAATGCTAAAGGGCTTGTTGTAAACAGATCAAAGGAGAAAAAGAATATACAAAAGAGGAATACAGTTTTAAAGAATAAAATGCAATAAACAACTACATATCAATAATAACTTTAGGCCCTGGCCGGTTGGCTCAGTGGTAGAGCGTCGGCCTGGCGTGCAGGAGTCCCGGGTTCGATTCCCGGCCAGGGCACACAGGAGAAGCGCCCATCTGCTTCTCCACCCCTCCCCTTCTCCTTCCTCTCTGTCTCTTCCCCTCCCGCAGCCGAGGCTCCATTGGAGCAGAGATGGCCCGGGCGCTGGGGATGGCTCCGTGGCCTCTGCCTCAGGCACTACAGTGGCTCTGGTCACAACAGAGCGATGCCCTGGATGGGCAGAGCATCGCCCCCCGGTGGGCGTGCCAGGTGGATCCGGTTGGGCACATACGGGAGTCTGACGGCCTCCCCGTTTCCAGCTTCAGAAAAATACAAAATACAAAAAAAAAACCCAAAAAAACACAAAACTTTAAATTAAAATGGATTAAATGATCCAATGAAAAGACATAGGGTAGCTGTGTGGATAAGAAAACAGGACCCATACATATGCTGTCTACAAGAGACACACCATAAAACAAAAGATGCACATAGACTGAGGATAAAAGGATAAAAAAAAATATTTCACGCAAATGGAAATGAAAAAAAAAAGCTGAGGTAGCAATACTTATATCAGACATAATGGACTTTAAAACAAAGGCTATAGTAAGAGATAAAGAAGGTCACTACATAATGATAAAGGGAGCAATCCAACAGGAAGATATAACCGTTATAAATATCTACGCACCTAATATTGGAGCACCTAAATATATAAAGCAGACTTTGATGGATTTAAAGAGTGAGATCAACAGCAATACTATAATAGTAGATTTTAATATCCCACTAACATCACTAGAGAGATCCTCAAGAAAGAAAATTAACAAAGAAACGGCAGACTTAAAGGACATACTAGATCAACTCGATTTAATATATATCTTCAGAATCTTTCACCCTAAACAACAGAATATACATTCTTTTCAAGTGCTCATGGTACATTCTCTAGGATAGACTACATGTTAGGGCACAAAAGCAGTCTCAACAAATTTAAAAAGACTGAAATCATATCGAGCACTGTCTCTGATCACAATGGCATGCAACTAGAAATCAACCACAAAAGCAAAACTGAAAAATACTCAAACACTTGGAAACTAAATAGTATGCTATTAAATAACGAATGGGTTAACAATGAGATCAAAGAAGAAATTAAAAAATTCCTAGAAATGAACGATAACGAGCATACATCAACTCAAAATTTATGGGAGACAGCAAAAGTAGTTCTGAGAGGGAAATTCATAGCATTACAGGCATACCTTAAAAAGCTAGAAAAAGCTCAAGTAAACAACTTGACCCTGCATCTAAAAAAACTAGAAAAAGAACAGCAAGTAAAACCCAGAGATGGTAGAAGAAAGGAAATAATAAAGATCAGAGCAGAAATAAATGACATAGAGGCTAAAGAAACAATACAGAGGATCAATGAAACCAGGAGCTGGTTCTTTGAAAATGTAAACAAGATTGATGAACCTTTAACCAGACTCACCAAGAAAAAAAGAGAGAGGACTCAAATAAAATTAGAAATGAGAGTGGAGAAATAACAACTGACACAACAGAAATATAAAATATTTTAAGAAAATACTATGAAGAACTGTACGCCAAAAAACTAAACAACCTTGATGAAATGGACAAATTCCTTGAAACTTATAATCTTCCAAAAATTAATCTGGAAGAATCAGAAAACCTAAACAGACCAATTACAACAAATGAGATTGAAATAGTTATCAAAAAACTCCCAAAAAAGAAAAGTCCTGGGCCTGATGGCTTCACAAGTGAATTCTATCAAATATTCAAAGAACTAACTCCTATCCTTCTCAAGCTATTTCAAAAAATTCAACAGGAAGGAAGACTTCCAAGCTCCTTTTATAAGGCAAGTATAATTGTGATTCCAAAACCAGGCAAAGACAACACAAAGAAAGAAAATTATAGGCCAATATCCCTGATGAATTTAGATGCTAAAATCCTCAACAAAATATTAGCAAACCGGATCCAGCAATATATGAAAAAAAGCATACACCGTGATCAAGTGGGATTTATTCTTGGGAGGCAAGGCTGGTACAATATTTGCAAATCGATCAATGTGATTCATCACATAAACAAAAGGAAGGAGAAGAACCACATGATAATTTCAATAGATGTAGAAAAAGCATTTGATAAAATCCAGCACCCATTCATGATCAAAACGCTCAGCAAAGTGGGAATACAGGGAACATACCTCAACATGATACAGGCCATCTATGACAAACCCACAGCCAACATCATACTCAATGGGCAAAAATTAAAAGCAATCTCCTTAAGATCAGGAACAAGGCAGGGGTGCCCCCTTTCACTACTCTTATTCAACACAGATCTGGAAGTCTTAGCCACAGCAATCAGACAAGAAAAAGAAATAAAAGGCATCCAAATTGGAAAAGAATAAGTAAAACTATCATTATTTGCAGATGATATGAGATTGTATATAGAAAACCCTAAAGTCTCAGTCAAAAAACTACTGGACCTGATAAATGAATTCAGCAAGGTGGCAGGATATAAAATCAATACTCAGAAATCAGAGGCATTTTTATATACTAACAATGAACTGTCAGAAAGAGAAATTAAGGAAGCAATCCCCTTCACCATTGCAACCAAAAAAATAAAGTACCTAGGAATAAATTTAACCAGGGACATTAAGGACTTGTACTCGGAAAGTTATAAAACACTGATAAAAGAAATCAGGGAAGATACAAACAAGTGGAAGCATATACGTGCTCATGGTTAGGAAGAAGAAACATCATTAAAATGTCTATATTACCCAAAGCAATTTATAAATTCAATGCAATACCGATTAAAATACCAATGACTTACTTCAAAGATATAGAACACACATTCCAAAAATTTATATGGAACCAAAAGAGAACACGAATAGCCTCAGCAATTTTTAAAAGGAAGAATAAAGTGGGAGGTATCACACTTCCGGATATCAAGTTATACTACAAGGCCATTGTACTCAAAAGAGCCTGGTACAGGCATATAGATCAATGGAACAGAACTGAGAACCCAGAAATAAACCCATATTTTTATGGACAACTGCTATTTGACAAAGGAGGTAAGACCATACAGTGAAGTAAAGATAGCCTCTTCAACAAATGGTGTTGGGAATATTGGACAGCTACCTGCAAAAGAATGAAACTAGACCACCAACTTATACCAATCACAAAAATAAACTCAAAATGGATAAAAGACTTAAATGTAAACCGTAGAACCATAAGCATCTTAGAAGAAAACATAGGCAATAAGCTCTCTGACATCTCTTGCAGCAATATAGTATAATTGCCGATTTATCTCCACGGGCAAGTGAAATAAAAGACAGGATAAACAAATGGGACTATATCAAACTAAAAAGCTTTTGCACAGCTAAAGATAATAAGAACAGAGTAAAATGACAAACTACACAATGGGAGAACATATTTGACAATATGTCTGATAAGGGGTTAATAACCAAACTTTATAAAGAACTTGTAAAACTCAATACCAGGAATCAAACAATCCAATCAAAAAATGGGCAAAAGAAACAAATAGACACTTCTCCAAAGAGAACATACAGACGGCCAACAGGCATATGAAAAAATGCTCAACATCACTAATCATTAGAGAAATGCAAATTAAAACCACAATGAGATATCATCTCACACCAGTCAGAATGGCGCTCATGAACAAACAACACCGAATAAGTGCTGGCGAGGATGTGGAGAAAAGGGGAGGTGGAAAAGCAGATGGTTGCTTTTCCTGTGTGTCCTGGCTGGGAATCAAACCTAGGACATCCACACACCAGGCTGACACTTTACCGCTGAGCCAAATGGCCAGGTCTATATTTACATTTTAAAAGAGATAGGCATAGAAAAGGGAACTCTCCTGCACTGCTGGTGGGAATGCAGACTGGTACAGCCACTGTGGAAAACAGTATGGAGATTCCTCAAAAAATTAAAAATCAAACTCCCTTTTGACCCAGCTATACCACTTTTAGAAATATATCCCAAGAACACCATAGCACTGTTTGAAAAGAAGAAATGCACCCCCATGTTTGTGGCAGCATTGTTCACAATTGCGAAGATCTGGAAACAGCCCAAGTGTCCATCAGTGGACGAGTGGATTAAAAAGCTTTGGTATATATATATATACTATGGAATACTACTCATAAGAAATGATGACATCGGGCCCTGGCCAGTTGGCTCAGCGGTAGAGCGTCGGCCTGGCATGCGGGGGACCCGGGTTCGATTCCCAGCCAGGGCACACAGGAGAAGCGCCCATCTGCTTCTCCAACCCCCCCCTCCTTCCTCTCTGTCTCTCTCTTCCCCTCCCGCAGCCAAGGCTCCATTGGAGCAAAGATGGCCCGGGCGCTGGGGATGGCTCCTTGGCCTCCGCCCCAGGCGCTAGAGTGGCTCTGGTCTCAGTAGAGGGACGCCCGTCACCCCTGGTGGGCGTGCCGGGTGGATCCCGGTCGGGCGCATGCGGGAGTCTGTCTGACTGTATTTTCCCGTTTCCAGCTTCAGAAAAATACAAAAAAAAAAGAACATAAAAAAAGAAATGATGACATGGAATCATTTACAACAACATGGATGGACCTTGATAACATTATACGGAGCGAAATAAGTAAATAAGTAAATTAGAAAAAACTAAGAACTATATGATTCCATACATAGGTGGGACATAAAAATGAGACTCAGCGACATGGACAAGAGTGTGGGGGTTACGGGGTGGGAGGGAGGAGAGAAAGGGGCACAAAGAAAACCAGTTAGAAGGTGACGGAAGACTTTGGGTGATGGGAATGCAGCATAATCAAATGTCAAAATAACCTAGAGATGTTTTCTCTGAACATATGTACCCTGATTTATCAATGTCACCCCATTAAAATTAATAAAACAAACAAAAAAAAACACAGTACTTCAGTATACAGAAGTACTGTGTATGTATCCTATTTCATCAAACAAAATAGTTTTAAAACATGTATCCAAATGTTCAGATTTAACAAAATTAATTTTTATTTCTTTGTCAAAAATATTATCAGCCTGACCAGGCGGTGGCGCAGTGGATAGAGCATCAGACTGGGATGCCGAGGACCCAGGTTCGAGACTCCGAGGTTGCCAGCTTGAACGTGGGCTCATCTGGTTTGAGCAAAAGCTCACCAACTTGGACCCAAGGTTGCTGGCTCGAGCAAGGGGTTACTCGGTCTGCTAAAGGTCCACGGTCAAGGCACATATGAGAAAGCAATCAATCAACAACTAAGGTGTCGCAATGCACAAGGAAAAACTAATGATTGATGCTTCTCATCTCTCCATTCCTGTCTGTCTGTCCCTGTCTATCCCTCTCTCTGACTCTCTCTCTGTTAAAAATAAATTAATTAATTAAAAATATATATTATCAAATAAAATTTTTATTTTTCTAATCTGTGAGTGTGTGGCAATGAAGAATTCAATGAGTAAGTAGTACAGTTTGGTGCTCCTGCCCTGATTCAATTAAGAAGCAGCAGTTTGACTTATCAGTTGGTTTTGAACCAAATATCAAAACAGTGAAAAAGGCAAATAACTTTTTAGTATTATAAAAATAGTTTTGATCTTAGAGATCCCCTAAAAAGGTATCAGAAACCCCCAATCATCCTTTAAGAATCACACTTTAGCCTGACCAGGTGGTGGCACAGTGGATAGAGCGTCGGACTGAGAAGCGGAGGACCCAGGTTCAAGACCCCAAGGTTGCCAGCTTGAGTGTGGGCTCATCTGGTTTGAGCAAAGCTCACCAGCTTGGACCCAAGGTCGCTGGCTTGAGCAAGAGATTACTCAGTCTGCTGTAGCCCCATGGTCAAGGCACATATGAGAAAGCAATCAATGAACAACTAAGATGTCACAACGAAAAACTAATGATTGATACTTCTCATCTCTCTCCGTTCCTGTCTGTCTGTCCCTATCTATCCCTCTCTCTGATTCTCTGTCTCTGGAAAAAAAAAAAAGAAATCACACTTTAGCCCTGGTCAGATAGTTCAGTTGGTTAGAGAATTGTCTTGACCCTGGACAGCTGACTTAGTGGTAGAGCACCGGCCTGGTGAATAGATGTCCTGGGTTTAATTTCTGGTCAGGGCACACAGGAAAAGCAAACATCTGCTTCTCCACCCTTCCCCCCTCTTCTCTCTTTCACTCTCTCTCTCTTCTCCCACAGCCATGGCTCGATTGGTTCGAGCAAGTTGGCCACAGGTGCAGAGCAAAGGAGCAAAGGTTCCCAGATGGGCAGAGAATTGCCCCTTAGTGGGCTTTCCAGGTGGATCCCGGTCGGGGCGCACACGGGAGTCTGTCTCTGCTTCCCCTCCTCTCACTAAAAAATGAAAAATAAAAATAAATAAATAAATAAGTAAATAAAGAGAATCGACTCAATATGCAGAGGTTGTGGGTTCGATCCTCAGTCAGGGGACATACAGGAAAGATTGATGTTTCTGCCTGTCTATCTGTCTCTTCCTCTCACTCTAAAATCAATAAATTTTTTAAAAAGAATCACACTTTAATAACTAAAAGAAAATAGTTCCTCAAAGATCTTTCTTAAGTTATAATAAGATCTAACAATGACAGGTCAGACTGACTTCTCAATTGTATAACGTCATTCTCATTCCCCTTCTAAAGTATTATCAAACCAGAGCTAAAGGGAGGAAAGTGGGATTTCAAATAACTTTTTTGCCTCTGTTCAATAGTAAAACAGCACAAAATCTATTTCCTGTAGTCTTTTCCACATAAAGATCCAGCCTTCTTCCTTGCAATATAGAAAAGATAAAGCTTACAAGGGTATTACTCCTTGGCTCTAAAACGCCTATTCATAACATTTATATTTTTTAAAAATTATTTCTAGCTTTATTAATTCTGGCATATTAACATGACTGACATAATCAATACTGAAAGCACATAATTATATACTTCAATATTCATATCATAGTTTTCTTCCTTCCATCTCTATTTCTGAATTTAAATGATATATTCTTTTATTTCTTGCTACAGTGAACTCCAAAGCTAAAGTTAAATATCAACCTTAAACTCTCAGCTAAGGTGCTTTTTCAAAGCAAAAGATATGGTTTATATAATTTTCTTCACTCCTTACAACTTATTTGTCCTCCTTTATTATTTTTTATTTTTTATTTATTTTTTTTTTACAGAGACAGAGAGAGAGTCAGAGTGAGGATAGACAGGGACAGAAAGACAGGAACGTCGAGATGAGAAGCACCAATCACTAGTTTTTCGTTGCGCATTGCGACACCTTAGTTGTTCATTGATTGCTTTCTCATACGTGTCTTGACCTGCAGGCCTTCAGCAGACCGAGTAACCCCTTGCTTGAGCCAGCGACCTTGGGTCCAAGCTGGTGAATTTTTGCTCGAACCAGATGAGCCCACGCTCAAGCTGGCGGCCTTGGGGTCTCGAACCTGGGTCTTCCGCATCCCAGACTGACGCTCTATCCACTGCGCCACCGCCTGGTCAGGCTCCTCCTTTAATCTAATGTACCTAAAAACTTCCCATAGGTGGCCCTGGCCGGTTGGCTCAGTGGTAGAGTGTCGGCCTGGCGTGCAAGAGTCCCAGGTTCGATTCCCGGCCAGGGCACACAGGAGAAGCACCCATTTGCTTCTCCACCCCACCCCTTCTCCTTCCTCTCTGTCTCTCTCTTCCCCTCCTTCAGCCAAGGCTCCATTGGAGCAAAGTTGGCCCGGGTGCTAAGGATGGCTCCATGGCCTCTGCCGCAGGCACTAGAATGGCCCTGGTTGCAACAGAGCAACACCCCAGATAGGCAGAGCATCGCCCCCTGGTGGGCATGCCGGGTCTGGGACAGGCACATGTGGGAAGTCTGTCTGACTGCCTCCCCGTTTCCAACTTCAGAAAAATACAAAAATAAATAAATAAACAAACAAACAAATAAATAAGGTAATAAAACTTGTCATAGGCCTATTCCTCTACATTACTGTTCTTAATATGACAATAGACATTTCTATGCATTTGACCTCTTAGATTACTATACCTTTTTTTTTTTCTTTCAGAGACAGAGAGAGAGATAGTGACAGACAGGAATGGAGAGAGATGATAAGCATCAATCATCAGTTTTTCATTGCGACACCTTAGTTGTTCATTGATTGCTTTCTCATATGTGCCTTGACCAGCGGGCCTTCAGTTGAC
The DNA here is from genome assembly GCF_036850995.1 of Saccopteryx leptura. NCBI lineage: Eukaryota > Metazoa > Chordata > Mammalia > Chiroptera > Emballonuridae > Saccopteryx > Saccopteryx leptura. Next base: position 56,341,147 of record NC_089510.1, read on the forward strand.
CGAGTAACTCCTTGCTGGAGCCAGCGACCTTGGGTCCAAGCTGGTGAGCTTTTTGCTCAAGACAGATGAGCCCATGCTCAAGCTGGCGACCTTCGGGTCTCGAACCTGGGTCTTCCGCTTCCCAGTCTGACACTCTAACCACTGTAGCACTGCCTGCTCAGGCTACCTTTTTCTTCTTAATTCATCTGTTAATGCCTAAAACTTTTGACTCACAAAAGGTAAATACTAGGGGATCCTCGGGCTACAACATTCTCAACATATGACATTTTGAGTTTATGACACTCATTCCTACAAAAACTTTAAAAAATTGAGACGTGACTGGCTTACACTGTTAGCGTTGCACTTTTCTTTTTTACATTCATTTTTTGCCATTTTTTTCTGTTACTATGGTACAATGTACAGTACAGTATATTTATGTCCTTTTTCTTTTTCTGTGGCTTAGTTGCGTTTTTTTGTTTTGTTTTAATTATTATTGAGAGGTGGGGCAGCAGAGACAGACTCCCACATACACCCTGACTGAGATCCACCCAGCAAGCGCCCTATCAGGCAATGCTCTGCCCATCTGGGCCACTGCTTCATTGCTCAGCAACCAAGCTATTTCAGCACCTGAAGCGAGGCTATGGAGCCATCCTCAGCACCTAGGGCCAACTTGCTCGAACCATTCGAGCCATGGCTATGGGAGGAGAAGAGTGAGAGAGAGAGAGAAGGGGGAGGGGTGGAGAAGCAGAGAGTTGCTTCTCCTGTATGCCCTGACTGAGAGTCAAACCTAGGATTTCCACATACCAGGCTGACGCTCTACCACAGAGTCAACTGGCCAGGGCCTAAATTTTCTTTAAATCTGATTAAGCATCCTATTTTCTACCATCTTCTCTATGCACCTATACTGATATCACTTTTTTTTTGCATGGATTAGGCATCACTTTTCTCCTTTGTTCAAAAGAGGAATAGTATATCGAGAAATTATGAGTGAAAGTAAGGCATATAAAAATAGTAAGAATATGGCAGTCGGGTAGACTTTCATTTAATGATATGTTGATTGGTTTCCATTACAAGACAGCAGTTCTTTTTTGCTAATTTCCTCCCTTTGCCTCCTGCAACAAATATCAACTTTTTAATCTGGTTCACTCATTGCAAAGACCAATTGTGCAACTTTCCTAAGAAGAGTACATAATCACAAGATAAGAATTGACTCTATACTCGAATTAACAGTCTAAGCAAGCCTTATTTTTTGATAGCTTCATTAAAACCCTAAAGACAACAACAAAGTCAAATACAGCTAATGAAAAAAAGAAGAACTTACCCCCAAACAAAGGTTCTGGTTCTACCAGTATTTCCTGCTTTTGAGGAATTGGGGCACGAACTTCTTCTCTATTAAAAAAAAAATGGAAAAATATCAAAATGAAAACTGTTTTTGCTACCTGTTCTCTCTAGAACTGCTGTGAATGCATTCAAATCAATACATAAAATGAACACCAGACTTAGTGACTTTTAGGAACCACAGTGATATATGATTGTTAGATGGCTTCCATAGAGGTCAACTGGAATAAATACATGGCACAGATAAGCTCAAATGATTTATAAAGAGAAAAACAAAAATAAAACATATTTCTACTTTCCTCTCACATTCTCTACCCTAAATTCTTTAAAATAAATAAATAAAATAAAGATAGGGATAAAAAAAAGAAATTAGGCAAGAAATTAATTAAGTCTCACCAAGTGGTGGGGCACAGTGGACAGAACACCACCTGGGACTCTGAGGACCCAGCTCAAAACCCCAAGGTCACTCACAGGCTTGAAAATGGGCTTATCTGGCTTGAGCACAGGGTTGCCAGCTTGAGCGTTAGCTCAGAGACATGATCCCATGGTTGCTGGCATGAGCCCAATGTTGCTGGCTTGAGCAAGGGGTCAATGGGTTGGCTGGACCCTTCCAGTCAAGGCACATATGAGAAAGCAATCAATGAACAACTAAAGTGCTGCAACTATGAGCTGCTGCTTCTTATCTCTCTCTCCTTCTGTCTCTCTCTCTCTCGCTACAAAAAAATATTAACTGAAAAATACTGACTTAATAAAAGCACTATATTACTACCACATAAAATAAACTACAGATATATTAACATAAGCTTAAACAAACATGCAGTGAATTTTTTGCTAGTTATAAAGATGGTTAACATAAGTATTACTATAAATTATTTATTAAATAGACCTTACTATATTCAGAACAAAAAAATTACTCATCTTTTAAAAGCTTATAAACTCATCAAAGTTTATCTCTAGAGCAGGGGTAGTCAACCTTTTTATACCTACTGCCCACTTTTGTATCTCTGTTAGTAGTAAACTTTTCTAACTGTCCACTGGTTCCACAGTAATGGTGATTTATAAAGTAGGGAAGTTACAGCAAGTTAAAGCATATAATAATAATTACTTAAAAAATACTTTGTCAGATTTTTGCTAAGTTTGGCAGAATAAATCTTTATAAAACACTTACTATAGTTAAATCTATCTTTTTATTTATATCATACTTTAGTTGCTCTGCTACTGCCCACCATGAGAGCTGGAACGCCCACTAGTGGGCGGTAGGGACCAGGTTGACTACCACTGCTCTAGAGAGTTTACTAATTATCTGTTTAAATAAAAAAATAACCATTTAGCTATACTATAAAAATGGTGTATGTTTCTTTAAATATCAGTTTATTTTATAGTTTTTACTCAAATATTAAATTCTGCTGATTAACGTTCATAGTAAATAGTAAGTTCCAAATATATTATTTTCTTGCTTATAATAAACGTTAATTTAGGCTAGGCCTTATGTTTTTCATTAATTGTTTCTAATAGTAATAACTAAACTTAAGGCCCTGTTTTTTGATATTTTAAGAGTTGGAACTCCAAAACATACTTTATTAAAATAAAGTATGAACATTCATTTGTCAACAAGAACATCCTGTAATAAAATAACTAGACAAAGAAAATACAATAAGCCAAATGACTAAAGAATAACTCAAAATTATGCTAAATATTCTTACACACAGAAAAATCTTAAAAGAAAAAACAATGTGCTTATAAGAGAAAGTTCTATTAATCCCCCTTCATCAAATAAAAATAGGTCATTATCTTAAGAAAGCTAAGAATTTAAAAGATATCTTTTATCTAAATAAATCTTTCCATTATTGGTATACTTCACTTTTACATATATATATGTAAATATAATATATATATAATTATTTCAATCAGTAGTTATCCCTATGCAGACAGACTTGATTACTACATATATAAGAGCATCTTTCCAAGATTGTCAACTACCTAACAAGATATTAGAATGAAACAGAAAAAGGTGAACTGTAAAGAATGAAAATAATAGTTTAGGAATTAGGAGCTACTACCAAATGTTAGCCAATTAGCAATATAAATAATCTAAGTCAAATTATAATGTAATTCAGCAGAGAAAGACATTCATTTACTTTAACTACTTTTAAACACAATAAAAACATGTTTTATACAATGAGGACAGGTATATTCTCCTGAATCTGCTATAAAGACCTATTATTGAAGTTTCCATAAACTAAATCATGTTTTCATATTAATTTACACACTATGTTGAGGGAGAATAGGATTATCACATCTGAAATAAATGGCCAACATTGACAAAAAGCTTTACAAAATATTAATAATGATCTCTAAAGTTCATGCTTCATGTGGAAACAGTATTATTCTAGAATCTGGAATTTTATCAGTAAAAGAGGCAAGAATGCCCTGAATTATTTGGCCTTTTAAGTCTATGTCTAGGCCCTGGACAGCTGGCTCACTGGACAGAGCATCAGCCTGGCATATGGATATCCCAGGTTTGATTCCAGGTCAGGGCATACAGGAGAAAAGATAATCTGCTTCTCTCCCCATTCCTCTCTCCCTTCTCCTACAGCAGCCAGTGGCTCGACTGGTTTGAGCATTGGCCCCAGGTGCTAAGGATAGCTTGTTGGTTGGGCGTCATCCTCAGGTGTTAAAAATAGCTTGGCTGGTTCAAGCATCAGCCCCACATCACATTTGCCCGGTAGATTCCAGTTGGGGTGCATGTCTATCTTCCCCTCCTCTCATCTTAAAAAAACAAAAAACAAAAAACTATGTCTAATCTGTAAAAATAAAATGCGTCTTTAGCCTATCCCTATTTAAGGGGATTCTTCTACTTTGTATCTCATGTTATAAACAGAGTTATAAAAACTGTATTAAAGTCTTATTTAAGGACCTTTTTAATTTTATTTAAAAAAAAAATTTAGGCCCTGGCCAGTTGGCTCAGCAGTAGAGTGTCGGCCCAGCGTGTGGAAGTCCTGGGTTCAATTCCTGGCCAGGGCACACAGGAGAAGCACCCATCTGCTTCTCCATCCTTCCCCCTCTCCTTTCTATCTCTTTCTTCCCCTCCCATAGCCAAGGCTCCACTGGAGCAAAGTTCACCCGGGTGCTGAAATGATGGCTCCATGGCCTCCACCTCAGGCGCTAGATTGGCTCCAATTGCAGCGAAGCAATGCCCCAGAGAGGCGAAGCATCGCTCCTTGGCAGGCATGCCGGGTGGATCCCGGTCAGGCACATGTGGGAGCCTCTCTGTCTCCCCTACCCCCCACCACACTTCACACTTCAGAAATATACAAAAAAAAAAGAAAAAAATTTAATGGGTCTCTGGCCAGCTGGCTCAGTGGTAGAGCATCGGCCCAGAATGTGGATGTCCCAGGTTTGATTCCTGGTCAGGGCACACAGGAGAAGCACCCATCTGCTTCTCCAATTCTCCTCCTTTTTCTCCTCAATCTCTCTCTTCCCCTCCCACAGCCATGACTCGATTGGTCTGTGCACATGGGCTCAGGTGCTAAGGATGGCTCCATGGAGCCTCCACTTCAAGTACTAAAAATAGCTTGGTTGTGAGTATGGTCCCAGATGGGCAGAGCTTCAGCCCCAGATGGGGGCTGCCAGCTGGATCTCAGTCGGGCATATGCGGGAGTCTGTTTCTCTATCTCCTTACCTATTACTTGGACAAGAAGAAAAAAGAAATAATCAGTGGTTTTCCTTTGGGTAATGTTCATTTCTGTATTTCCCAAAGACTGTTGGAATTCTGCCCAGAAGGTATTATTTCAAACTCTCACTGGTATAAAATATAAAGGGCAAAAAAGAACAAATCTGTTTATCATTTATTATTATTCTCTATATAGTACAGTTCCACATGCTGAAGGTGCTTTTAATAATTAACTCCATGTAACTATTTAAGGTATAAAGGACTAGAATTATTTGAAAATTTTTTCATGGTAACTCAAAACTTTCCTGGGACAATGTAAAAAAATCTAGAATTGGGAAATCTGAGCTTTATTGGGCTTTACTTCCATATCTGCTACTTAACTGCTGTGTAGCTTAGGAAAATGGCTATGCCTCTGCTTCCTGTTGTAAAAAATATGAGTAATAATGCCATCCTACCGGGATCTTGTGAGGATTAAGTAATAGACATAACAGTGTTTTAGAGAATTTAAAGTATATAAGTAAAAAATTTCTATTTGACATTTTTTCAGATACTTTCAACTTAAGTTTTTTTTTCAATAACAAAGAATAAACCTGATAAAAATGCAAATAATCAATTTAGGCAGGCCATTGCTCCTAACAAGAAATAATAAATTCATACTCTGTGTGTGGTCTAACAGTGGAGACACTTGCTGAACTGGTACTGGGCTCTTCAGCAATTCCACCACCATCCAGAAACATTGTGACTGCCATCTCCAGATTATTGTTGCAGGCTTCAAGCATGTGTTTCCCTACACTTTCACTTGCGCCTGAAATAGCAAAAAGATAGGAAAGAGGTTAAAAATAGACAACTTCTTATAGTTAGTTCTTATTAGACTACAGAATTCCCAAGCAAATTAGCAATACATTTTCTCTTTAAGAATGAATGACTCAGCCTGACCAGGCTGTGGTGCAGTGGATAGAGCTCGGACTGGGATGCAGAGGACCCAGGTTTGAGAACCTGAGGTCGCCAGCTTGAGCGTGGGCTCATCTGGTTTGAGCAAGGCTCACCAGCTTGAGCCCAAGGTTGCTGGCTCGAGCAAGGGGTCACTCGGTCTACTGTAGCCCCCTGGTCAAGGCACATATGAGAAAGCAATTAATGATCAACAACTAAGGTGCCACAGCAAAGAATTGATGCTTCTCGTCTCTCTCTGTTCCTGTCTGTCTGTCCCTATCTGTCCCTTTCTCAGACTCTCTGTCTTTGTAAAGAGAAAAATTAAAAAAAAAAAAGAATGACTCAAAAAAAAAAATTAAACTTAAACACTGTACAACTTATACAATACCTAGAAAATAAAGTTGAAGCATTAAAATAGTAGTCTTCCGCCTGACTAGGCAATGGTGTAGTGGATAGAGCGTAGACCTGGGGTTCTGAGGACCCAGTTTCAAAACCCCAAAGTCTCTGTTTGAGCATAGGCTTGTTCAGTTTGAGCAAGGGGTCTCTGGCTCAGCTGAAGCCCCCTCCCCCCCAATCAAGGCACGTATGAGAAAGCAATCAATGAACAACTAAAGTGCTACAACAAACTGATGTTTCTCATTTCTCTCCCTTCTTGTCTGGCTGTACCTGCCTGTCTGGCTGTCTCTCTCTCTTAAAAAAAAAAAAAAAAAAAAAGTGCATGACCTGTGGTGGCTCAGTGGATAAAGCGTTGACCTGGAATGCTCAGGTCGCCAGTTTGAAACCCTGCACTTGTCTGGTCAAGGCACATATGGGGAGTTGCTGCTTCCTGCTCCTCCCGCTTTTTCTCTCTCTCTCTTTCTCCTCTCTCAAATGAATAAAAAATAAAATGAAATAAAAAAGTAGTCTTCCTTCAGAATAAAACAAAAACTAAATAAAACATTTATTTGACATTTCTTTAAATGGACCAACTATATATTTGTTAATAAACCACAAAACATAAAGAAAAATGAAGAACTATACTTTAGAAAGTTGGAAATTGTTAGAATTCACTTCAGTCAGCATTTCATTTCTATTAAAAAGAAAGTGTTTTTCATAACAGTAGGAGAGAAGTGAGATAGAACATTTTGGTCAAAGATAACTAAGTCAGGCCCTGGCCAGTGGCTCAGTGAATAGAGCGTTGACCCAGCATGTGAAAGTCCCAGGTTCAATTCCTGGTCACAGCACACAGGAGAGCCAACCATTGCTTCTCCCCCTCCTCTCTCTCTCTCTCTTCTCCTATAGCCATGGCACGATTGATTCGAGCACACTGGCCCTAGGTGCTGAGGATAGCTCAGTGGAGCCTGCGCCTCAGATGCTAAAAACAGTTCAGTTGCCAGCGGCCTCAGGTGGGCACAGCATCAGCCCCAGACTAGGGTTGCCGGCTGGATCTGGGTCAGGGCGCATGCACGAGTCTTTCTCTGTATCTTCCCTATTCTCACTTAAGAAAAAAAAAAAGCAAGCCTTTAATACTTTTTACTTGGATTACTATAATAGGCTCCTAACTATCATTCTATCTTCCAACTGGCTGCTGAGGTTATGTTCCAAAATACAAGTTTGATTGTATCACACCCCAGTTTAAATTCTTTAATGACTTTCTAACACCTACAAAATCCTTAAGATCTGGAAAGTCCTTTGTGATCAGGTGTCAGCTTATCTCTCTGGCTTTGCCTCTTCTTCTTCCCCATCCCACACAATTCAGCATTGTCACATTGAATTACATGCTTGGACTATCCTTATCCTCCTCATCCCTCTACTTCATCTGGTTCATGCATGCTGAAGAATCACCCTAAGTGTTACTGTGTCAATTTATGTGCTAAGCATTCTCTACACTTCCTCCTCACTCCCTCCACTATGGTACTCTCTATAATATAATATACATCGATATACAACCAAGCAGTAAATGCTGGTTTACTTTCTGGCTCCTCCAAAAGAGAAGCTCATTGGCCTGACCTGTGGTGGCGCAGTGGATAAAGCGTCAACCTGGAATGCTGAGGTCGCCGGTTTGAAACCCTGGGCTTGCCTGGTCAAGGCATATATGGGAGTTGATGCTTCCAGCTCCTCCCCACCTTCTCTCTCTGTCTCTCTCTCCTCTCTCTCTCCCTCTCTGTCTCTCTCTCTCCCTTTCTCTCTCCTCTCTAAAATGAATAAAAAAAAAAAAGAGAGAAGCTCATTGAATGCAAGGATTGGTTTTTGTCTTGGTATTCCCAACATTTGCATGTTTGCTTATATGTCATCAATATCTAATAAACTGACTTAGAGATACCTCATGTCTTATTACACCAGGGAAGATCCAGGCTTCAGCCAAAACAATTCTTTTATATCCTAAGAACTTTATATTGGGTGCCAATATTCATGTTTTAAATTTCATTTATAAAGCAAGATGGTTACACTGTGGAAAACACAAATGCCAACTGGGCACTTAGGATAAATGGATTAAGATAAAATTTCCAGTGAGACCATCACACACAAATTTTAAAAAGTGCTATATCTCAACGTCAAATGAAAATCACATACTCCAAAAGTCTGTCGGATGACAGAGTAGCTACAGCTTTGTTATATAGCTGAAAAAAACCATATAGCTATGATGCTAGTGAACAAAATTACTTCATGAAACCTAAATAGAAAACAGGATTAATATACAATATAATTTAATGTTAAAACAATAAAAAATATATTACAAAAAAAGCATCTGATAATTTCACTCAAATCTCTAGAAATTTATGTATTTGTGCTAGCCAAAAAACTTTTTTGAGGAATTGGACCAGGGGTCCCCAAACTATGGCCCGCAGGCCACATGCGGCCCCCTGAGGCCATTTATCTGGCCCCCGCCGCACTTCTGGAAGGGGCACCTCTTTCATTGGTGGTCAGTGTAGCAAAAGCCACGGGCAAATCCAAAGTGCTGCGATGCTCACATACAGTACTACTTCCAGTGACAGCGTCACGGCTCCGGAAGCACGTCATATCACTTATTACGGCTAGCAGTGACAAATATGGATCCGGACATTGACCATCTTATTAGCCAAAAGCCGGCCCATAGTTCCCATTGAAATACTGGTCAGTTTGTTGATTTAAATTTACTTGTTCTTTATTTTAAATATTGTATTTGTTCCCATTTTGTTTTTTTACTTTAAAATAAGGTATGTGCAGTGTGCATAGGGATTTTTTTTTCTTTTTCTTTTTTTCTTTTTACAGAGACACAGAGAGAGTCAGAGAGAGGGATTGATAGGGACGGACAGACAGACAGAAACGGAGAGAGATGATAAGCATCAATCATCAGTTTTTCAGTGCTATACCTTAGTTGTTCACTGATTGCTTTCTCATATGTGCCTTGACCGTGGGCCTTCAGTAGACCGAGTAACCCCTTGCTCGAGCCAGCAACCTTGGGTCCAAGCTGGTGAGCTTTGCTCAAATCAGATGAAGTCGCACTTAAGCTGGCAAGCTCAAGGTCTCGAACCTGGGTCCTCCGCGCATCCCAGTCTGATGCTCTATCCACTGCGCCACCGCTTGGTCAGGCAATGAATAGGGATTTGTTCATAGTTTTTTTATAGTCCAGCCCTCCAACGGTCTGAGGGACAGTGAACTGGCACCCTGTGTAAAAAGTTTGGGGACCCCTGGTCAAGGGTGTGGGGAAAAAGCTTAGTTTTGAAGAGATCTTAGTGTTAAAAGGGTGGGAAAGGTTTAGTCTTAAAACTAAGCCTTAGGCTATAATTATCCTGCCTGCTTACAGCCTGTCCCCCACACCCAATGGAAACTGTAAGCGAGCAAACATATACATCATATTTGCAAACTTATTTGACCCACAGACCCAACAAAAGAAACCTTCAACAAGAAAAAAAATAGATTATAGGCACCAACAGGAAAAGAGTACATTGTTATCTCCTAGACCAGGCATGGCCAACAGTTTCTGCCCAGATTAGAAAGAAAACTTTTCACGGGCTGGATGAAATATTAGAATAAAAAATGTTAAATACAAAAATGATTTAAGTAAATAAAATTTTATTATGTAATTTGTTTATGAGGAAATGTGAGTGAAAAAAATTTTAATATACAATATTATTTTAATAAAAATATTACATACTGTATAAATACCTAAACTGTATCACAATCAATCAAAAACAATATTAATTAATAGAATGAGCTTGAAGGGGTTATATCGCAAATAAAACAATTATTTCATTTTACAAAGAGCCTGGACACTTTTTCAGTTATCAACCGTAGCTACTGTCTATGCTACAATGCCACTTGATTCAGCATACTTGACCACAAAAATAACGAATTGTTTGACCTTGGGTGTGCACTGGCAAACTCTGCCTAAAAGAACATGGGTTTTACATTGCCGCTAAACATCAAACAGTTCATATCGAGTACAGATGAGTACAAAAGTTGTAAATCTTTATAATGGAATTTTCTTAAAAAATAAAGAAGTATCGCAAATCCAATCAGCCAATTGGAAGTTAACCCTAGATTAGTCACACGGAATTCTTTTCCACGTATCACTATCTTCTTAAATATCTCAATTTCCAATAATCAAAGACACTTCCGCTTCTGAGTAGCTGAGATTTTAAAGTAGCAGAGAATATTAAAAATTTAATTGCGGGCTGCATAAACTCATTACACAGGCCGGATCCAGCCGGCAGGCCCTATGATGGCCATGCCTGTCCTAGACAGTGGTCAGCAAACTCATTAGTCAACAGAGCCAAATATCAACGGTACAATGATTGAAATTTCTTTTGAGAGCCAAATTTTTTAAACTTAAACTTTATAGGTAGGTACACTGTTATTAACTTAATTAGGGTACTTCTAAGCTGGCCTTTGCTAAAAACTCAAGGCACCAAAGAGCCGCATGTGGCTCGCGAGCAGTGGTCTCCCGACTTCTAGGATCTAGAAGAAACAGACTAAAGCAGCAACTCTGTCAATGAAAAACCTTCATGTCCTTGAACTGTCATTTCCCTAATCTATTTATTGCTTTTCTCCAATGGACTTTCAAAATAACCCCTCCCGCCTGACCTGTCGTGGCGCAATGGATAAAGCGTCGACCTGGAAATGCTGAGGTCGCCGGTTCAAAACCCTGGGCTTGCCTGGTCAAGGCACATATGGGAGTTGATGCTTCCAGCTCCTCCCCTCTTCTCTCTCTCTGTCTCTCTCTCTCCCTCTCTCTCTCCTCTCTAAAAATGAATAAATAAATTTAAAAAATTAAAAAAAAAAATAACCCCTCCCAACTTTCTCTTTTATTCTCCATAAAATAACTTTCTTCTCCTTTGTTTGTTGGATTTGCCTGTGGCTTTTGCTATAATATAGCTTGCCTGTCCCAAGCTGCAATTCTTTGTTGTTCCAGAATGAGCCTATTTTTGCTAGTAAAATACCTGTTTTATTTGTAAGGTCAACAAAGGGTAGGAAAAATTCCAATAACCAACTTTATGGTAGATAATTAAACACAAACTCTTGGGGCAAAACCAGCACAAATTTGATGAACAATTTCAAGATTCATGCATTTCCATATTAGTTCTCATAAAACCTGAGGATTTCAGTGATTTCCTAATATTTTTACACCATGGTCAGTTCCATTTTACAGTATTATACTTTTTTAAAATTTTATTTTAGTGAGAGAGGAAGGGAGGGAGGGAGGGACAGTGTTAGTCAAATAAGTTTGTAAATGTGATATATATGTTTGCTTGCTTATAGTTTGCATTGGATGTGGGAGATAGGCTGTAGGTTGACAAGGTCCTTATAGCCTAAGGCTTGGTTTTAATACTAAGCCTTCCTTACTCTTTTAATACTAAGATCTTCTCAAAACTGAACTTTTCTCCACACCCTTGACTATTGCATGATGTGGGGTGGTACACTCTTATGAGCAATCCTATTTATACCTCAGATGAATGGCTTTGTATCAGAGACTTCTTTATTTGTATATTGACTTAAAAGCTATAATTTCTATACTATAAGAGATGGGGGTACGGGAGCTCTCACTGAGATCCTGCCATCAGCACTGCAGAGGAGAGGCAGCCAAGATGGCAGAGTGGTGAAGGAGAAGCCAGTTTGTGCAGAGAGAAGGAGATGGGAAACAGAAGTGAGTAAGGCTGGTGGGGCCCATGATTCTAGGAATACTTGGATGAGTCAGTGGCTTTGGGAGCCCTGAATGGAAAGGGAAGTGTTTTCCCACTGTGTGTATTTCTCGCCCGCCAGGTGCGAGCTAGAATTAAAGGTAATGGCCCCCCAGTTCTTGGCTCCATTGTTTCATTACTGTCTGTCCAAATCAAATGCGAACCTGCATGGGCCACGCGGCTGTGATATGGCCATGGCTACTAGCTTTACAGACAGGAACATCAATCTGTTCCTGTATGTGCCCTGACTGGGGATTGAACTGAGAACCTCTGCACTCTAGACAATGCTCTGACCCGGTGGTAGTCAACCTGGTCCCCACCACCCACTAGTGGGCGTTCCAGCTTTCATGGTGGGCAGTAGCAGAGCAACCAAAGTATAAATAAAAAGATAGATTTAACTATAGTAAGTTGTTTTATAAAGATTCTGCCAAACTTGCCTGACCAGGCGGTGGCGCAGTGGATAGAGCGTTGGACTGGGATGCAGAGGACCCAGGTTCAAGACCCCGAGGTCTCAAACTTGAGCGCGGGCTCATCTGGTTTGAGCAAAAGCCCACCATCTTGAACCCAAGGTCGCTGGCTCCAGCAAGGGGTTACTCGGTCTGCTGAAGGCCCACAGTCAAGGCACATATGAGAAAGCAATCAATGAACAACTAAGGTGTTGCAACACGCAATGAAAAACTAACGATTGATGCTTCTCATCTCTCTCCATCCCTGTCTATCCCTCTCTCTGACTCACTCTCTTTGTAATAAATAAATAAATAAAGAAAGAAAAAATATTAAGAAAAAGAGCCAAATTAAGAGAAGACAAAGGCCTCTGAGAACCAGTACATGACAAAAGGATGAGTTGTAATATAAAAAAAAAAAGATTCTGCTAAACTTAGCGAAAATCTGACATACAGTTCTTGGTAAGTAATTAGTATTATATGCTTTAACTTGCTGTAACTCTGCTTTATACATTTTATAAAGTAAAGTTACTTCCCTACTTTATAAATCACCATTACTGTGGAACTGGTGGGCGGTTAGAAAATTTTACTACTAACAGAGATACAAAAGTGGGCAGTAGGTATAAAAAGGTTGACTACCCCTGCTCTAACTAGCCAAGCTATCCCGAGAGGGCTACAGTATTACTACCCTTCTTAAATGCTACTCTAAAAGTTCAGTGTCTATTGTACTCCATCATTTTATTTATTTTATAATTTACTTTTTACATTGTATGAATTTTTTACAGTAAGCATACATTATATCCATAATTATAAAAAAATTTAAAAAATAAATTATTGACTTTTATCACAATTACTGACTTTGACTATTTAATCCATTTAGTTCAAATATCTTTATATATTCATTGAACAACTACTATTGATATTTTCACGATACTGAATAGAGTGGTAAACAACCCAACATGGCTCTCTTATGGACATGCATTCTGGTGCTTAAGCTTAAATTTAGATTTTTCTTTCCTTGGTCTGTAAGACGTTCAAGTATAGTCCAGGTATTTCTGCTTCCCATTATCTCATTAATTTCTAATACTATCATTAAACAGAAGAGCTTATTAAAATCATGTCTATAAAAATGTCTCCAAGTTTTCTCCAGATTTCCATAAATAAAGATTTCCTCAAAACACACCGTTGGCTCTCATCTTCTATTGTCTCTTCTTTCTCAATCACCATGATTCTAACACCACCCGGTAACTCCCGTCTGGGGTTGATGCTCAAATCAACTGAGCTATCCTCAGTGCCCAGGGCCGATGCTCAAACAATTTGAGCCACTGGCTGTGAGAGTGAAAGAGAGAAAGAAGGGGGTGGGGAGAGAAGCAGATGGTCACTTCTCATGTGTGTCCTGACCAGAGTTCAAACCCCGAACGTCTGCACGCCGACTGATACTCTATCCACTGAGCAACTGGCCAGGGCATTTCTCTTTCTTTAAAAAGGAGTAAGTTGTATACAGGGGCATTAAGTGCTTTATAGACAAGAAAAAATCTGTCAGAATTTATACATTAACATCTTCATTTCCATCTTCTTCCTCTTCCTTTTTTTTTCTTTAAGATTTTACTGATTTTACAGGGCGAGGGTAACAAGAAGTATCAAGTCATAGCTGCTTCACTTTAGTTGTTCATTGATTGTCGTATGACCAGCAAACTCAGGGTTTCGAACCGGCGACCTCAGCACTTCAGGTTGATGCTCTATCCACTGTGCAACCACAGGCCAGGCTTCTTCTTCTTTTTTCTTGCTTTTTTCAGCCTTGATGACTCCCTTTTTTGCCACATCAAGCTTCCCTTTAGCTCAGTATGCAGCAATATCCTTTCTGTATTTCTTAAGCTTGACAGCCTTCTTTCCACAAAGTTACTTGTCATCTGCAGCCGTGTTATTCCACATCTCTCCTAGCTTCTTTGCAGCATCACCGGTGGACTGGCCATGATGCTATCCTTTGATTTTTGGGTGATATTCAGAACAAAACAAGAAAAAGGCCAAAGGAGGCCTCTAGGGTGCACTGGGATCCTTGAACTTTTTTATTTTCCCTTTAGAAGGGATATAAGTTTTCATTTCTCTTTCATAACTGGCCTTACCTGCCTATGCCACGTCTTCAAATTTTCATTTCTCTTTAGTAGACACTGTCTTCCACCTCTCTGACCACTTCTTAGAAAACTCTAAGAAGCTGACTGAAGCATTTGGGTGCTTCTTCCTGTGCTCCTCCCAGCAAGTTTGCATAAAGGAAGTATATTATGACATTCTGCCTCTCAGAGCCTTAGGATTCCCTTTGCCCATGTTTAATTAATTCTCCTCTGCAAGCAGTCATCCAGTGCCCATGCAGCTCACACTTGTCCAAACTTGTCTCTATGGAAATCAACTTACTGCAATGGCTGTGAGAGTGGGAGCCAGTCACCACTCATTCTTTTAAAAAGTAGGAACAGGATGAAGCAAGTAAGAAAATACTGCCCCAGAAAAAAGTGAATGTTATGGATAAAAAATAAAATACATGAAAGGGATTGTTCCAGATTTGTGTCAACTAAACAGAATGCCAGGGTGACTAAGAAGCATCAAGAGCTGATAATAGAGGCAATAGAAAACTTAAATGTATTCCAAAATTTTCAAAGTCCATAGGCTTCTTAAACTATAGGTTAAAATAGAATTTATTAGCCCTGACCAGGTGAGGTGGACTCAGTGGATAAAGTGTCATCTTGGTGCACCAGAGGCCACAGCTTCGACCCCCAGTCAGGGCATATACAAGAAACAATCAATGAGCACACAACTAAATGGAACTACCAAGTAAAATGAGTTGATGCTTCTCTCTTTCTCTCTTCCCCTCTCTTTATCCAACCCTCACACCCAAAATCCATGGAAAATTTTTTTTTAAATAAAATAGAATTTATTAAAAGGGGTTATATGAGGAATGACCTTAAAATATAAAGCTATAATAAAAGAAATAATAACTGTGATATTTTGGGGGCAGATGAGTGTCAACACTAGAGTCCCAGAACTACCATCCTATCTATAATCCTCACTTAACCATTTCATGTTAGAATCTGAACTGTAGGCAGTGTATTTCAGAATGGCCCCATCAGGTCTCTGTTGATAATTTCACAGAATAATTTCCATCACTAGAGCTTGCAGGATAGTGACCAATAAGAGCTTTCAAATGGGTTGTGGAGGATCTACCTATAAAGATTTTTTTAAAAGAAAGGACATGCTAAATCCCAGCAAGACTAAATAAGGTAGTTTTAGTGAGGGGCCCAAGAAGCAAAAAGCAAAGTACACCAATCATTTTTTTCCCCCAAGGAGTGATTATAAATATATTTTGGAAGCTGCCTGTGCACTCAGGGTCCCCCACGCCCACCCACCACCTCCCATCTCTCTACAGACCCACCCCACTCGCTTCTGTCTTTCTAGGCTCAGCGCAAGGGTCAACAGAGTCTCCAGGGAGAGAAGGGGGAAATGTCAGAGGGCTTGGTGGCAGCATCTGGAGTGGCAGTATCACACTTGGAGCTGAGGACTGAGAGACTTATCTCCAGCCTGGCACCTCCTGGCCTTCCTCTAGGGCCATGAGAATGTGGCGTGTGGGAGGTGGGCTACAGAGGACACTGGACCAGAACCGGACATCTGGAGAGATGCAGCTAACCTACACCCCCAACTTCGCTCTTCCCTGTCCATCTCAGACCTATTTGATCAACTCCCACAGCGCCAGGTGTGAGGAGAAAACAGGACGGTGTGAGGTCCAGGAGCCAGGGGCAGGTGGGCTGGGAGGGGTGAGGATGGCAGGGGGGAGAGGTGACTGAAACACCCCACCCCGCCTACACGACAATCAGGAGGTGGGCGTGTGGAGAAGGCAGCAGGCCCACAGAAGGTTAGGAGGACCAGGGAGGGGGCAGGTGCCTCCGACCGTCCCAGTCACTTTAGCCGGGGCTGCTGCTAACAGCCCAGCAGCTCTACTCGCAGGGTGATCCTGTTGTGCCAGGCTACGGGCAGGATACACACAAAGCGAGCCACGAAGGGCGTCTCAAATATGTTCTTCTTGTGGGAATTGTTGTCCAAGCTACCTGGGAAGACCTTGCTGTCTACGGCTCCCTGCTCCCTGTACTCGGTCCAGTTCGTGCTGTCATTACTGTGAGCCACCTTGTAGGTTGCCACATACTGGATGTGGCCAAAGTCTCGGGCCCCCTGTGTGATGATGCCAGTCACTTGTTTCTGGGAGCCCAAGTCGATCTGCAGCCACTCAGAGGCGGAGTTTTCTGTAGCAGTCCAGGCATTGAACTTGCCCTGCTTGTCCAGCCATGCATAGAAGGGGTACCAGTTGAAGGAAGGCAGGTCCCAGGTCCTGTGCACGCTGGAGGCCGTGAGCTGCTTGTTGGGGATGGTGTTGTCCTTCAGGCCTAAGGGTTTGTCGCATTGGCCTTGAGGCGCCCACCTCGGCGTGGCTGGCTCTGGTCCACGGGCCCCGCGGTGGGAACTCGTCTCTCGGGACTGGGTCCACTGGCCTGGGCGTTCACGCAAGCTCGAGTGCGGGGTGCGTGGTTACGGAGCGGTGCGTGGTTACGGAGCGGCGCCCCTAGCCCCAGGAGCTGACTGCCCACCAATCATTTTTTTAAAAATATTTTAAGGTCCTGGCTGGTTGGCTCAGCAGTAGAGCATCGGCCCGGCGTGTGGAAATCCCGGGTTCAATTCCTGGTCAGGGCACACAGGAGAAGCGCCCATCTGCTTCTCCACCTTTTCCCCTTCTCCTTTTTATCTCTCTCTTCCCCTCCTGCAGCCAAGGCTCCATTGGAGCAAAGTTGGCCCGGGCGCTGAGGATGGCTCCACAGCCTCTACCTTTAATGGCTCAAATTGTAGCAGAGTGACCCCTCTGGAGTCAGAGGGGCCTAGCATTACCCCTGGTGGGCATGCCAGGTGGATCATAGTTGGGTGCATACTGGAGTCTGTCTGCCTGCCTCTTCCCACTTCTCACTTCAGAAAAATACAAAAAAAAAAAAAAATAGGAAGAATTAACAAAACAAAACAAAAATTTTTTTTTTAATTTATTGGTTTTAGAAACAGGAAAGGTAGAAAGAGGGAGAGAGAAACATCAGTTTATTGTTCCACTTATTTATGCATTCACTGGTTGATTCTTGTATGTGTCCTGACCCAGAATCGAACCCACAAACATGGTATATTGGGACAAAACTCTAACCAACTTAGCTACCCAGCCAGGGTCCATTCACTTTCTTTTCTTTCTTTCTTTTTTTTTTTTTTTGTATTGTTCTGAAGTGAGAAGCAGGGAGGCAGAGAGACAGACTCCCGCATTTGCCAGACCGGGATTCACTCAGCATGCCCACCAGGGGGCAATGCTCTGCCCATCTAGGCTGTTGCTCTGTTGCAACTGGAGTCATTCTAGCGCCTGAGGCAGAGGCCATGGAGCCATCCTCAGTGCCCGAGCCAACTTTGCTCCAATGAGTGTTAGCTGCAGGAGGGGAAGAGAGAGAGAGAAAGGAGAGAGGGGCGGGTAGAGAAGCAGATGGGCGCTTCTCCTGTGTGCCCTGGCCAAGAACCGAACCTGGGACTTCCACAGGCCGAGCCAATGCTCTACCGCTGAACCAACCAGCCAAGGCCCCATCCATTTTCTTTTTTTTTTTTTTTTTTTACAGGGACAGAGAGAGTCAGATAGGGACAGACAGACAGGAACTGAGAGAGATGAGAAGAATCAACCATCAGTTTTTGGTTGCAACACCTTAGTTGTTCATGGATTGCTTTCTCATATGTGCCTTGACTGCGGGCCTTCAGCAGACTGAGTAACCCCTCGCTTGAGCCAGCAACCGACCTTGGGTCCAAGCTAGTGAGCTTTTTGCTCAAACCAGATGAGCCCGCGTCAAGTTGGCAACCTGGGGTCTCAAACCTGGGTCCTTCCGCATTGCAGTCCAACGCTCTATTCACTGCGCCACTGCCTGGTCAGGCCCCCATCCACTTTCTTAAATAAAAGCAAGCCCTAGCTGGACAGCTTAGTTGATTAGAGCATTGTTCTGATACTCCAAGGTTGTGGGTTCAATCTGTAGCCAAGGCACATACAGGAATCAAAAACCAAATACATAATTATGTGGAAGAACAAATCAATGTCTTTCAGTCTCTCTCTCCCTCCCTTCCTCTCTAAAATAAAATAAAATAAAAATTTTTTAAAACTTTAAATTAAGGCAAATTATCTGAGCTGTTTGTACAATCATTTTAGTGTTTCATTTTATTTATTTATTTATTTATTTATTTAGTGTATCACTTTAAAAACAGAAAATAGCTGGAAGATAATTAAAGGTACCAGTGCTTCTTAAGGTTCAGAAGTAGTAGAGACATTCAGTAATGTGAAAGACCATTTTTTGGTTTTTCATGAATTGGGCTTGGGAGGCACTACGGGAATTTAATGGAGAGAAGCTAGGGATACAGTAGTAGTCTGAAAAATGCCCCCCTTTCTCCAAAGACTATGCATGCCTTCATTATAGACCTCTGGCTTCCAGAACTATGAGAAATAAACATGTGTTAAACCATGCAGTTTGTGATAATGTTACAGCAGTCACATGAAACTAACACAAGTGGTAAATCTTCTGCTATGAACAGTTCTACATAACAAAAAGGTTCCTAGTCAAAATGCCAATAACACTCCCACTGAATTATAAATAGAGGAATATGAGGAAGTGAAGGTTAACTAAAAAGACACTTCTCCCAAGAGAACATACAAATGGCCAATAGGTATATGAAAAGACGCTCATCTTCAATAGCTATTCAAGAAATGCAAATCAAAACTATAATGAAATACCACCTCACACCAGTTAGATTGGCTATTATCAACAAGACAGGTAATAGCAAGTGTAAGAGACTGTGGAACCCTCATTCACTGCTGGTGGGAATGCAAATTAGTATAATCATTATGGAAGAAAGTATGGTGGTTCCTCAAAAAATTAAGAATAGGCCCTGGCCGGTTGGCTCAGCGGTAGAGCGTCGGCCTAGCGTGCGGAGGACCCGGGTTTGATTCCCAGCCAGGGCACACAGGAGAAGCGCCCATTTGCTTCTCCACCCCTCCGCAGCACCTTCCTCTCTGTCTCTCTCTTCCCCTCCCGCAGCCAAGGCTCCATTGGAGCAAAAGATGGCCCGGGCGCTGGGGATGGCTCTGTGGCCTCTGCCTCAGGCGCTAGAGTGGCTCTGGTCACAACATGGCGACGCCCAGGATGGGCAGATCATCGCCCTCTGGTGGGCAGAGCGTCGCCCCATGGTGGGCGTGCCGGGTGGATCCCGGTTGGGCGCATGCGGGAGTCTGTCTGACTGTCTCACCCTGTTTCCAGCTTCAGAAAAAAAAAAAAAAAAAAATGGAAAAAAAAAAATTAAGAATAGAACTACCATATGACCGAGCAATCCCTCTACTGGGTATTTACCCCAAGGCCTTGAAAACATTGGTATGTAAAGACACATGCACCCCCATGTTCATCATAGCAATATTTACAGTGGCCAAGACATGTAAACAACCAAAGTGTCCCTCGACAGAGGATTGGATAAAGAAGATGTGGTACATATATACAATAGAATACTATTCTCCCATAGGAAACGATAACATAGTGACATTTACAACAACATGGATGGACCTGGAGAACATTATACTGAGTGATACAAGTAAATCAGAAAAAGCTAAGAACTGTATGATTTCACACATAGATGGGATACAAAACTGAGACTTATGGAATAGATAAAAGTGAAGTAGTTACCAGGGGGAAGGGAACGTGAGGAAGAGAGAACGGGAATTAAGTGAATGGGGGGGAGGAGGGAAAGGGAGTGGGGAAGGCTGTGAAGAGGGACAAACATAAGGTGATGAAAAATGATTTGACTTTGGCTGATGGGTATACAACATAATCAACAGTTCAAATGTTATAGAAATGTTCACCTGAAACCTATGTACTCTTTTTTTTTTTTTTTTTTTTCATTTTTCCGAAGCTGGAAACGGGGAGGCAGTCAGACTCCCGCATGCGCCCGACCGGATCCACCCGGCATGCCCACCAGGGGGCGATGTTCTGCCCCTCTGGGGCATCGCTCTGTTGCATCCAGAGCCATTCTAGCGCCTGGGGCAGAGGCCACAGAGCCATCCCCAGCGCCCAGGCCATCTTCGCTCCAAAGGAGCCTCGGCTGCGGGAGGGGAAGAGAGAGACAGAGAGGAAGGAGAGGGGGAGGGGTGGAGAAGCAGATGGGCGCTTCTCCTGTGTGCCCTGGCCGGGAATCGAACCCGGGACTCCTGCACACCAGGCCGACGCTCTACTGCTGAGCCAACCGGCCAGGGCCAAACCTATGTACTCTTATTGATCAATGTAACCCTGTTAAAGTTAATTTTCTAAATAAAATTAAAAAAAAAAAAAAAGAAGACAGAGGAAAAGTAAGGAGGGCTAAATAATATAGGGGAAAGAAACAGTGATAGTTACAAGTTTCATCTATTTCCTAAGAGGTAATAACAATTTTTGATAGGACAGCTGAAAAAATTTGTTCTTATATTCAGAATAAAGAACATATCTTTTTTAAAGGGGGCGAGCTAATAAAACAAGTTTGCAGATTTAAACTATTTGGAAACTTGCCTAAATAGGCTTATTTTGAGGTTCCGATATTGTAGGTAACAGCAGGATAGCTTAACCTAACCGAGTGTTCTTAGTTCAGAGCGTTGTAATAGAAATACCATAGGCTGGGTGGTTTAAACAACAAACATTTATTTTTCACAGTTCCAGAAGCTGGGTTGTCCAGGATAAAGTCTGCAGCAGATTTGTTGTGTGGTATAGGCTTGCTTCCTGCTTCATAGACAGCCATCCTCCCACTGTGTCCTCACATGGCAGAAGTGACAAGAAAACTCTCTGGGCTCTCTTTTTCAAGGACACTAATCCCATTCATGAGGGCTCTACCCTCATGACCTAATAACCTCCTAAAGGCCCCCATCTCCTGATACAATCACACTGGCATTAGGATTTCAACATGAATTTGAAGGGAGGAGGGGTCAACAAACATTCAATCCATAATCTATGGCAGGAATACTACTTTACTGTTTCTTAACACCTGTATCCTTCTGATTTATCTCTTATCTTTTCTCCCTTTCCTTCTAAGCTTGCTAATGGCACCAAATAGCATTATTTAACCCAGTTTGTAGCATACAATTTACCAGTGGCTACATCCTCCCTGCTGCCTCTTAGTTCACACTGTCTCCATGAATAACAATATAGGAAACAGGGCGAAACCTATAATGCAGGCCATGTCTGCACCATAGCTAGAAAGAAAAATCAAAATTTAGGTAGTCCAGCCTGATCAGGTGGTGGCACAGGGGATAGAGCATTGACCTGGAATGCTGAGGCTGCAACTGTGAAATCCCAGACTTGCCTGGTCAAGGCACATACAAGAAGCAACTACTATGAGTTGATACTTCCCATTCCTTCTCCTGCCTCCTCTTTCTAAAATCAATCGATAAAAAAATTTTTTAAAAACAACAACAACATCACAGGCCCTGGCAAGTTGGCTCAGTGGTACAGTGTTGACCCAACATATGAACATCTCAGTTTCAAGTCCTGGTCAGACACACAGGAAAAGTGACCAGCTACTTCTCCACCTCTCCCCCTCCCCCTTCTCCCTCTATCTCTTTCTTCCTCTCCTATAGCTATGGCTTGGTTGAAACAAGTTGGCCCCAGGCGCTGAGGACAGTTCCATAGCCTCCCCTCAGGTGCTAAAATAGCTCGGTTGCCAAGCAACAGAGCAATGGCCCCAGATGGGCAGATCATCACCCAGTAGGGGGCTTGCCGGGTGGATCCCGGTCGGGGCGCATGCAGGAGTCTGTCATTTTGCCTCCCCTCTTCTCACCTAAGAAAAAATAAAAATAAAAAAATAAAAAATTTTTTAAAAAGCAAAAACAAATTGGCAACTGGAACTCTTAATACATTGTGAATGGGTATGCACAATAGTAATAGTGACTTTGGGAAACTGACAGTTTCTTAAAGTTATATACCTATCATATGATCCAATAATCCCACTCCTATCTATTTATCCCAAGAGAAATAAAATTTATATTCATACACTATACACTAATGTTTTTAGCAGCTTTATTTATAATCCTCCAAACTGGAAACAACACAATTAGCTAATCATTTAATGAATGGATAAACAAACTGTAGTATAGTCATACAATGGTATACTATTCACTAATAAAAAGGAACTACTCATGGCCTGACCTGTGGCGGCGCAGTGGATTAAGCGTCGACCTGTAATGCTGAGGTCGCTGGTTCAAAACCCTAGGCTTGCCTTCTCAAGGCACATATGGGAGTTGATGCTTCCTGTTCTTCACCCCCTTCTCTCTCTCTGTCTCTCTGTCTCCTCTAAACTGAATAAATAAGTTAATTAATTAAAAAAGCAAAAAACAAAAAAAAAGGAAATACTCATACAACATAAATGAATTTCAAGCAGGGGTCTCAAACTCACAGCCGTGCGGCCCGCCCACCAATTTTGTGCGGCCCGCAGACTAATCAAACTTCGTGGATTAATCTGCGGGCCAGTCTGCGGGCTGCACAAAATTGGTGGGTGGGCCCATGCGGCCCGCGAGTTTGAGACCCCTGAAATACAGTATGCTAAGTGAAAGAAGCCAGACTCAAAAGATTAAAATAGGTGGGGGAAGAGGTTGACTACAAAGAGGCAGGAGAAATTTTTTAAGTATAAAAGAACTGTTGTGCCTGACCAGGCGGTGGCGCAGTGGATAGAGCGTCAGACTGGGATGCTGAGGACCCAGGTTCGAGACCCTGAGGTCGCCAGCTTGAACGCGGGCTCATCTGGTTTCAGCAAAAGCCCACCAGCTTGAACCCAAGGTCGCTGGCTCCAGCAAGTGGTTATTCAGTCTGCTGAAGGCCCGCGGTCAAGGCACATATGAGAAAGCAATCAATGAACAACCAAGGTGTTGCAACACGCAATGAAAAACTAATGATTGATGCTTCTCATCTCTCTCCGTTCCTGTCTGTCTGTCCCTGTCTATCCCTCTCTCTGACTCACTCTCTGTCTCTGTAAAAAATAAATAAATAAAAAGTCAGGCCCTCCAGGACCCCTTATTTTAAAAAAATAAATAAATAAATAAATAAGTAAATAAAAGAACTGTTGTACATCTTGCAGTTACATGATTGTATGTGCTTATCAAAATTCATAACTTTATACTAAAAAGCACAGAATTTATTATATACAAATTATGCCTTAATCTTTAAAGATCTGGGCTTATATTTCTATTTCATTTTTAAGCAATTAATTTTTATTGTTTTTATACAAAAATTTTGATCCATGAATATTGAAAAAAAAAATTTTTAAGAAGGTTCTTTTCTACCTCACCAGGCAGTGGCACGGTGGAGAGAGCACTGGCCTGGCATGCTGAGGACCCAGATTCAAAACTCCGATGTTGCCGGCTCAAGCGCGGGCAGCCAGCTTGAGCGTGGGATCATAAGCATGACCCCATGGCCGCTGGCTTGAGCCCAAAGGTTTCTGCCTTGAGCTCAGCTGGAGTCCCCCAGTCAAGGAATAGATGAGAAATCAATCAATGAACAACTAGTGCCACAACTATGAGTTGATGCTTCTCATCTCTCCTCCTTCCTGTCAAAAAAAAAAAAAAAAAAAAAAAAAAAAAAAGGAAGGTTCTTTCTTACAAATAAGTTCGAGAAACACTGAACTGACCTAAGTCACTTTTCTTCTCTAGGACTTGAATTTCTTATTTAATATAGTACTCAGAAACGGGTAAAGATGGTTTCTAAGATACTGTCTAGCCCTAACCAAAAAAATTAAATATTTATCTCTGGTTTCTTAAAGCGCCTACATATTCCAGGTATTTCCATACTGCTGATGTTGGAAGTACCATCTCATTCTCCTCATATTCCTCCTACAGTTTTGGTTTATTTTTGCAGTCTGTCAGATGTTAGTGTTCCTCCAGCTTTGTGTTCTGGAGCCTAATATTTTCTCACACTACACCAGTGGTTCTCAAAGTGTGCGCCCTATAATATTTCCAGGTGCGCCCTATGGTATTCCAGAGAAATATGTGCCTGTTGGGGACCAAAAAACCAACAGGGATTTTGGAGTTTAGATTTTTGGGGGACAGAAGTGTGGGGAATTGGCTGTAAGCTGACAGTCTGCCCACAACCCCCCACCTCATTTGCCTGATTAGGTTGCAAAAGGCTGTTAAACTGTGGTGCTGGATTGTTTACACTACCCCCCAGGTTCCCTAGAAAGACTGGAGGCAAGTTTCTTCTATCCTTTGTTTGGTGTTAAGTTAAGATGGTATGTACAGTGGGGGTTTTCTGCACTCAACACAATTAAGAGTAAAAAGAGAGGAATTCTTCAATGTATTGACGAGGAAATGAGAGTTTGCCTTTCAAATATATGTCCAAACATTGAAGAAATTGCTAGGACACATCAGGCTCATGTTTCTCATAAACACAAGAATGAAAAAACTCAACACATTCGTGCCGGGACCTGCCAAATTTACTAAATCTTACTAAGAATGTATCTATATATATAAAAAGATAACTTTTTATTTTTTTCTATTTTTAACCCCTTTTTTATAAATTCTAAAAAGCATAACTCAAAAAATGTAACACAAAAATGTTTTTTAATGTCAGAATAAATTTAATTTTGTCGTATTTATTTCATTTAATTACCATAAAAGCACACTTGGAC
Organism: Saccopteryx leptura; assembly: GCF_036850995.1. Classification (NCBI taxonomy): domain Eukaryota; kingdom Metazoa; phylum Chordata; class Mammalia; order Chiroptera; family Emballonuridae; genus Saccopteryx; species Saccopteryx leptura. Next base: position 56,366,370 of record NC_089510.1, read on the forward strand.
TTTATTTTTTTAATATTTGACTTAATTATTATAACATATTTCTCAGAAATTTGTATATAGTGCACCTACAATTATTTGTAGGATTTTAAATGCACCTCGACTTCAAAAGTTTGAGAACCCTGGTAAGCTGCCATCCACTTTTAAAGTTTCTATTGCCATCAATATGACTGACTCCTCAGATGTCACTCCTTCCAGAAGCAAATATCCATTTGCTTATTGAACAGCTCCAATTGGAAGTCCCACAGGTAGCAACTAACCTAATAGAACTAATCATCTACACAAACTTCTAGTCCACACCTTCACAAATAGCAGCATTATGTACCTACATATTCAAAAACCGTCTCCTAAGCTTCACTCTTGACTCCTCTGATTTCTTCCCATATCTTTCAGATTCCACTTCTCTGACACTAATATATTTCAAAATATCAAGCGTTTGTCCTGGACTAACACAACAGTCTTCTAATGATCTATGCCTACCTTTTCTCCACTATGGCCAAGTAGATCTTTCTTAAAAATCCAAATTTGATTATGTCACTTCCCTAATTAAAACTTCATTGATTCCCACTACACTCAGAACAAATCCAAGATTTCTTAGCATGGGTTATAAGGCCCTTTCTAATCTGGCACCCAATTAATCTATCAGCTCCATTTATTACATCTCCCACTAGCTATGCTCTGTTCATCTGGAATTACCAATTCTTGGACCTATTGTCTCTGCTTTCTTGTCTCTATGTGTATAAGTCTGTCCCTAACTCCTCCAGGCCTTTTCACATGTCCCTCCTGCTACAAACATCTCTAGATTTTATCTAAGAAATTATTTCCGGCCTGACCTGTGGTGGCGCAGTGGATAAAGTGTCAACCTGGAACACTGAGGTCGCCGGTTTGAAACCCTGGGCTTGCCTGGTCAAGGCACATATGGGAGTTGATGCTCCTGTTCCTCACCCCTTCTCTCTTTCTCTACCTTCTCTAAATTTAATAAATAAAATCATTAAAAAAAAAAAAAGAAAAAGAAATTATTTCCTCTGCCTGCTCTCCCTCCCAGGAGTGTGCGCATGCCTTTATCTTCCCATTCTTCTTCCCCTTCAGGTGTGCATCTCCTAAGCTCTAAAGAACCCCACAACACTTGCAACCAGGGGAGCACTGGGCAGTGGCAGTTCATTCCAAGCTAACCCTCTGAACCTGTCCTGACAAGGCCCCTTTCTCCGACTTTCCAACAAGCCAAAGCAGTCCAGCCTAGGCTCATTTCTTTCCCATAACATTTCTAGAGAGCCAAAGCTGCCCAGTCTAAACTCTCTTATGTTGCTTCTTCTGTCCTAACCCCTCCTTACTGCACTGTCCCCAGCTTTAAGAACATATTCTCAAAATTTTTTAAAAAAAATTTCTAAGCGAGAATGACAGAGAGAGGGACCAATAGTGACTGACAGACAGACAGGAAAGGAGAACGGTAAACAGCATCAACTCATAGTTGTGGCACCTTAGTTGTTCATTGATTAGTTTCTCATATGTGCCTTTACTAGGGGGCTGCAGCCGAGCCAGTGACTCCTTGCTCAAGCCAGCAACCTTGTGTTTCAAGTCAGTGACCTCACGCTCAAGCCAGATGAGGCCACACAAGAGCCAGGGATCTCGGGGTTTCAAACCTGGGTCCTCTGTGTCCCAGGCTGATGCTCTATCCACTGCGCCACCGTCTGGTCAAGCAAAGAAAAAATTTTTTAATTAAATTATTTCTTCTGAGGAGCCTTTCTTGACCTCTTGCTTCTATGATCCATAATAGCTCCTGATCACTCCCCAATGTTATTACCATACTGATGTATAAGTCTGTATTCCCATTAACTTTGAAGCTTTTTGAGGCCATACACCCTGTTCTGTTCATGGCATTATCTCCTGGATCTGAACAATGCCTGGCACATAGCAGTTTATTAATAAATACTGAATTAATAAGATTCCATTCACAGCTCAAAAAAAATTATTAACTCCCTAAATTTCTGTTGAAACTTCATTATCACCTTTTGAAATAGATCTTAAAATTCTAATAGTTTTTTTACATCTAGAACACTTGCTGACAGAGAACTTAATGCATTTTAATACTAACTCAAGGGAAACGTATTGTAGAAAACACTATGAATGGAAATTGACCACAAAGCCAAATACTATACACACCAGTTTCTAACTTCTAAAACAAATATTCATTGATTCAACAAATTTAGAGAAATACTAAACTAAGGTCTTCTTTCCAACTAAGGTTCTATACTTTCATTAAGAACGTAAATGTGGCCTGACCTGTGGTGGCGCAGTGGATAAAGCATCGACCTGGAAATGCTGAGGTCGCTGGTTCGAAACCCTGGGCTTGCCAAGTCAAGGCATATATGGGAGTTGATGCTTCCAGCTCCTCCCCCCTTCTCTCTCTCTGTGTCTCTCTCTCCTCTCTCTCTGTGTCTCTCTCTCTCCTCTCTAAAAATGAATAAATAAAATAAAAATATTTAAAAAAAAAAAAAAAAAAAAAAGAACGTAAATGTGGGCCCTGGCCGGTTGGCTCAGCGGTAGAGCGTCGGCCTGGCGTGCGGGGGACCCGGGTTCGATTCCCGGCCAGGGCACATAGGAGAAGCGCCCATTTGCTTCTCCACCACCACCCCCTCCTTCCTCTCTGTCTCTCTCTTCCCCTCCCGCAGCCGAGGCTCCATTAGAGCAAAGATGGCCCGGGCGCTGGGGATGGCTCCTTGGCCTCTGCCCCAGGCGCTCGAGTGGCTCTGGTCGCGGCAGAGCGATGCCCAGGATGGGCAGAGGTGGATCCAGGTCGGGCGCATGCGGGAGCCTGTCTGTCTGTCTCTCCCCGTTTCCAGCTTCAGAAAAAATACAAAAAAAAAAAAAAAAAAAGAACATAAATGTGCCTGACCAGGAGGTGGCGTAGCGTCGAACTGGGATGTGGAGGACTCAGATTCGAGACCCCGAGATCGCCAGCTTGAGTGCAGGCTCATCTGGTTTGAGCAAGGCTCACCAGCTTGAGCCCAAGTTTGCTGGCTCGAGTAAGGGGTCACTCAGTCTGCTGTAGCCTCCCAGTCAAGGCACATATGAAAAAGCAATCAATGAACAACTAAAGCGCCACAATGAAGAACTGATGCTTCTCATCTCTCTCCCTTCCTGTCTATCTCTATCTGTCCCTCTCTCTGACTCTCTCACAAAAAAAAAAAAAAGAATGGGAATGCACCTGAGCTATGGTGGTGCAGTGAATAAAGCGTCCACCTGGAACGCTGAGGTCACAGGTTCAAATCCCTATGCTTGCCGGGTCAAAGCACATATAGGAAGCAACTACTACAATAGATGCTTCCCACTTTACCCCAATTTTTTCTCACTCTCCCTTTCTTTCTATCTCTCTCCCCCAATCTCCAAAACTCAATAAATAAAATCTAAAAAAAAAAAAAAAGTGAATGCCTACTATGCACAAAGCTTTAGAATTGTATTAGCAAACTCTTCTCAGAGTATTTTCTATTCCCTCACATTCTGTCCTTACCTTCTGATTTTCTGTTTATTTTACCTATTGTATAGTGTCTATGTATCCCTTATCTCAAAAATTATTGTGACTACATCTGTGCATTTTGTGCATGTATGGCTGGATGTCAGCCTGAATTCATGATAATGTGTAATGCCATGGTTCAAACATTTTTTAAAATTGTACTTTGGAATTACCTTCAGACCCAGCAGCACACTCTTTCCTCATATTTTGGGAATTGATATCACTTATCTATCTATCTATATCTATATATTTATATATGACTTTTGAAAAGCAGTCAGCAGTCATTCAAGGCTATATATGATGAATATCAAGGGAGATCAAATAGTAATATTATAAAATGTTATAGACTAGAAAGTAACAGGACTGGTATTCTGTGTAACTTCAAAAGATCCTAATAACATCAATGTAAAGTTATACAGCTTCTCAATGTGATTACTTCAGAGACCATCATTTCCCTTGGCTACTTGTTTATCAGAGTTTGTTCATGGAAGAAAAGTTATGACATAATGTTAACTAAAAAGAAAAAAACATTCAAAATTCTAAATTATGTATAATATGATTCACAATATAAAAAAAAAAGTAAAAATAATGTTAACAAGAATTGGAAAATAAAATGTAAAATAATGTGAATAGATTAGTTTGTACTTTTTCCAAAAGTACATATTTTATGTTGCTTTTTAATATATTTTTTAAAAAATCATAAGTCATTGGCCCTGAGCTGGTTGGCTTGGTAGTACAGCTTCGGCCCAGCATAGAATGGCTCTGGTTGCAACAGAGCAACACCCCAGATGGGCAGAGCATTGCCCCCTAGTGGGCATGCCGGGTGGATCCCGGTCAGGCGCATGCAGGTGTCTGTCTCTCTGCCTCCCTGCTTCTCACTTCAGAAAAATACGAAAAAACAAAAAATCAGTCATTACTTCATTCTCACATATCATACAGAGGAAGTTTTATTCTATTTAGTGAAAAATAAGACTCCTCTTTCAACTGTCTGTTCATTCTTTTTTTTTTTTTTTTTAGATTTTATTTATTGATTTTTAGAGAGAGGAGAGAGAAGGAAGAGAGGAAGAGAGAGAAAGAGAAAGAGAAGATGGGAGAGAAGTGGGAAGCATCAACTTGTAGTAGCTGCTTCCTGTATGTGCTTTGACAAAGCAAGCCCAGGGTTTTGAACCTGCAACCTCAGCGTTCTAGGTCGATGTTTTATCCACTGTGCCATCACAGGCCAAGCTATTCTATTGCTAAATGCCAAAGAAAAGGTAAGACTCACATTTTTCTTTTTCTTTCTTTTTTTTTTTTTTGTATTTTTCTGAAGTTGGAAACGGGGAGGCAGTCAGACAGACTTCCGCATGCGCCCAACCGGGATCCACCCGGCATGCCCACCAGGGGGCGATGCTCTGCCCATCTGGGGCGTCACTCTGTTGCAACCAGAGCCATTCTAGCACCCGGTCCAACCTTGCTCCAATGGAGCCTGGGCTGCGGGAGGGGAAGAGAGAGACAGAGAGGAAGGAGAGGGGGAGGGGTGGAGAAGCAGACGGGCGCTTTTCCTGTGTGCCCTGGCGGGGAATCGAACCCGGGACTCCTGCACGCCAGGCCGATGCTCTACCACTGAGCCAACCAGCCAGGGCAAGACTCATATTTTTGATAATACATTGCTTTTACCAGAACGCTGAGTTTCCACATAAGTAAAATCTTTCTAAATCAAAGAATAAGCTCTTGTCAGTTTAATTCATCAAGCAATGAATAAATATAAAATGTCCTTTTACCATAAATACCACAATGTAAAATATATTTGGAAAAAAACTGCAAATTTTATTTTTAAGATACATGAAAAAGACTAATGGGTCATTCATGTTTCTAATAGTTAATTGCTATTTGTAAAAAAAAAAAGAGAAAAATCCCAAAAATTATTAATAAACATTTAGAATACATTAAGAACCATCTAAGGTATTTTCCCTTTGAGACTTCCAGATATCATGGGCTACTGAGGATCTCCAACTTGACTCAAAAGTAGAAAGGCCTTTGACCAAGAAATAAAGTAATTAAGTGAGTCATTTCATCTCATCACACTCTGGATTTTACCTATAACTAACAAAAATGTTGTATCAGAAAAAAATAATGTGACAGTAAAACAATCCAAGTTCCTGAAGGGGTGGTAGTTAGCATCAAACTGAAATTAAACAGGTAGCATATTAAACCACCTCTAAAAAATCTGAATAAAAACTAATAATCTTCACTATTTGGTTCACTACAAAGACTTTTCTATATAAACATAATCAGCAATATTAACATATGCACAATAATTTTCTAATTTTCCTAATTAACAACCCTTAGCCATTGGAAATGCACTACATCTTTAACATAACAGTCCAATCACAAAAGTTTAAAAATATTAAGAAACGTTATTATTCCACTCCTCAACCCAATTTGATTACAAACTTTACCAACTTTGACGTGATGTTTCATGCCCACAAGCTAATGCATCAAACACTTAGCTAATATTACAGAGCAAAATATACTAGTTTTAATTATAAAACAGCAGCGTGCATATAACCTGCAGTAGTTAAAACGATGTAAAATTTTACTTAACCAGATATTGTATGTCAGATACTAAGTATATAACAGTGGAAACATTGTCTGAATCTAACAAACTATTAGATAAAGTATAGAACTGCTAAGGGAGGTAACTAACACTCTGACCTCCCTTCCAAAATGACAAACTAGAACAGCAAAATTATACTCGGCACATGGAGTACACTTCTCTCAAATCACTCCACAGAGAACTTCATCATTTGCTCCGCCCTCTAATAACTCATGCAAAAAAAGTTCAGCACCATCAGAGAGAAACAAGTCATAGAGAATTCACAGAATGGCTTAGGGCCTTTCCTCCAGGCGGTTAGAGGTTCTGAGTGTGCCCTTCGCAGGGGTCCAAAGGAAAAGAAAAACCAAGGGTTTAGGGGACACTGACATGCAGAAACGGGTTTTCTCCCAGAGAAGTTTCTGCCGCCATCCCTTTTTTATCAGCAGGAGGCCGGGCGCCATGGTCTGTCTTTATGATTTTATTATGGGGAGGTGGGAAACGCCACCCAAGATTCCTCCAGGCCTTCTTTATTAAGGTGTGAAGGGGGGGTCCCCCCTCATTCTTCTCTTAAAATCTCAGTCTTGAAAGTACTGCTCAGCACCTCCCCCCTATCTGGCGGCCCATCCCGCGGGATCGGTGAAGGCGCTGCCGAACCCACCAGCCTAGCCGTTAAGGCGGGAGGGCCCGATCACGCCAGGGCCACAGCGACGGCTCCGAGGGGCCCAGAAAAGGGAAGGGCAGGCCAGGGACAGGGAGAGAATGACCCGGCTGAGGAAGAAAGGGAAAAAGAGGAGAGGGGATGCAGTGCACCCCAGGAATAGACGGAGAAGAGGTGATGATAAAGGAGGAGGAGGGCGGTGGCCCGGGTGCGGCCCCCCACCTCTCGCGCCCCTAGGTCCCTGGCCGGCAGGGGCGAATGGGCTCGGCCCATTTCCCAGGTGTGGGATGACAGGGGGTAGGGGGCGTCCCTCCACACTACAAGGAAGCCGAGAACGAGGGTTTGGGGTGCGCGGGGGGCAGTCTGCCGCCTGAACCCGGAGACCCGACGCCGTCGTTGCCTGTTCCTCAGAAGAGAAGACGGGAGCTATGGGTAAAGCCCGAGGAAGAATGCAAGAAGGTAAGGGAAAGCCCGGGGCAGACCGGCCGCCCGCCCCAGACCCCACTTTCCACCTTCCGGTAACCGCGTCTCTTACCGGTGATGGCGGTGAACTGCTGAATTAACCCCTTCACCGCCGAGGACGCCGCGGAGCCCCCGTGGGCAGCCATCTTACCGCCGCCGCCGCTGCCGCCGAACAACAACACAGACACACACGGACCGCCCTCCCCCACCTCGCCGCGCGGTCTGCGCAGGCTCATTGACCAATACCAAGCTCCGCCCCTCAGGCCCCGCTCCCCCTCGCGACGGTCGGCGCAGGCGCGTTTCCAGACCAGTCCGAGTGCGGTCTCTGCTCTCCGGGTTGGCTGTTCGGTTGCTTCTGCAACTGCATCCTTTCTTGCAACCTGTGGTCCCTTGATCTCCAAGCTCCCAGGCCGTTCTCATAGACTCGATATCGATTTCTGATTTCCGAAAGAAGCTTCAGGCTTTGCATGTAGCAAGCTCTTTGCGTTTCAGTTTCACGAGCTTTATTGACAGCCCCAAATGCGATGACAATTTTTTTTTTGCAGCTCTGTAGTCTTCTGCTAGATATCTGTAGCTCCCATCAAAATACAAATTCTACATATTACTGAAGCAACTTTCGCCCAATCGCTAATTGGTTAGCTAACCTAGTGCAGCAGTCCATCCAACAGAAGTGAAATACAGTACCAGAAACGTTCCTACCGATAAAGCATTGGTTGCGGAGTCTGACACATGGTTTTAATAAACTATTGTTAAGTCCACTTTCCTTCAGTAAATATGTCAACATATGTCTCCCCTCGAGGTTTCACTTAGTTTCCTTACCTACAAAACGAGGAGCTGTCATTTATGTAAACAGAAAATGTGTATATGTATATACAGTAGAGGAAAGAAATGTATAGAAAGGGTACTGAAAAGGTGTCCTCAAAATAATAATGGTTAGCCTTTAGAGAGGGAGGCAATAGGAAACCTGATGAAAAGTGATTTTAAGGAGTATTCTTTATTTTTAAACAATGATAATGTTAGTATTTTACCTACATAATTTAATATTTTTAAAAAACAGTAATGGTGTTGTTTTTTTCTCTCTTTATACTTTAAATTTCATTTTCCTGAAGTGAGAAGTGGGGAGGCAGAGAGACAGACTTACACATGCACCGGACTGGGATCCACCAGGCATGCCCACTAGGGGGCGATGCTCTGCCCATCTGGGGCGTTGCTCCTTTGCGGCTGGAGCCATTCTAGCACCTGAGGCAGAGGCCATGGAGCCATCCTCAGCACCCGGGACAACTTCGCTCCAGTGGAGCCTTGGCTGCGGGAGGGGAAGAGAAAGAGCGAAAAGAGAGGGGGAAGGGTGGAGAAACAGATGGGTGCTTCTCCTGTGTGCCCTGGCCAGGAATCAAACCTGGGACTTTCACATGTCAGGCTGATGCTCTACCACTGAGCCAACTGGCCAGGGCCTATAAAAAACAGTAATGGGGTACATTCAAATCTGATCATCCCTCACCCTGAAAATAAAGTTAAAGAGACTCAATTTAGGTTCTAGCCTTCCACTGCCCACCCTACCTACATATTTTGCATCTATATGTGAAAATGGCCCAATAAAAGATGGGATGATTCCCCCTAGCCGGATAGCTCAGTTGGTTAGAGCATCGTGAGGCAAACATGATAACTGCTACACTACGGAAACAACTAAGAGCATCGTCCGGAAGCATAGAGGTTGCCGGTTCCATCCCTGGTCAGGGCACATACAGGAGGAACAGATTGATATGTTCCTGTCTCCCTCTCCCTCCCTCTCTCACTAAAATCAATAAATTTGCTTCGCCATGTTTTCTATTTTCAGTAAAGTCTCCTTAACAAAAAAACAAAAAAAAAAAAAAAAAGATGGGATGAGTCATCTGGAGAATTGACCCATCCTAAGAGTCTATAAATGTGCTACTGGTGTGAACAAAGACAATCAGGCAAATCAAGGTAACTATAAGGGTTATGTAATTCCAGGAAAGTATGATTGGTGTATAAGAAAGCAGACTCTTGATCAAGAGCATTGTCAGTTAAATGACAGATTGGTCCTGGCATCATCTTTCGGGTTGCTTCAGTTCTCCATGTGGGTTTAGGAATCCCAGGGACTAGTCATGGATTTGGAAAGCTGTTTGGTTCACATTGACTCAGAGGTGCAAATAGAGGGGAAAACCAGAGCAAGAAACAATGTGATCTCTTCCTTCCTAAAGGCCTTAATACTAAAGTCTGTGTGACTATAGCCAGCCATGCAAAATTAGGCTCTAAATAAAATGGTATAATATCATTGACTACAAAAACTAGATGCAGTTATCACTGCACCTCTATTAAATGGAGAGGCTAACAATAAGATCTGTAGGTCTATTTCCAATGTCTTAAAATTAAAAAATATCGTAGTGTGATCTTTAGATTAAGCTTGTAAAAAGTAGTAAAGACTGTGGCATCTGTAACTCTAGAAACATTTTGTAGAAATTTAAATTATAAATACATTTATCTAGGATTCAAGGTATGTACATTGCAGACTCTACCGTATCACTGTGTGATCTCAAGCAACTTTCTCAAACTCTCTGAATCTCAGAAGAGTCATAATAAAATACAAATGTTTAATCAGATTATCTTAAATATGCCTTTTTGCTCATTTACTCTGTCATTCCATTAAATTAAAGTAACACATCACAGATTTTTTTTACTTTTTAGAGAGAGAGAGTGGGGATAAGGGATAGACAGGACAGACAGATGAGAAGCATCAACTCATAGTTATGGCACCTTAGTTGTTTATTGATTGCTTTCTCAAATGTGCCTTGACTGGGGGACTCCTGCTGAACCAGTGACCCCTTGCTCAAGACTGCGACCTTGGGCTTAAGCCAACGACCATGGGGTCAAGCCAGTGATCATGGCATCATGTCTATGATCCCACACTGAAGCTGATGAGCCTGCGCTCAAGCTGGTAACCTCAGGGTTTAGAACCTGGATCCTCAGCGTCCCAGATCAACACTCTATCCACTGCACCACCACCTGATCAGGCCATTACAGATTTTTTTGAGACAGGGAATCTTAAAACTGTAACCAACAGTGCCCTGGCTGAATAGGTTGGTTGGTTAGAACATTGTCCCAAAGCACAGAGGTTCCTGGTTCAATCACTGGTCAGGGCACGTACAGGAACAGATTGTTCCTGTCTTTTTATCTCCCTTTCTCTCTCTCTAAAATCAATAAAAATAAACATTTAAAATAAACTGTAACCAACAGTTTTAATAAAAGAAAAATAATTAAATTACATAGTTTTAAAAATCCAACCATATGCTGTATTTTTTTTTAATTTAAATTTGTATTTATTCTTTTTAGAGAGGAGAGACACAGAGAGAGAGAGAGAAAGAGAATGGGGGGAGGAGCATGAAGCATCAACTTCCATATGTGCTTTGACCAGGCAAGCTGGGGGTTTTATTTATTTATTTATTTTTTTAGGCACACTCTTAGGTAAGAGGTGTTTTGTTTTTTTTTCATTTTAGAGAGGATAGGGAGAGACAGAGACAGAGAGAGAGAGGAGAGACAGAGAGAGAGAAGGCGGGGAGGAGCTGGAAGCATCAACTCCCATATGTGCCTTGACCAGGCAAGCCCAGGGTTTCGAACCGGCGACCTCAGCATTTCCAGGTCGACACTTTATCCACTGCGCCACCACAGGTCAGGCAAGCTGGGGGTTTTAAACTGGTGATCTCAGTGTTCCAGGTTGACGCTTTATCCACTGCGCCACCACAGGTCAGGCCAACTATATGCTATTGACACAAGATATACATAAACATCAAAATAAAGTTGAAGGGAAAAGTAAAAAAGACACATAGTGGAAGTAGTAAGGAAATGAAAGCTGAAATAGCTGTATTAATTTCAGATAAAATGGACTTTAAAGCAAAATGTATTATTAGAGGTAAAGAGGGTCAGTTTATAATGACAAAAAGAACAAATCACCAAGAATATAAAATAATTTTGAACCTGTTTATACCTAAGAGCATGGCCTCAAGTGTATATAAAGAAAAATTAATGTTTAAAGAAGAAATTTGACAGATTATATACTTCTCTCAGACAAAAGTAGTAAAGATAGAAAATACTTTTTCTTTTTTTATTTTTATTTTTATTTTATTTATTCATTTTTAGAAAGGAGAGAGAGAGGGAGAGAGAGAGAGAGGAGAGAGATAGAGAGAGAAGTGGGGAGGAGCAGGAAGCATCAACTCCCATATGTGCCTTGACCAGGGTTTCGAACCGGCGACCTCAGCATTTCCAGAAAAATACTAATTTTTCAAGAATCATTATAATATAGAACATGTTCTCAAAATAAAAATCAGTTGTTAAAAATTAGTTTGGGGCCCTGGCCAGTTGGCTCAGTGGTAAAGCGTCGGCCTGGCGTGTGGAAGTCCCGGGTTCGATTCCCGGCCAGGGCACACAGGAGAAGCGCCCATCTGCTTCTCCACTCCTCCCCCTCTCCTTCCTCTCTGTCTCTCTCTTCCCCTCCCGCAGCCCAAGCTCCATTGGAGCAAAGATGGCCTGGGCGCTGGGGATGGCTCCTTGGCCTCTGCCCCAGGTGCTAGAGTGGCTCTGGTTGCAACAGAGCGATGCCCCGGAGGGGCAGAGCATCGCCCCCTGGTGGATCCCCGTCAGGCGCATGCGGGAGTCTGTCTGACTGTCTCTCCCCGTTTCCAGCTTCAGAAAAATACAAAATAATTAGTTTGGCCCTGGCTGGTGGCTCAGTGGATAGAGCATTGGCCTGGCATGTGGATGTGCCGGGTTTGATTCCTGGTTAGGGCACACAGGAGAAGCGACTATCTCTTCTTTCTGCTCCCTCTCCCCCATCTCTCTCTGTTCCCCTCCTGAGCCAGTGGGTTGGTTGGTCCCAGCATTAGCCTCAGGCAATAAAAATAACTCAGTTGATTCTAGCAGTGGCCCCAGACAGAGGTGCCAGGTGGGCCACAATCATGTGGGAGACTGTCTCACTATCTCCCCTCCTCTTACTTGGAAAAGGGGGGGAAAAGTTAGCCTGGCCTATGGTGACTCAGTGGATAAAGGCTGAGGTGGCACTGAGGTCACTGGTTTGAAAACCTGGGCTTGCCTGGTCAGGGCACATACCAAAAGCAGCTACTACAAGTTGACATTTCCCATTCATCCCCCATTCCATTTCTCTCTCTCTCTTAAATCAATAAATAGTCTTTTAGAAATTAGTTTAAAAATAATAACTTAGGTCTGACCTATGGTGGTGCAGAGAATAAAGCACTGACCTAGAATGTTAAGGTCACCAGTTCAAAACCCTGGGCTTGCCTGGTCAAGACACATACACGAAGCAACTGGTCCTCGTTCCTCTTTCCACCCCCCTTTCTCTCTCTCCTTATCCTCTCTCTAAAAGCAATAAATAATATCTTTTCAAATAATAATAATAACTTAAAAACCTCATCTATGACTTGGAAAGGTGAAAACAAACTTCTAAATAACTAATGGATGAAAGACAAAATAAAAATGGTGGATCATTCAGAATCCCAATGGGTTATAATGATCACTCAAATGATCTATAAAAGAACAAATTTTAAAGGTGTGGGAGGGATATCTAGGAATCAAGAGATGGTAGAGGAGCTATGAATAGCAGCAGTTAAACAGTCACAATCTCTAGGTCTAAAGGGACAAAGGAGAGAGAAGAGTTACTCGAATCTCAAAGGGGGAAGAATCTTTCTCTCTCTCTCTCTCTCTCTCTCTCTTTTTCTTTGTGTGTGTGTGTGTGTGTGTGTGTGTGTGTGTGTGTGTGTGTGACAAAAACAGAGTGTCAGAGAGAGGGACAGACATACAGGAAGAGGGAAAGATGAGATGCATCAATTCCTCATCACACAACCTTAGTTGTTCATTGATTGCTTTCTCTATGTGCCTTGACCAGGGGCTACAGAAAAGCAAGTGACCCCTTGCTCAAGCCAGCAACCTTAGGCTCAAGCCAGCGACCTTTGGGCTCAAGCCAACGACCATGGGGTCATGTCTATGATCCCACGCTCAAGCCAGCAACCCCTCACTGAAGGTGGTGAGCCCACACTCAAGCTGGATGAGCCTGCGCTAAAGTTGGGGACCTTGAGGTTTTGAACCTGGATCCTCTGTGTCCCAGTCCAATGCTCTATCCACTGTGCAACCGCCTTATCAGGCAAAGGATGAAGGATCTTAAGGCCATCTTTTAAGAAACAGATCTTCTGTCAGGGGATATATTCAGCCTGAGCAATCTCACAGAGAAGAGACCAAATAAGTAAATACCCTGACCTCACCTCACTCGCCTTCTCTTTCATCTGCTGTCCAAAATCCCCACCAGCAGAAGACAGAGGGCACAGTAGTCTATTGATGTAATCTTTACAGTCAGCCTGTGGGGCAGAAAGAAGAGGAAGTAAATGGATCTGGAGGGGCAAAGGGAAGTTGATAGGCACCAATGGAAGGTGGAGAATATTTAAAACTGAATGGACATGGAAATACATGTCAAAATTTGTGGAATGCAGTTTTAACAGCACCTGAAGGTAAAATATGAAAACTTAAGTGGTTGTATTAGAAAAGACTAGAAAACGAGTAGCTCAACCTCTAATCAAGAAGTTAAAAAAAATGTTAATAAAGAAACAACAGAATAAACCTAAAGAAATTTGAAAACTGCTGAAATCAATAAAACAAAACAATATACAAAATGAAAGATTAATGAAACCAAAAGCTGGTTCTCTGAAATAAATAAGTAAAATTTAATCCTTTGACTAATTAGATTACAAAAAAAGAAAAAAGATGATATTAAGAATGAAAAAGAGGACATAGAAGATAAACCAGCAGTGGTATTAAAAATGAAAATATAAATAATTATATGCCAATGAATTAAGAAATACATAAATATCAGTTTCCTAGAAAATTTTAATTTACCAAAACAGATTCAACTATGAGTACACTTATGATGATTAATGAATTTGAATCCATCACACAAATAACCAGACCCCGATGATTTTACAGGTGATTGCTACCCCCCAAAAAAATTAAGAAACAGATGATCCCAAATTTATACATATTATTTCTAAGAAAGAAAGAAAGGCGACAAATAGCTCTTTCTGTAAAGCTAGAATAAACTTAATATCAAAACCAAGCAATGCCCAACCAGGCAGTGGTGCAGTGGATAGAGCATCCATCTGGGACACTGAGGACCCAGATTCGAAGCCCCAAGATTGTCAGCTTGAGCATGGGATCATAAACATGACCCATGGTCACTGGCTTGAGCCCCAGGTTGCTGGCTTCAGCAAGGGGTCACTGGCTCGTCTGGAACCCCCGGTCAAGGCATTTATGAGAAAGCAATCAATGAATAACTAAGGTGCTGTGACTCTTTTGATGCTTCTCCTCTCTCTCCCTTCCTATCTGTCTGTCCCTGTCTCTCTAAAACAAACAAAACAAAACAAAACAAAAGAACAGTAAGTGAAAGCTCAGCCTCACTTAAGATTACTGAAACAGCCCTGGCCGGTTGGCTCAGCGGTAGAGCGTCAGCCTGGCATGCAGAAGTCCCGGGTTCGATTCCCGGCCAGGGCACATAGGAGAAGCGCCCATTTGCTTCTCCACCCCCCCCCCTCCTTCCTCTCTGTCTCTCTCTTCCCCTCCCGCAGCGAGGCTCCATTGTAGCAAAGATGGCCCGGGCGCTGAGGATGGCTCCTTGGCCTCTGCCCCAGGCGCTAGAGTGGCTCTGGTCTCGGCAGAGCGACACCCCGGAGGGGCAGAGCATCGCCCCCTGGTGGGCAGAGCGTCGCCCCTGGTGGGCGTGCCGGGTGGATCCCGGTGGGGCGCATGCGAGAGTCTGTCTGACTGTCTCTCCCCGTTTCCAGCTTCAGAAAAAAAAAAAAAAAAGATTACTGAAACAAAAATATTAAACTAAACCAAAATCCAGTTACATATATACACTTACATACATACATGCATACATTTATTTTGTAATTAGATTTATTTCTGGAATGAAAGCATAATACTATAGTATGAATATCCTTCCATGTAATTCATGATAGTAGAACAAATTAAATAAGAGAAACCATTTCATCAGCTACAGAAAAATCAGTGAGCCCTGGCCAGATGGCTTTGTTGATTAGAGCATGGTCCCGTATGTAGAGGTTGTGGGTTTGATCTTCAGTCACGGCACATAGAGGTTTCTGATTGTCTCCCTTCCTCTCTCTCTAAAATTCAATAATTTTTTTATTTTTTATTTTTTTTTTTAGCAAGAGAGAGACAGACAGGAAGGGAGAGAAATGAGAAGCATCTAGTCATAGTTGGGACACTTTAGTTGTTCATCGATAGCTTTCTCATATGTGCTTTGACCAGGGGACTCCTGCCATGCTAGTGATACCCCTTCCTCAAACCAGCGACCTTGAACTCAAGCCAATGACCCTGGGTTTCAAGCCAGCAACATTTGAGTTCAAGCCAGTAACCATGGGGTCATGTCTATGATCCATGCTTAAGCTGGCGTCCTCAGGGTTTTGAACCTGGGGTTTCAAATTCTCAGGTCAACACTCATCCACTATGCCACCACTTGGTCAGGCATACATTTTTTTTTTACTAAAAAAAATCAGTCTGACAAGTCGTGGCACAGTGGGTGGAGCATCCACCTGGAACACTGAGGTCCCAGGTTTGAAACCCCGAGGTAGCAGGTTTGAGCACGGGCTCATCTGGCTTAAGCGTGGGCTCACCAGCTTGAGCACAGGGTCGCCAGCTTGAGCATGGGATGATAGACATGACCCCATGGTTGCTGGCTTGAGCAAGCGGTCACTGGCTCAGTTGGAGCCCCCCCAACCCTCCATCAAGGTACATATGAGAAGCAATTAATGAACAATTAAAGTGCTGCAAATACGAATTGATGCTTCTTATCTCTCTCCCTTTCTGTCCTCTCTGTCTCGCTCTCATTAAATAAATAAATAAATAATAGATTTATTAAATATTTAAATAAGAACAGCAGAACTTTACAACTTTCAGAAGAGAATATAGATGCTTACCCCTGATAACATCAATTTAAGAACGCAATTCCATGCACTTTGTGCTCCAGGGGGCGCCATTCACATAGAACACAATGTTAACTGCAAGCCCTAGATTGTGAACCAGGAAATCTTAGCTAAAAAAGGTAAATATTGTGCCCACCAGGTGGCTCAGTACATTCAGCATCATCTCACACACGGGTCAGGGCACATATGAGAAGCCAGTGAATGCACAACTAAATCACAAGCCATTATAGCAAAAAGTTATAAATTTGCCTATATCAAAATTAGAAATGTAATTAGAAATGTCACTAATGTAAAGGGTGGGACTGGAATTTGAACCCAAAGAAAAATGAGTAACAAAAAATTTAGAGTGGTGAGCTTAGCAACTATAAAAACAGAATATAAAGAATAAAAATATCTGTTATGTTCTTCAGCATCTTTCACATGGGCCCAGGATAACTGCCACCAAAAACATATATGTGGCCCTGGCCGGTTGGCTCAGTGGTAGAGCGTCGGCCTGGCGTGCAGGAGTCCCGGGTTCAATTCCCGGCCAGGGCACACAGGAGAAGCACCCATCTGTTTCTCCACCCCTCCCCCTCTCCTTCCTCTTTGTCTCTCTCTTCCCCTCCCACAGCCAAAGCTCACTGGAGCAAAGTTGGCCCGGGCGCTGAGGATGGCTCTGTAGCCTCTGCCTCAGGCACTAGAATGGTCCTGGTTGCCACAGAGCGAAGCCCAGATGGGCAGAGCATCGCCCCCTGGTGGGCATGCCAGGTGGATCCCGGTTGGGCGCATGCGGGAGTCTGTCTGACTGCCTCCCAGTTTCCAACTTCAGAAAAGTACAAAAAAAAAAAAACCCAAACAGCCCTGGCCACATAGCTCAGTTGGTTGGAGCGTCATCCCGGAGCACGGAGGTTGCCGGTTCGATTCCAGGTCAGGGCACATACAGGAGCAGCTCAATGATCCTGTCTGTCTCTCTGCCCCTGCCTTTCTTAAATAAATAAATAAATATTTTAAAAAAACCCCAAAAACAAAAAAAAAAACATATATGTATTACGTTGTGGGACACGCATTAAGTTATTTTGGGTGTTATGTGTAGTATCAGAAAACCCCAACTCAGCTGGCCTTAATAAGAAAAGTTAGCCTGACCAAGTGGTGGTGCAGTGGATAGAGCATCGGACTGGGACCTGGAGGACCCAGGTTTGAAATTCCGAGGTTGCCAGCTTGAGCGCGGGCTCATCCAGTTTGAGCAAGGGGTCACTCGCTCTGCTGTAGTCACCTGGTCAAGGCACATATGAGAAAGCAATTAATGAACAACTAAGGTGTCACAACGAAGAATTGATGCTTCTCATCTCTCTCCCTTCCTGTTTGTCTGTCTGTCCCTATCTCTCTCTCTCTGTCTCTCTCTCTCTCTGTCTCTGTCACACACACACACACACACACACACACACACACACACACACACACACAGACAGAAAGAAAAGTTAGGGCAAGGTCTATGTCCACCACCACAGGGTGCCAGCTCTGCTTCTTTCTTGACTTTCCCTTACCTGAGCTTTGTCCTAAGGTGGTAGCAAGATAGCTGCAGTCATTCCAAGCATCACATTTAGATGCAATAACATCTAGAGGAAGAAGAGTCAATTTATCTTTTATGCTGAGTCTTTTTAATTGAGAAAGGAAACATGCAAATTGGGAGACTCTCCTTCAAAATTCAGCCATCTAAATTGTCACAATTCTGTCCTAAAGCCATCCCTGCCAAGATATATGCGATAAATGTAATTGGTTTAGTAAAGCATATGGCTTTGTGGAGGAAGGTGGATGACCTCCCTAAAGTCTGGTGCTTTTAGGAAGGAGGGGAATGGGTGAAAACTAGGCAATCAGAATCTGCTGCTCCATTCACAAAACTTCACTCTGAACAGGACAAAATATTCCTCCACTTTGCTTTGTTCTGATTCTACCTTTACCCAGAATACTTAATCTTTCCAGTTCCTGATACCTGTCATAAAGTGGTATAAGAGTATGCTAGTCACTGGCAACTTCTGTCTCCCACTATTAGATTTTAAAATTAGTATTTTTGGTTTAGGATTAGTTTTCCGTTCTTATAGTTTCTGCTATTTCCAGAATGTTATATAAATGGAATTACGCAGGATGTGCCCCCTTGAGTCTGGCTTCATATAGATTACCATAGTGCATATAAGATTAGCCCATGCTGTTGCCTGTATTAGTATTTCATTCCTTTTTATTGCTGAGTAGAATTCCACTGTAAGGATGTACCCCAGTCTGTTTATCCATTCACCAGTTGTTTCCAGTTAGAGGCAATTATGAATAAAGCTACTATGAACTCATGTACAGGTTTTAGTGTGAACACATTTTCACTTCTCTTGGTAAAATACCTACATGTAGACAATCCTGGCTCATATGGTGAAAGTATGTTTAACTCTGTAAGAAGCTGATAAACTATCTGGGGGGGTTATTTTTATTTTTTAGTGAGAGAGACAGAGACAGAGAGACAGGGACAGGGACAGGAAAGGAGAGAGATGAGAAGCATCAACTCTTTGCTGCGGCACCTTAGTTGTGTATTGATTGCTTTCTCATATGTACTGTGACCAGGGGATTCCAGCCGAGCTAGTGATTCCTTGCTCAAGCCAGCAACCTTGGGCTCAAGCCAGCAACTGTGGGATCATGTTGATGATACCACGTTCAAGCCAGTGACCCTGCGCTCAAGCTGGTGAGCCGCACTCAAAGCAGCAAACCTGCAGTCAAGCCAGCTACCTTAGAGTTTTGAACATGGAACCTCAGTGTCCCAGGTGGATTCTTTATCTTTTGTGCCACTACCAATTAGGCACTGTTTGGGAATTTTAAATTTTAAATTTTGGGAAGATGTCTGGCAATCATCACCTTAACCAACTGATCAAACTTATTAAGAATGGGACAACCTGATATTTTATATTGCTAATGTGATGATGTATTAATCTGAATCTAATCAAGCTTCTAGACCTGTTTTATAGGCCATAAAAAGTACAAGAATATCAAGAAAAAAGTTAAGCCCTGGCAAGGTAGCTCAACTGGTTAGCGTCATCCTAAAATGCTAAGGCTGTAGGTTCAATCCCCAGTCAAAGCACATACAAGACTCAACCAATAAATGCATAAATAAGTAGAACAAACTGATATTTATCTCTCTCTCTTTAAAAATCAATAATAATAATAATAATAATAAAGAAACAAGTTAAAGGACAATATGAAGAAGCACTCAGGAAAATCCAGATTACAAGCATTCAAAGACAATTGTTCTGGTCTCTTCAAAAAGTCAATGGGCGGGAACAGGTAGATGCAGTGTAGGAGAAAGGCAGGGGCATTGTTCTAGAAGAAAAGAGAGTGAAAAAATATTACAACCAAATGCAATGTCTTGATGGAATCCTAGTTGTAAAAAACCAACCATAAAAGACTTTTTTTTTTTCTTTTTTGTATTTTTCTGAAGCTGGAAAGGGGGAGAGACAGTCAGACAGACTTCTGCATGCGCCCGACCGGGATCCACCCGGCACGCCCACCAGGGGCGATGCTCTGCCCACCAGGGGTGACGCTCTGCCCACCAGGGGGTGATGCTCCGCCCCTCCGGGGCGTCGCTCTGCCCTGGGGCAGAGGCCAAGGAGCCATCCCAGCGCCCGGGCCATCTTTGCTACAATGGAGCCTTGGCTGCGGGAGGGGAAGAGAGAGACAGAGAGGAAGGGGGGGGGGTGGAGAAGCAAATGGGCGCTTCTCCTATGTGCCCTGGCCGGGAATCGAACCCGGGTCCCCCGCACGCCAGGCCGATGCTCTACCGCTGAGCCAACCGGCCAGGGCCTGAGATTTACTTTTATTTATTTTTTTATTTTTATTTTTTTTACAGAGACAGAGTGAGTCAGAGAGAGGGATAGACAGGGACAGACAGACAGGAACGGAGAGAGATGAGAAGGATCAATCATTGGTTTTTCATTGCGCATTGCAACACCTTAGTTGTTCACTGATCGCTCTCTCATATGTGCCTTGACCGTGGGCCTTCAGCAGACCAAGTAACCCCTTGCTGGAGCCAGTGACCTTGGGTTCAAGCTGGGGGGCTTTTGCTCAAACCAGATGAGGTCGTGCTCAAGCTGGCGACCTCGGGGTCTCGAACCTGGGTCCTCCGCATCCCAGTCCAATGCTCTATCCACTGCGCCACCGCCTGGTCAGGCCGAGATTTTCTTTTAAATGATACAGCAGCCTGAGCTGTGGGAGCGCAGTGGATAAAGTATCAACCTGGAATGCTGAGGTTGTCAGTTCAAAACCCCATGCTTGCCTGACCAGGCAGTGGCACAGTGGATAGAGTGTCAGACTGGGATGTGGAGGACCCAGGTTCGAAATCCTGAGGTCACTAGCTTGAGCGCGGGCTCATCTGCTTTGAGCAAGGGGTCACTTGGTCTGCTGTAGCCCTCAGGTCAAGGAACATATGAGAAATCAATCAATGAACAGCTAAGGAGCTGCAACAAAGAATTGATGTTTCTTCTCATCTCTTTCCCTTCCTGTGTGTGCCTATCTGTCCCTCTCTCTGACTCTCTCTGTCTCTGCCACAAAAAACAAACAAACAAACAAAAAAACCCATGCTTACCTGGTCCAGGCACCTACTGTAGGCAACTATTTGTTGATGCTTCCTGCTCCTCCTCCCCTTTCTCTCTCTCTCTTTCTATCCTCTCTCTAAAATCAATAAATAAAATCTTTAAAAAATAAAAATAAATCTTCAAAAATAAATAAATGGTATAGCAAATTAAGAAATATATAAAGTATATAATAAAGTTATTAAATCTAGGCTAGGTAGTAGTATACAGGTGTTTATTATTTTGTTCTTTCAACTTTTCTGTATGTCTGTGACATATGAAATAACTGAAAAATTTTAATTATTATATTTTTCCTTTCTATAAGTTCTATTTATATTTCAAATCTGGTTGGCTATTTTATTATTTTTTTAAAGAAGATTTATTTATTTTAGAGAGTGGGAAGAAAGAAAGAATGAGAGAAGGAGGGGAGGAGCAGGAAGCATCAACTCCCATATGTCCTTTGACCCAGCAAGCCCGGGGTTTTGAACTGGCAACCTCAGCGTTCCAGGTCGTCGCTTTATCCACTGCGCCAACACAGGTCAGACACGGTTAGCTATTTAAAAAAAAAATTTGTTGTTGTTCTTTGCATATGCTTTCAAGCTAATATTTTATTTATTTTTGTTTAAAGATTTTATTTCTCGATTTTAGAGAGAGAAGAGAGAGAAAGTGGGAGGAGCAGGAAGTATCAACTTATACTAGTTGCTTGTCGTATGTGTCCTGACCAGGCAAGTCTGGGGTTTTGAACCGGAGACTTCAGCAGTCAGGTCGAAGCTTTATTCACTGTGTCACCACAGGTCAAGCTATTTCTTTAAACATAATCTTATTTCTTTTTTTTTTTTTTTTCCTTTTTGTATTTTTCTGAAACTGGAAACTGGGAGAGACAGTCAGACAGGCTCCCGCATGCATCCAACCGGGATCCACCCGGCACACCCACCAGGGGCTACGCTCTGCCCACCAGGGGGCGATGCTCTGCCCCTCCGGGGCGTCACCCCGTTGCGACCAGAGCCACTCTAGCGCCTGGGGCAGAGGCCAAGCAGCCATCCCAGCGCCCGGGCCATCTTTGCTCCAATGGAGCCTTGGCTGCGGGAGGGGAAGAGAGAGACAGAGAGGAAGGAGGGGGTGGGGGTGGAGAAGCAAATGGGCGCTTCTCCTATGCGCCCTGGCCGGGAATCGAACCCGGGTCCCCCGCACGCCAGGCTGACGCTCTACCGCTGAGCCAACCAGCCAGGGCCATAATCTTATTTCTTTAGACATGATAATCATAGTTATCTTTTTAATTCATGTCTGATAATTCCAAGACCTGAATTCATTGCACATCTGTTCATTCTGTCCGTTGCTTAGGTGCTTATTTTTTTGCACAATTATTTATAGGAATTCTTTGAGGTCTAAGATGAAGGCACATTTCTAGAGTGGTTTTACCTTTGTTCTTGCTAATTTAGTTGAGTCCAATTTAAACTAAACTTGATGCTTTCTGAATTTGGGCTTCAAATCAGCATGTGAGAGCTGGCCTGGGGCTACAGCTTTCAGAGACAGCCCCCACTCCCCATTACTCATCATCAGGCAATCTTCTATGCAGCCCATGGCGATAGAGGGTGGAAGAAGGGTTCTTTACTTCTGGTTCTCTTACCAGAGGTATCTTAGTGTTAAATGGAAAGTGTTTCAGATTATACTCTTTATGGGCCAAATTGTGTGCCCTTCCAAATTCAGGTGTTAAAGCTACAACACTTAGTACCTTAGAATGTGACTGCATTTAGAGACAGGGCCTTTAGAGAAGTTATTAAGTCAAAACCAAGCCTGGGGGGGGGGGGCTATATTCCAATCTGACTAGTGTCTTAGTAAGAAAAGGAAATGTGGCCTGACCAGGCGGTGGCACAGTGCATGGAGCGTTGGACTGGGATGCCGAGGACCCAGGTTCAAGACCCCGAGGTCGCCAGCTTGAGTGCCGGCTCATCTGGTTTGAGCAAAAGCTCACTAGCTTGAACCCAAGGTCGCTGGCTCCAGCAAGGGGTTACTCGGTCTGCTGAAGGCCCGCAGTCAAGGCACATATGAGAAAGCAATCAATGAACAACTAAGGTGTCGCAATGTGCAACAAAAAACTAATGATTGATGCTTCTCATCTCTCCGTTCCTGTCTGTCTGTCCCTCTCTCTGACTCTCTGTCTCTATAAAAAAAGAAAAAGAAAGAAAAGGAAGTGTGAACACAGAAAGAGACACCAGGGATGTACATGCACAGAGGAAAGACCATGTGAGAACACAGAGAAAAGGTGGCTATCGACAAGCCAAGGAGAGGCTTCCTTGATCTTGGACTTGTAGCCTCCAAAACTGTGGAAAAATTAATTTCTGTTGTTTAAGCCACACCGTCTGTCATATCTTGTTATGGCAGGCCTAGCAAACTAATTCAACTCCCGACTTTGTTTGGCCCTGGCCTTTGACTTCTTTACTCCACACCCCATGGGGTTATGAAAATTGTAGCTCCAGTTTGCAGGCGTGGCATTTGCCCGAGGAGAGACTTCAGCACTCCTGTTTCCTTTCCGAGGTTCCGCATTCTCTTTGACTTTGTCCCCATAATTCCTTACTATCTTATTATCTCTTTGATGGTTTTAAGAAGTTTTGTTCATTTTAAAATAGTATCCAGCAATTTAAGTTGTTTTCTGTGGGACAGTCTACCGAAATACCTCCTTCTATAGGTCAGCTTTGCTGGAGTTCTAGTTCCACTATGCTGAAGAGTCAATGTACCAAAGATGTCAACAGTCCCAATAATGGAAGACTTCAAGAAGAGGTAGGGAGGTGGAGAGAGGGAGGGAAAGTAAAGGAGAGAGGAGGTCAAGTGGAGATAGAAGGGGAAAGAGTGGCAGAGAGGGAGAGACAAAGAAAGAAAAGTCAAGAAATAACATATCAGACATAAGAAGAAGAGGGAAAGATGAAGGACAACCTCAAGCCTGGGAAGAGAAAGGATTGTGGATTCTATCAAAGAAGTCTATAATAAAAGTGAATTTTCAGAGAATGACCATGAGAACAATTTTTTTTCTTCTTTTCCAAGTGAGAGGAGGTGAGATAGAGACACAGAGTCCCGCATGTGCCCCAACTGGGATCCACCCAGCAACCCCCATCTGGGGCTGACGCTCTGCCCATCGGAGGCCTTCCTCAGAATGGAGGAGCTATTTTTAGTGTCTGAGGCAGAGGCTCCACAAGCCATCCTCAGCACCTGGGGCAAAGCACTCTAACCAATTGAGCCAAGGCTACAGGAGGGGAAGAGAGAGAGAGAGAAAGAGAAACAGAGAGAGAGAGAGAGAGAGAGCAAGAAAAGGAGAGGGGGAGGGGTGGAGAAGCAGATGGTTGCTTCTCCTGTGTGCCCTGACTGGGAATCAAACCTGGGACATCCACACGCTGGGTCTATGCTCTACCACTGAGCTAACCGGCTAGAGCCCATGAGTACAATTTAGAGCAACAATTTTCAACCTTTTTCATCTAAAGGTGCACAAACTAATTACTAAAATTCTGTGGCACACCAAAAATATATGTATTATTTGCTATCTGACAAAATATAGGTATAATTTTGATTGATTAACAAAATAATAATAACAATAATAATAATTACCTACACTTTTTGTTCTAAAGTGACCTTTTAAAAAAATCAGGTGGCCCTGGCCATGTGGCTTGGCTGGTTAGAGCATCGTCTCAAAGTGCAGAGGTTGCCAGTTTGATCCCTGGTGAGGGCACATACAGGATCAGATCGATGTTCCTGTCTCTCTTTCTCTCAAATTAATCAAATAAACATGTATAAAAAGAAGTATGTGTCTAAAAGTAAAAAAATCAGGTGCCTATACTTGTATAAGGATTTCTGGTGCCAAAAATCAACCAATCTGACACAACCTTATTATGTGACATAACTAAGAAGATGTAACTCTCTTGACCTATATATTTATGGTTGAAAACAGGCCATTCACACTAGACAGCTATTTTTGTGTTGGCTGTTGTCATTTTTATTTGACAGTCTAAGAAAAAACACGGTCATTGCTCCTAACAAACCAGGTATCGCGCATTTTTAAAATTCTTGTGGCATACTTGTTGAAAATCACTGGGTTAGAGTGATAGTAAGACATTAAAGGGTAAGAAAGGAATAACATTTTCAGTCAAATGAGAGCTACCATATACTAAGTATAAATCTTAGTGCACAAACTCATGTAATAAGAAACAATTTTATTTTTCCATAACTTATGGAAAATTTAACTTTTATCATTTCTAGACCTTGGAATCTTTAGGTAGCCTGGCATTAGCCTGCACAGTAGTTACCAACTGATCTCCCAAATCTATTTACCCATACACTGAAGTTGTTTTTGTTTACCACCCTGAATCCTAGGTTTTAAATTCAAAAGCTAAGACTTGACTCCTTTTCTTTTTCCTGTTTTCTACGATGTCATTGATATTTGTTATGAATGTTTACGTCTGTCAATTACAGAACACTTGAATACCAGTGGTTGGTTTAAGTAATATTTGTTTCTCATACATAACAAGATGTCTAGGGGTAGGCAGGTTGTACAGGCTCAATAAAGTTAGGAATGATTACCCTTGGCTTTGACTTATGTTTTCAAGATAGCTGTAGCAGCTCCAGCCATCACACCTATGTGAGAGTAGAAGAAACAGATAACTGTCCCCAAATTTAAAGATTGTCACTTACTAAGATCTACAGACAGGAAGAATAGAGAAACACATACAGCTGAGGTTCAACTCTCTTAGCACCTTCAGATTACAGAAACTTTAAAAAATACACCTTTATTCACAACCGCTATGTGGAACTAGTATCTTGTTGAGCAAGCTGTGAAGGTCTGGATTTTTTTTCTTCCTGTTAACTTGTGGTTCATGGATCTCTTGAGACATAGGGAAGCATGTAGGCAGGTCTCTTGTGGCATGGGAGCTATGCAAAGGATCAATGAGCATGGGTCACAGGTTTGAAAGACTAATTTTTTTTAAAGATTTTATTTATTCATTTTAGAAAGGAGAGAAAGAGAAGGGGGAAAGAGCAGGAAGCATCAACTCCCATATGTGCCTTGACCAGGCAAGCCCAGGGTTTCACCCAGCAACCTCAGCGTTCCAGCTTGACGCTTTATCTACCACACCACCAGAGGTCAGGCTGAAAGACTAATTTTTTTAAAATCAACTTTATTGAGGTATAATTAACATACAATAAAAATGCACCCATTTTAAGTGTAGTGTTCAGTTGGTTTTCAAGATGTGGAACATTTCCACCTGACTGATGATGGCACAGTGGATAGAGCATCGACCTGGGACGCTGAGTACCATGTTCAAAACCCTGAGGTTGGCCTGACCTGTGGTGGCGCAGTGGATAAAGCCTCGACCTGGAATGCTGAGGTTGCTGGTTCAAAACCCTGGGCTTGCCCGGTCAAGGCACATATGGGAGTTGAAGCTTCCTACTCCTCCCCCCTTCTCTCTCTCTCTCTCTCTCTCTCTCTCTCTCTCTCCTCTAAAATGAATAAATAAATAAAAATAAAAAAAAATAAAAAAAAAAAAACAACCCTGAGGTTGCTGGATTGAGCATGGGATCAATAACATGATTCCAAGGGCACTGACTTGAGCCCAAAGGTTGCTAACTTGAAGCCCAAGGTTGCTGGTTTGAGAAAGGGATTCCTGGCTTGGCTGGAGCCTCACCCAGTCGAGGCACATATGAGAAGCAATCAGTGAACACCTAAAGTGATGCAACTATGAATTGATGCTTCTCATCTCTCTCAAGAAAAAAAAGATATGGAACATTTCCATGACTTTTAATATTGGGTATGCTTCATCATCTTGCAAAAAGTACCAGTCAGGGGCCTGTTAAGAAATAGATGGCTCAGTTAAACTGGATAATCTGAGAAGAGGGATTATTTACAAAGGTGTGGACATGGTGTAGGGAAAGCACAAGATGGTTCTGTGAACCAAAGCCAGAGAGCTGTTACCACTTCTAGAACAGCAGGGTGAAGAAGAGGGAAGAGTTATCAGAATCTGGGAAGAGAATCTGTGTGAAGAGAACCATCTTATAGGACTTATGGCTTTCAGTTGGGGGGCATAGCCAGACACAGACTGGAGTCATCCTGCAGAGGAGCCAGGGAGATAAACACTTCAATCATACTCTCATTTCCTGGTAGGTTCCCTTTGGCATAATTCAGCTAGAAGTCAGAGACTAAGGGAGCCCTTTCGTTTAGTCCTTACAGGTTATCCTCTTAGTTTGGCTCTCATAATATTGCTATTATGCAATATTAAAATGATCACTTCTTCCTTATGCCTTGTATCTATTCTTGGTCTGTAACCTGTTTTTGTTTTTTTTTTTAAAGATTTTATTTATTGATTTTAGAGAAGAGAGAAGGGTGAAGGAGAAGCAGGAAGCATCAACTCATAGTAGTTGCTTCTCACATGTGCCTTGACTGGGCAAGCCTGGGGTCTTGAATCGGCATCCTCAGCATCCCAGGTCAATGCTTTACCCACTACGCCACCACAGGTCAGACTGTAACCTGTTCTTATTGGCTCAAAGAAAGTTTTTCTTCTAAAAATAACCAGTTAAGACTTAACTGTGGTAGTGCAGTGGATAGTGTTGACCTGGAACGCTGGGGTCACTGGTTTGAAACCCTGGGCTTGCCCAGTCAAGGAACATATGGGAAGCAACTATGAGTGGATGCTTCCCACTCCTCCCACTTCTGTCTCTCTCCTTTCTCTAAAATCAGTAAATTAAAAATATTAAAAAAGCCATTTAAGTTCATGTCATTTTAGCTTTATACAAACAAAAGCTTAAATATTCTTTCCAAGCATTTGCCAAAAGAAGGAATCAAGTCAATGTTTTCTGTTTACAAGGTTCTTTTCCAGTCATTCTTGAGATTTTTAAATATAGTTTTCAATTCAATAAACTTAAAATAGTTATATAAATTACACTCTAAGCTCTTTGGGAGTGTATTCTCATACATTAAAACCAAATCAACTCCATATTCTCAGTGCCTCCTACTAAATCACACAATTCATGTCATCATTTTTTTTTTTTTTTTTTGCAATCTAGGTTTACTCTGGAGAGTTACTTCATTATGATCTATATCAATTACTCAGACCCTTTTAAAATCTTGTTTTAACGCTATTATTTCTGGGGTGTAACACCCTAGGAGCTCTGGGAATTTAGTGACGATGCCCAAAGTCTTAATTTTCTATAGAACTTTCAAAAATGCTTTTGATCCCAGTCAGTGAGGAATTGGACAACTTGTAGGGGCTCAGGGGAATGATGGCTTTAGGTGATCATTATTCCGTGTATGGGTGTTACACACAAACCTTAATCTGAATGACCGTCTCTGCTCAAGATGGGATGCTAGGGTCTAATTAGGGGCAATAGAAACTGAACAATTGGGAGGGCTTTCTACAGGTACTTGGGAAGGTTCTTCACAATTTTCTCCCATAGATCCATGGGATTTTACAACTCTTAGGCATTTTAAGCCTCATTTTGCCACACATATTACTCCATATTATCAGGACAGGAGCTTTTCAGGTTCGTGCCTTAGAAATATCAAGATAAAAAAAATTTTTTTTTCAAGAGATCTGTCCTAATCCATTAAAGGAAAATATCTCTGGTGTGGCCCCCCTCCCACTCTCTCAAGCCAATTTTGATATTCTAAACTCTGTGATTTCAGACTTTGTCAGCAAGCTCCCTATTTTTTTTTAATTAATTTTTAGAGAAAGGGGGAGACATCAGTTTGTTGTTCTACTTATTTATGCATTCATTGGTTGTTTTTCCACTGGTTGATTCTTGTATGTGCCCTAATAGGGATCAAACCCACAACCTTGGCGTATCAGGATGATGCTCTAACAGAGCTACCTGGCCAGGTTCGTTTTTGAGTCTTTAATATGAACACTCCCTGAAAAAGTAGACATTTAATTATAACTAATGACATATCCATTAGTTTTATATAAATTGCAGAGGTAATGTGTAAAATCAAATCAATAAAGACTCTCATCCTGATCCAGGGACTTTCAGGAAAATCCATGTTAATTAAGTCAGTCTAACCTGCCGATACAGACCCACCAAACTTTTCATGGATGATCACCAACTGAAAGCCTTGTCAAAGAGTTGCGGGGAGAGAACCGACTGTGGCAGCCTGAGAGCGCAAGAGCCAAGCTGAAGAGAAATGTAAGTAAAATGTAGAGAGGGGTCCCCTCAATTGAACTCAGGGTCCACATTGTTCCAAGTCCTGCCAAGACAAGGCAAACTATTCTGGAGAAGAAAACTCACACTCGGCCCTGGACGGTTGGCTCAGCGGTAGAGCGTTGGCCTGGCATGTGGGGGACCTGGGTTCGATTCGCGGCCAGGGCACATAGGAGAAGCTTCCATTTGCTTCTCCACACCCCCCCCCCCATCCTTCCCCTCTGTCTCTCTCTTCCCCTCCCACAGCCAAGGCTCCATTGGAGCAAAGATGGCCCGGGCGCTGGGGATGGCTCCTTGGCCTCTGCCCCAGGCGCTAGAGTGGCTCTGGTCACCCCTGGTGGGCGTGCCGGGTGGATCCCGGTCGGGAGCATGCGGGAGTCTGTCTGACTGTCTCTCCCCGTTTCCAGCTTCAGAAAAATACAAAAAAAAAGAAAAAGAAAAAGAAAACTCACACTCAAACTTTAAAGTCATCATTGTTTATTAAGCTCTTTCCACAGGAATACATAATGGGTAAACATATAGTGGTTCAATTCCCTGGTCTCTTTAATATCTCAGGGTTTTTAGTTTTACATACCTTTATGCATACCAAATGTGTGGAACTAGAATAGGAAATTGAGGAAGTCACAAAGTATTTCTGAGAATTGGTTTCCTCTGGGGCCAAGGTCTTTTGTGGCACAGGGAGTCATGGACACATCTGGCAAGCGAGATGTGAGTAGAGACTTCATTAGTAGACAGAAGGTAATTGCAATTTACTTATGCTACACCTGGGAACTTAAGAGAATATAAAGCACTGGATGAAGTGGGTGGGGTGAATAGCCGGGGGAAGGAACTATAACTTTTTTTAGAGAGAGGGAGAAAGATGAGAAGCAGCATCAAATTTTTTGTTGTGGCACCTTAGTTGTTCATTGCTTTCTCTATGTGCCTTGACCAGGGGGTTCCAGCTGAGCCAGTGACCTTGGGCTCAAGCCAGTAACCATGGGGTCATGTCGATAATCCCACGCTCAAGCCGGCAACCTCGTGGTTTTGATCCTGGGTCCTCTGTGTCCCAGGCTGATACTCTTATCCACTGCGCTGCATGGCCAGGCTCACTTTCTTTTTTGAGTCAGGGCCTATGCCAGGTGCTCTATGTATGTTACTAAACTCTTGATAGCAGCTCTACTGGCTATATTATGATTTCCATTTACAAATTAAGAAACTGAGGTAATGAAAGTGGCTCATTTAAGTTCATACAGGTAGACCAAACTGGGAATTCTTTTCTTTCTTCCTGTATTACGTGTCCTTGTTTTGATGGTCCAAAACTCATGCACAAATGACCAGTCAGTCCAACAGTTCAATTCCTTATTGATTAATTACCTGTGAACTAAGGAATATAGAGGCCATTTAAAATCATTTTTGGCTCACAGGCCCTACAAAAATAGGTGGCACAGATTTGGCCTCATAGACTAGTTTGCAGACCCCTGTTCTCGGGCTTTCATTTGAGACCCTGCTGGGTTAAGCTTCCTTCCCTTGGGAGATAACTGAACTTTATTCTTTTCTCATCAGCACTTAACATGTAAGCCCGATGACAACTCTCTGCTTTTCTGTGTTTTTTCCCTCCAGTCTTTTAGCCTCTGGCCTGAGCAGATTCAAAACTGCAATTATTTTGATGAAAACTGTCCTTGTGTTTGATGACCCTCAAGTCTCTGACACTGTCACTCCAGCTTCTTGGAATGGCCAGGAGCTCTGCCAGTTCTTTGTTCACAGAAGCAGCTCATTGTCCTGCAGTCAGAACAGGCACACATGACCAGCAAGACATCAGTTCATCTCTCCTAAGTCCCCACTCTCTGGAATCTTAGCCCCTACATTACTCATTGTTTCAGTAGCTCTCTGATGCTTTCAAGAAGACTTTACATTTTTATGTGGCTCTTTTTGTTCTCAGCCATGCTACCTGGAAACATTAATTTTGCTTTTCAAATAATTTTAAAATAATACATTAAAGCTAAAAAAAAAAAAAAATCAAATTAGTTCACTGTGCTATTTCCACAAATTCACAAACCTTCCTGAATTATTACTGTTAAATTTTAAAGACAGGGTTACTGGGAGAATTTAACGGTAGAGAGAGAGAGAACAACACTAGGATTGGTTCCTCCATGAGATTTGCGGGGAAACGCCGTATCATCCTTGGATGGAAATACATGGAATTTATATAACCATATTGAAAAACTAATTCTCAGTGGAAATAACGGAATTAAAAAAAATTCATTTGAAGGACTGCTATCTCTCAACTATTTAGATTTATCGTGCAATAAAAATCCAGTTTATTGAGAGAAATATATTTGAATCCCTTCCTTTTCTGCAGCATTTAGATCTGAGCTGCAATTCATTAGAAAAACTGAGCTTGGGAACATTTGAGGCCTGGCATGGAATACAGTTTTTACACAAAATAATTCTTAATGGTAATCCCCTAACCACTGTGGAAGATCTATATTTTTTTAAATTGCCAGCATTAAAATATTTAGACCTGGGAGCAACACAGGAGTCACTTAAAACAGTTGAGACTGTCATCGTGAAGACCCGTGAACTGGAAAACCTGCGGGCAGTGTCTGGAGCCGGAGGCCTCTGTGGCCTAATGATCTTTATAGACCACTAACCACCTTTGGAAAAAAAGTATGGCGGAGAGGCTACAGGATGAGTCATCCGATGAAGATGAGTCTCCGGACAAAATCTTCAGGATGAAGTCAGGATTGAAATATCAGAGCCAGCTGCTGAGGACATAGGTGAAGAAAGGGAGTCATAACAACACTTCGTCCCCAGGCTACCTGAAAATAGTGTTGAAGAT
Source organism: Saccopteryx leptura (assembly GCF_036850995.1). NCBI lineage: Eukaryota > Metazoa > Chordata > Mammalia > Chiroptera > Emballonuridae > Saccopteryx > Saccopteryx leptura. The sequence goes on from NC_089510.1 coordinate 56,398,157, forward strand.
GTGTACTAAGCATTGCTGACAAAATACGTATTTTCCTCCTTTAAAAAAAAAATTTTTTTAAAGACAAAAAAGGACCATTTAGAGTGGTACAGGCTGAGATGTATAAACTTCCTATATCTTGCAGTATTTTAATATTAACATTTTTTTTGAACTAAATGATAAACCAGTATGACTGAAAAATCAAAAAGCATAAAAGAACACAGTGAAAAGGCATTCTTCTGTTCCTACCTCACTCAAGGCGCCTAGTTTCTCTGCTGGCAGAAGTTTCTCCTTTTAGGCATATTTTAAACAAATAAATGTTTTGGAAAATAGTTGCATACTATATATGCTATTTTATATCTATTTTTAAATTTAATTCTGTATCTTCTAGTTCTTTTCATATCTGTAAAGTGGGGTGTTGGGTTTTTTTTTTGTTTAACTGCTATATAGTCTTCCACTGTACCATCATTTACTTAGTGTCCATTGATACATTATGGTTATCTTTCTAAGTTTGTTGTTACAAACAATGCCATACAAAAGCATTTTGTACATGTCATTCTACACACATGTGAAGATGGTTTTTAGAAATTCCTAGAGGTCGAATTTTTATCTCCAAAGGGATTTAAACCTGTCCATTCATAGCAATCAACATATAAGAGTGCCTATTTCCCTACACCCTTGTCAAGATTTAAAAAAAACCACAACACACAAAACCAAAACACCCCCCCCACCTTTATCTCAACTAATTTAAAGAGTAGAAAAATGATGAGCATTAGTATAAGTGATATCAGGTACCTTTTCACATATTGAAAAGACATTTACATTTCCTTTCCTTCCTTGGGAACTATGTTCCTTGGGATCAAACATGAACTTTTCTATTTTTCTTTTGGGTTATTAGTCTTTTTCTTAATGTATTGGCAGATAATTTATATAAAGGAAATTATATCTTTGTAATGAAGTACATCTATTTTTGCCCAGTTTGCTATGTCTTCCAATTTTCCTTTATGGTAGTTTTGGTAAAATATTCTTAATAGTCCATTTTTATTTTTAATATTTTAATTTTCTGATACTCAAACTCTGCAGTTTTAGTACTCCCTGAAAAATTAAAGGCTCTCATATCCCTTCCACAAAAGGGAAAAAAGTAGCAATATATTCTAATGACTGATACAGATCATTAGTTTCTAACAAAAAAGCATAAGGCATACATAGTAAGACTATCAGAAAGACTAACAAGAGAAATTTAAATTTATCCTAAAACCAATTCTAGTCAGGAAGACTTTTCTTCACAAACAAATAAGTGGTTAAGTATATAAATCCCAAGTACATCACACTATTTTTTTCTGCTTTTTGGTCATGGACTACTCCAGGAAGACAATTATATAACTTTTAATCTGAAGAGATCCAGCAATGTCTTCTCTAAAATGTCAAGTGAAATTGCTCTTAGAAAAATACTAGTTTCATGAGAGTTTTTGACTATGCTTCATTTCAGCACGATCATTACTCAGAAGGCACACCCCTTTATAGAAAGGGCAAGTCAATTTTAAATTAGCAGCAGAATTCTACCACTAATTACCTGCTCAATCAATATTGAAGTAGATGCCATCAAGTGTGCAAAGATTAATAGAATTTCAGTTACAAAATATGGAGGGAAAAAAAAATCTCAAAAATCTACAAAAATACTTGACAAATTTAAACTAAACTTAGCTCTAGGTCACTTTATTGTATTTTTACCTTAAAAAAAAAAAAGAACAAGTAGACATCAGCAGAAATCCTGTTGAAACTGTTGGTTTGCTCAAAGTTGTTCATATTAATGAAACAAAGATTAACAGTCTTTAAGTTAAATTTCACAAAATGGAATCATTGCCTGATTTAACTTTGAGAAGTAATATAGGGCAAAACCAAGTATCATACTATGCTGCTCATAAAAATTAGAGGATATTTCAAAATGAATATGAAGCTATAAAATATCCCCTAATTTTTGTGAGCAGTATTTCTTTCCATAAACACAAATAAAAGTCACTACCAACAGAAATGATACCATAAAGAAATAAACACATGGCTATTTATGTTCCAAGTTCTACAACATAGTATATTGTGACGAATCTCTTCTACAGTAAATCCCTCCTTCCCCCAGAATAGCACATTAATAGAAATGTGAATTTCCAAAGTTTCAGGTACTTTAGTAACTAATTTTGATTTTGACACGTTACTATGATATGACAAGCTGTAAAACCCAAATGTTTTCTGTGTCACTTAGCAAAGAAAGGACGAGGGTCAGTGCTCTAACTCCACCTGCTTCTCCATCCTGGACCCAGCTTCTGATTCCCCACTCGGTTCGTTCTACTCAGTCTCATCTCAACTCTTAGTTCCTTTAAGAGTCTAGTTTCCTTTCTGTCAATTAATCCTAATTTTACAAAAAACTGATTTCATCTGATCTAGTCCATTTAAAAAAACAAACAAACAAAAAACGCTATAATGCTTAAAATAATTAAAAAGATAATCTGTCTCCTTAACTACTTGGTATAGTATAATATTGCTTAAATTACTGGTCAGGACAAAAAAGTGAGCAAAGGCCATAAAACATGCATTTTGGGGTGGGGGGAGATAATGGCATTTGAAGATTCCTTGGCCCAGGCATTTTTATATCTATTATCTATAAGTACTGTCAAACTTAGCACATCAGTTATAAATAAAGGATCAAGACTCTTGCTTATCACTGACTTTATCAGAAGTACATTTGTATATTTCTTCCTTGTAATCTTACAGCCCTTCAATTACAGAAAACAAATTGCCTGCAGAGAAGAATAAAAGTTAACAAACATGGTATAAAACACTCCCTCAGCCTGACGTGTGGTGGCGCAGTGAATAAGGTGTCAACCTGGAATGCTGAGGTTGCCGGTTTAAGACCCCAGGTTTGCCTGGTCAAGGTACATGAGAAGCAGCTGCAAGTTGATGCTTCTCATTCTTCCTCCCTGCCTTTCTCTTTCTCTCTTTCTTCTCTCTAAATCAATAAAATAAAATTTAAAAAAAAAATTGAAAACACTCCCTCAACCCATGCTTTACTTCGTGTACCTCCGAAACATCTGAAAAATACTATTCTGCGACTTACTGGGCTGTAGGGAACGAGCACCTCTGGACCCACTACAACGATCCCTAGCAGAATTTGGCGTCTTTCTTCCATTAACATTAACTGAATGTTTTGACTGGCCCATAAAAGAAGGTTGCCTATTTTCACTTTTTGGGCCTCTCCGAGATTTTGAATGCTCTATATCAGCTTGTCCTTTTACATTTCTATCTTTAGAATTCCTCCTCTGTCCATTTAGCAATTTATATGAAGGTGAGGGCGTATTGCGTAACTGATACTCATCTGGGGATCCTTTTCGTCGGTTTGGCTTCATTTGTTCTTTATCTACCTCTTTTTGAATCTGTAATGCTAATAACCTGTCCTGTTCTTCTTGTTTACGTTTCTCAAAAACTAGCTTTTCCAAATCGAACAGTTTTTGGATAATGCTGACTTTTGTTTCTTCTTGGTCTGAGGTAGATTCAGGGAACGGTTTCCTTCTTTTTGCAGAAGAGCATGGATCTCTAACTGCTGCTTCAAATGAAGACTCCTGGCTTTTTCTTTTGGAATTATCCTCTTGAGTGATTGGTAGGCGAGACTCTTCATTTTCTGTCTCAATTGTGTTACTTCCAATTATCTGGGTCGTATCTGACACAGCACACCCACTCTCTGCTTCGTCACAAGGCTGAGCTACAGCTTCTCTAGAGTAGGGAGCTCTGGCTTCAGGTCCCTCCTGATTTATGACACACAATTCTTTATCCTGACTGCTTGGTCTCATTTTGACTTCTTCTAGGCACCATTCTGTCCCACTGGCACACAACTGAGGCATAGGTGACTGTATTGAAGACTTTGTACTATGTTCTTGAATTTCAAGGCATATTTGCGGAGAAAGTGTTAGCATATCTTCCTCACTTTCTGTGTCTTGCCACATCGAGGTCTTTATATCACTAATGTCAGTGTCCTGGAAAAAACAAAGACTGAGTGAACCAGCAGTATACATAACATATATAATATATCTTACCCTGACACCATAGTAGAGTTGCAACTATAGTATTAAGTAGTTATTACTATCACTACTACTAAGGCATATTGATTATTTATTTATTTATTTATTTATTATTTTTTACAGAGACAGAGAGAGAGTCAGAGAGAGGGATAGACAGGGAGAGACAGACAGGAACGAAGAGAGATGAGAAGCATTAATCATTAGTTTTTTGTTGTGACACCTTAGTTGTTCATTGATTGCTTTCTCATATGTGCTTTGACCGCAGGCCTTCAGCAGACCGAGTAACCCCTTGCTCAAGCCAGCGACTTTGGGTCCAAGCTGGTGAGCTTTGCTCAAACCAGATGAGCCCACGTTTATGCTGGCGACCTTGGGGTCTCAAACCTGGGTCCTCTGCATCCCAGTCCGATGCTCTACCCACTGTGCCACCGCCTGGTCAGGCATGATTTTTTAACAGTATTTTTATTCCGTGTGCCAATTTAGATTACAGCAGTCTCTCATTTTCATTCCCATGAAAATGGCCGACAGCTGGCCCTGGCCGGTTGGCTCAGCAGTAGAGTGTCGGCCTGGCGTGCGGGGGACCCGGGTTCAATTCCTGGCCAGGGCACATAGGAGAAGCGCCCATTTGCTTCTCCACACCCCCCCTTCCTCTCTGTCTCTCTCTTCCCCTCCCGCAGCCAAGGCTCCATTGGAGCAAAGATGGCCCGGGCACTGGGGATGGCTCCTTGGCCTCTGCCCCAGGCGCTAGAGTGGCTCTGGTCGCGGCAGAGCGACGCCCTGGAGGGGCAGAGCATCACCCCTGGTGGGCGTGCTGGGTGGATCCCGGTTGGGTGCATGCGGGAGTCTGTCTGACTGTCTCTCCCCGTTTCCAGCTTCAGAAAAATACAAAAAAAAAAAAAGAAAATGGCCAACAGCTGACATCATGACCTGACCTCTTTTTCACTTTATAAATTTCCAGTAGCCCAGGGATTTTAAAACCTTATTTGTACCATAAACTCTTCTCCTTTTGGCATGTTGGTGAAGCTTACAGACTTCTCCTAAGAATAATATTTTTAAATATAAATACATAAGATCACAAAGAAAACAATTTATATTGTAACACTATTATTAAAACATTAAAACTTATGATGCTATGTGTATCTATAAATAAGATCCAGTGCCAGTCTAATAAACTGTAATACTGAAGTAGGAATTAGTATATACTTCAAGATTTGCAAAAAATATGATAAAAAATCCATCCATTCTACTGATGACAGGGTCACAGGTACTGGTAAAGAGAATTATAGAGGGCAGCATAGGTAAACATGGTACTCGCCTCCTTCCACAACAACATCAAGATTACAACTAAACTACTGAACCGTCATGATTTGGAACTGACCGAAATCTAGTTGAATGGAGTCCTACAATGAGGGATTTAAAGTAGAAGTCACATAGACTGGTAGGAGGGGAGGACGTGCGCAACAGGCTGGTCCCACACCCACGTGTGGAGGTTTAAAATCGCGAGGGGCCTGACCAGGCGGTGGCACAGTAGATAGAGCGTCGAACTGGGATGCCGAAGGACCCAGGTTCGAGACCCTGAGGTCGCCAGCTTGAGCACGGGCTCATTTGGTTTGAGCAAGGCTCACTCGGTCTGCTGTAGCCCCGGTGGTCAAGGCACATGTGAGAAATCAATCAATGAACAACTAAGGAACCACAACGAAGAATTGATGTTTCTCATCTCTCTCCCTTCCTGTCTGTCTGTCTTTCTCTCTGTCTCTGCCAAAAAAAAAAAAAAAATTAAATAAAATCACGAGGGGCTTGCTTTCTCTCTCTTTTCTGGTGCACACTCATACCTCTAGTCAGTCTTTTGTCCCTTAAGGTGAGTATCTCTCGCCTTCCTTCTCCTAAGCTCCAAGGAACCTTCTACTACTTCTGTAACTTTCTAAATAAATCTGTCCTTATAAAAAAATAATAATGCTGAGGTTATCACTTTGAAACTTTGGGCTTGCCCAGTCAAGGCACATATAGAAGTTGATGCTTCCTGCTTCTCCCCTCATTCTCTCTCTCCTTCCCTTCTCTAAAATAAATTTTTAAAAAGTAATAATAATAAAATTGGGAGTTTTCTTGGCTGCAGAAGTTCCCCTTGAGAAATGAGGGGTCCCAGGCCCACAACAGGCCTCCCAGCCCAGGGTTCCAGTGCCATGAAGAGAAGTCCCAATAACTTCTAGCTGTAAAAACCAACAGGGATTGTGGCTGAGCAAGATGGAGAGCTGTGGGAGTCCCAGGCAGTTCATCCTAAAGGACCCTACCATGACTTACTGGGACTTATTCCCTCTGAGCTCCAGTGCTGGGGTAGTAGCCTGAAAGGAACCAGGGACATAGAGGAGGAACTGGATTGTCTGGCATCAGCTTTTTACCAGATAAAAGTGCTGGCAGGGGCCACTGTTCCTTTTCTGCCATCCCCCTACTTCCCAAACAGAGCTGGTAAGCGGGCACCATGTCTGAATTTCCATCAACCTGGCTCACACTGTTCGCCTTGCCCAGGTGATTCCCTCAACCCCACCCCACCCAACTTGTGGGTCCACTCAAGTCCTTTCTAGGGGCTTTTCCATACAAATGGTCTCTCCTGCCTCATCTCTGGACTTTCCTAAAACCTCTGAAACAAGTCTGTCTGGCCTCTGCATACCCTATACCTCCTGCTAAGTGGTTCCAGTCCTGGCACTAGCAGCAGCCAGCCCTGGTTCACAGCTCAGTCTCTCCTGGGCACCTCGAAGCCCAGCACCAGTAGCAGTAGCAGCCATCTGCATATTATTACTCTTGCAGATGGGGGTTTGCTTTTTCTCTCTCTTTTCTGGGGGCTTCAGGCAGGGCACAGGCAGTGGTTGATCTTAGACATTCCAAGACGCCCAAAGCCAGTGCACCCAGGGGACAGCTTCAGACCATACCAGATTATAAACCTCCATGAACAACACACTCAAGGGGTGGACTTAGTGAGCACCAAAGCCTTATTGAAGCAAGTCCTGCTCCACAGGTATAGCTCCTGCATAGCAGCTTCTCTACTGTAGAAATAGCTGGTCCTTGCAATTGATCAGCCTGGGAATCAACACCTCACAGTGACCCCAACAGCAATCAAGGCTCAACTAAAACAGGACAGTGTACACAGCCCACAAAAGGGCACACCTAGAGCGCTTAGCTCGGGTGATGGGAGAGGCTGTCCCACTGGGCCCTATAAGATACCTACTACAAAGGCAACTTTACCAAGTCTGAGAGATGTAGCAGCTCTACCTAATATATAGAAACAAACATAGGGAAGCAGTCAAAATGCAGTACCTGACTGGTGGTGGCACAGTGAATAGAGTGTCTACCTGGGATGTTGAGCTCCCAGGTTGGAAAACTCAAGGTTGCCAGCTTGAGTATAGGCTCACCGGCTTGATGCCCAAGGTTGCTGGCTTGAGCAAGGGGTCACTGGCTCAGGTGGAGCCCTCTGGTCAAGGCACGCATGAGAACCAATCAATGAACTAAAGTAATGTAGCTATGAGTTCATGCTTCTCTCATCACTCTCCCTTCCTGTCTTTCTTTCTTTGTGCCTCTCTCTTGCAAAAATAAATAAAATGGAAAAAAAAATGCAGAGACAAAGAAACATATCCCAAATGAAACAGGCAAAATCTCCAGAAAAAACACTAAACAAAATGGAGGCAAGCAAACTAACAGATACAGAATTAAAACAATGTTTACAAGGATGCTCAAGGAACTTAGGACACAGTACTATAAAAAAGAACCAGTCAGAAATGAAAGATACACGAACTAAAATGAAGAATAATTTACAGAAAATCAACAGTGGAGTAGATGAAGCTGAGAATCAAAATCAGCGATTTGGAATATAAGAAAGCAAGAAAACACTCATTCAATCTGCCCTGGCCGGATAGCTCCAATGGTTAGAGCATCACCCCAATATGTAAAGGTTGCTGGTTCAATCCCTGGTCAGGGCACTTACAGAATTCCTGTTGCACTCTCTCTCCCTTCCTCTCTCTTTGAAATAAAACAAACAAAAAAACAATCAGAACAGCAGAGAGAAGTGAAGATAGTGTAAGGAGCCTTTGGGACAACTTCAGGTGTACCAACATTCACATCACATGGGTGCCAGAAAAAGAGAGCAAGAAATTGAAAACCTATTTGAAGAAACAATGACAAAAAACTGCCCTACCTGCTTAAGGAAACAGACACACAGAGTATAAAACAATATGAACCCAGAGAGGCCCACACCAAGACACATCATATTAGAATGCAAAGTTTAAATACAAAAAGAGAATCTTAACAGAAGCAAGAGAAAAGCAGTTAGGTAATGTACAGGGAGCCCCCATAAGACTATCAGCTGATTTCTCAACAAAAACTTTGCAGGCCAGAAGGGATTGGCAAAAAATAGTCAAAGAGATGAAAAGCAAGGACCATCTGACCAGGTGGTGGCTCAGTGGACAGAATGTCGATATGAGACGCTAAGGACCCAGGTTCAAAACTCTGAGGTTGCTGGCTTGAGCATGGGATCATGGACAGGTGGGCCCTGGCCAGGTGGTTCAGTGGATAGGGCATCATCCTAGTACACAGAGGCTGCAGGTTCATTCCCCAGTCAGGGAACATATGAGAGGCAGCCAATGTGTGCACAACTAAATAGAACAACTAAATGGAATAATGAGTTGATGCTTCTTTCCCCCCGTCTCCCTCAAACCAATCAAAAAATTAGAAAAAAAAAAGGTAGAAATTGGTAGTTACTGAATAGTCATGGTGATGTAAAGTATAGCATAAGGAATATAGTCAATAATATTCTAATAACTATGTATGGTTTCAGATGGGTATGAGAATTATAAGGATGATCACATTGTAAGTTATATAACGTCTAATCACTGGGCTATACACCTGAAACTAATATATTATGTATGTCAACTGTAATTGAAAAATAAAAAATGGCAAAAGTTTTCTGTCTACGTTCATAATTAAAGGAAATGAGAGGTCAGACAAAAGTAAAGATATACTTTTTATTCCATCTAAGCTTGTATGTACTCTCTGGATTCTAACCATAGACCTTCGGTTGAGAACCCTTGCTTTAGCCAGTATAATCCTTCTTCTCACTTACAGGTTTTAGGTAAGTTAAGACCTAGGATTAGCATTGACCATGGGAAATCAATAAGAAGTCTTCAATGAGAATTTGCCTCAGACCAAAAATTACTCCTTGTTGGCGTCATCTTGTTCTTTTACCTTTGTTTTCCATTTATCATTCCTGTTAGTATTTCTTATAACCAACGTGGCCTGAAATGGACAAATTCTCCCTTGTTTTGCTGTGAATATGAACCAAGTAGAAAAAACCATCCCTGCCCTACAATACCTCTGCCATTAATCCCCAGTTCCAGTACCAACCAGACTATCTAAACTTGAATCCTTCTTCTATTACCTTTCCTTAAGGGACTTTGGGCAAGTCTCTAATCTCTGTGTGCCTCAGTTTTCTCAACTGTAAAATGGGCAAAAGAAGAATATCTATATCATAGAGTTGTAGGCTGTGATAAAAATTTAAAGAAAATACATACATTAACTGGCACATAGTAAATGTTCATAAAAACCACCTATCTGAATTGAAAATAAAAAGGGGACCTGTGGCCCTGGCTGGTTGGCTCAGAGGTAGAACGTCAGCCCGGCATGTGGAAATTCCAAGTTCGATTCCTGGCCAGGGCACACAGGAGAAGCGCCCATCTGCTTCTCCACCCTTCGCCTTCTCCTTTCTCTCTATCTCTCTCTTTCCCTCCTGCAGCCAAGGCTCCATTGGAACAAAGTTGGCCTAGGCACTGAGGATGGCTCCATGGCCTCTGCCTCAGGCACTAGAATGGCTCCAGTGGCAATGGAGCAATGCCCCAGATGGGCAGAGCATCACCCCCTGGTGGGCATGCCCGGTGGATCCCGGTTGGGCACATGCAGGAGTCTGATTGCCTTCCTGCTTCTAACTTTGGAAAAATCCAAAAAATAAAATAAAATGAAAAAGGGAACCCGTGAGTAAAGGGTTAACAAATCTTTTATGCAGGAAACAAACCTTGGTGTCAGCTCACCTTTCCTAGTTCAATTTACTTGGAAACCTTATAGAGGTAGAATGCCACCTGTGTTACTAGGCCACATAGTTTATGGTAAAAATGACACTTATTGGTGAACTGCATTTATACTAAGAGAACTGTTAGTGATGGACAGACATCAAGCAGGAAGTCAAAGCTTGGGGCTTCTGTAAGTGAATTACAATTCTTTTGACTGTGTATGTTTCTTATGAGGACCCCTGGACATTACAACCATGGATTGTTACAATAAATAACTGACTCTCATGGTGCATGAACCACATGGTGGTTACCATAGTCATCTGAGTGGTATCATTTCCAGGCCATCACTTAAGAGCTCTCCAATTAGGACTCTTACTGAATGATATACCTCATGTTGCCCTACTAGCATGCTTTGTTTCCCATTCTATAATCTTTTAAAGTGAAGTTGGTAGCAGGGGTAGCCTATCAAGTTTTGTGAGTCTGATTATCTAGAACAGGGATCCTCAAACTCTGGCCATGAGCCAAATTCAGGCTGCTGTTTTTGTAAATAGTTTTACTAAAACAAAGGCAAGCTCATTTACATATTGTCTATCAATGCTTTCACACAAAAACAGCATAACTGAATTGTTGTGACTGGGAACATACCGGCTGCAAAGCCTAAAATATTTACTATCTGGCCCTTTAGAGGAAAAGTTTGCTTACTGACTCCCAATCTAGATGACTAAGAAATGGTGTCCATTTACTATATTGACTTAAAAAAAAAGTTAGGAACCTACAAGTATTAGCAAATTACACTAATACATTAGAAAATGTGTCAAACTAAGAACACTTTTAGCATCCACATACCTTAGACATGGAGTTTTTCTTGCCTTCTTGTACAACTTCAGACTTTGATGCTGACCCAAATTGAGATTTAGGTGACAAATACCTTAAAATAAAAGTACCAAAGTTTGAATGCTTTGAAAGATAAGTGGTATGTACGCAATATAATAAAACCTCTAGCTATTGATACTGAAGGTTGTCTGGTTGCTTGGTTGAGTTATCAGAAAGAACATGGCCTGTCTCCTTGTCTCGGGTATTTTGGTCTAAATCCAGAGCAAAACTTAAAAGGATGAGTACTGCCCTAGCCAGTGGCAAAGTGAATAGAGCATCTTCCTGAAGTGCCAAGGTTGCTGGCTTAATCCCCAGGATGCCAGCTTAATCCCGAGGGCACCATTTGATTCCAAGGTCAGCGGTTTGATCTCCAGTCAGGACACGTATGAAAAACAATCAATGGGTGCACAACTAAGTAGAACAATGAGTTAATTCTTCTCTCTTAGAAAAAAAAGAAAAGAAAAGAAAAAAAAGCTGAGTATTTCAGGGAAAAACAGCATAAAAGGAAGTGAAAGTCAAAGCTAAACTTTTACTAACTTTAGGAAGACAGAGAAAGGAAGCAAGGAAGGGAGGAAAAGAGAATCATTCATTTGCTGTTCCACTTAGTTATACTCGCTGGCTGCTTCCCACATGTGCCCTGACAGGGGATCAAACCCACAACCTTGGCGTTTTGGGACAACACTCTGACTTAGCTAACCAGCCAGGACAAAGCTAAACTAAACATTTCTTAATTCTCAAAAAATTTCAAAAGGTAGTTAAGCATCAAAACAACCAAGACTGTATATAGTCCAAAAGTACTAGAAATGACATTTTAAATCTGGAGAAAGGATATGTTGAGTTTTTTGGTTTTAATGTCAGAAATTCTATATTTTTTATCATGGAAATATCCATGATTAGATTCTCTACCATTCTGGTATAGAGATTTTTGTTATATACAACATTTTATATCAACTATATATTTAGAGACAAACAGATATATCAACATATCAGCATAACATCCTACCTCTAAATTTCTAAACATCTTTAATAGGCTGTTTACCACTGAAAATACTGATAGCAGTTGCTTCTCGTACGTGCCTTGACCAGGCAAGCCCGGGGTTTTCAACCAGTGACTTTAGCATTCTAGTTTGACACTTTATCCACTGAGCCATCACAGGTCAGGCTGGTAGATATATTTTTAAAATTGTAAGAAATCAAAACATGTACACAGCTATGCTTAAAAATGGCAGAAATCTCCCAAAATGTTGAATATCTTTAAGTCATGGTAACTTTGGGTGATTTTCAAAGAGCAGAGAGCTTTCATTTTTATAATAAAGAAAAAAAAAAGTCTGAATGCAAATAATATGTACAACCGTTATTTCCATTATGCCCAAAGCACCAATAACTAGTACACGTATTTTGAAACATAAAAGCAAAGATCAAAACAGTGAGCAGATACTGATCCAATTTAATCAGTGAAGATTTATGAACTCTCCTAGATATTCTTTACTTGTAATAAATAATATATAAAATACATGCTCATTCTAAAAAACTAAGCAAAAATATAGGAAATATATGTCTTCATCCCTTTCCATTCCTTTTTGCTTCCTTATACATAACCAATTCTTTAAAATGTGTATTTCTATATAGTACACACTATTTTTTTTTAAATTTAGTGAGGCAGACAGACTCTCGTATACACCCCAACCAGGATCCACCAGGAGAGCCCACTAGGAGCAATGCTCTGCCCATCTGGGGCTCTTGCCCATTGAAACAAATTTTTTTTAGTGCCTGAGGCAGAGGCCATGGAGCCATTCTCGGCGCCTGGGGCCAACTTGCTTCAATGGAGCCATGGCTGCAGGGGAGGAGGAGGAGGAGGAGGAGGAGAAAGAGAGAGAGAAAGAGAGAAAGAGAGAGAGAGAGAGAGAGAGATGAGAAGGGGAGGGGTGGAGAAGCAGAGGATCGCTTCTCCTGTGTGCCCTTACCAGGAATTGAACCCAGGACATCCACACACCAGGCTGATGCTCTACTGCTAAGCCAACCAGCACCATTGGCTTATAAAGATATTCTAAGAGGGTATATATCATTCTACCTCATGAGAACAAGTGGTTCTTGTTTCATCAGAGAAGAGTTGCAAGTTACATGTAAGAATCACAATATAGGGGTGGGCAAAAGTAGGTTTCCAGTTGTTGGTATGAAAAAGGCACGCAGGTTACGGTTATTACAATAGCTTTATTAACTTAAAAAAGAATGTCACTCACAACTGTAAACCTTTTGCCCACCCCTGTGTATCATGGTTACAGGAAGAGAAATATTGACTGGGGAAGGGCATGAGTCAACCTTTTGGAAATATTCTGTATCATAAATTTAAAGGATCATTTATACAAATGTAAAAATTTGCCTGACCAGGCCTGACCTGTGGTGGCGCAGTGGATAAAGCATCGACTTGGAAATGCTGAGGTCGCCGGTTCGAAGCCCTGGGCTTGCCTGGTCAAGGCATATATATGGGAGTTGATGCTTCCAGCTCCTCCCCCCCTTCTGTCTCCTCTCTGTCTCTCTCTCCTCTCTAAAATGAATAAATAAAAAAATTTGCCTGACCAGGCGGTGGCGCAGTGGATAGAGCGTCAGACTGGGACACGGAGGACCCAGGTTCGAGACCCCGAGGTCACCAGCTTGAGCGAGGGCTCATCTGATTTGAGCAAAGCTCACCAGCTTGGACCCAAGGTCGCTGGCTTGAGCAAGGGGTTACTCAGTCTGCTGAAGGCCCACAGTCAAGGCACATAAGAGAAAGCAATCAATGAACAACTAAGGTGTCACAACAAAAAACTGATGACTGATGCTTCTCATCTCTCTCCGTTCCTGACTATCCCTACCTATCTCTCTCTCTCTCTCTGTCTCTGTGAAAAAAAGTAAAAATTCACCAAAAAGTACACTCAAGATTGGTTTTCTTTAATATATATATGCTACACTTAAAGTTTAAAAAAAATATATACATTGATTCTTACAGACAGACCTAGAGAGAGAAAAGAGGGATAAGAAAGAGAGAGAGAAAGAGAAAGAGAAACATCAATTCAGTGTTCTACTTATTTATGCTGTAATAGGTTGATTCTTATATGTGCTCTCACCAGCAACCTCAGCATCATGGGACAATGTACTAACCAACTGAGCTACCCAACCAGGACCTTAAAAAATAGTTTTTAAAATTTATATGATCACAAAATCCTTATAATTACCACCTTGCTTAATGGGGGAAATCACTGATTTAAAACTCCCTATGGGGCTACCTCTTTGTCTCTCACCTCACAGATGATTATCCTGAGTTATTTATCTCTTGCATTCAAAAATAGTTTTACCACACACCTGTATCCCTAAACACCTTATTACTTAACACTACATGACTTTGAAACATATGTATATGAAATCATATTACTGTATTCTTCCACTACTTGTTTTCTTCACCCAATATTTTCCTGAATCAAATATGCTTTCTTTTTTTTTTTTTTTTTTTTTGTATTTTTCTGAAGCTGGAAACGGGGAGAGACAGTCAGACTCCAGCATGCGCCCGACCGGGATCCACCCGGCACGCCCACCAGGGGCTACGCCTGCCCACCAGGGGGCGATGCTCTGCCCCTCCGGAGCATCGCTCTGCCGTGACCAGAGCCACTCTAGCGCCTGGGGCAGAGGCCAAGGAGCCATCCCCAGCGCCCGGGCCATCTTTGCTCCAATGGAGCCTTGGCTGCGGGAGGGGAAGAGAGAGACAGAGAGGAAGGAGGGGGGAGTGGAGAAGCAAATGGGCGCTTCTCCTTTGTGCCCTGGCCGGGAATCGAACCTGGGTCCCCCGCAAACCAAGCCGACGCTCTACCGCTGAGCCAACCGGCCAGGGCCCAAATATGCTTTCTTTACCTAGAATTTTGTTCTCCTGTTGGAATATGGGTGCTTCTCATCTTTACTATTATGAATAGTCCTGCTGGGAACATTCCTATACTTGTTTTCTGAGGTTTCTTTAGTATCCATACTCCAGAGTTACACAGTATCAACATTTTATACTCCCCCCCAGGCTTGTTAAGAATTCCTTATACTAGCCTGACGAGGCAGTGGCGCAGTGGATAGAGCGTCAGACTGGGATGCTGAGGACCCAGGTTCGAGACCCCGAGGTCACCAGCTTGAACGCGAACTCATCTGGTTTGAGCAAAGCCCACCAGCTTGAACCCAAGGTCGCTGGCTCCAGCAAGGGGTTACTCGATCTGCTGAAGGCCCGCAGTCAAGGCACATATGAGAAAGCAATCAATGAATAACTAAGGTGTTGCAACAAAAAACTAATGATTGATGCTTCTCATCTCTCTCTGTTCCTGTCTGTCTGTCCCTGTCTATCCCTCTCTCTGACTCACTCTCTGTCTCTGTAAAAAATAAATAAATAAAATTTAAAAAAAAATCAATGACAAATAGGTAAAGGGTGAGGGTGATATTTATATTCAATGGGACACTTGAATCCATGTAAACACAATAAATTAAAATTAATAAAAATTAAAAAAAGAGGAATCATCAAGAGTTCATATAAAATTTTAAAAAAATAAATAACAAAGAAAGAATCCTCAAGGCAGCTAGGGAAAGAAGAACATAACATATCGTATTAAAGGAAAGCCCATCTGATTATCATCGAACTTTTCAGCAGAAACTCTACAAACCAGAAGAGAGTAGACCAAACATTCAAAGTACTGAAAGAGAAGAATTACCAAACAAGGACACTGTATCCATCAAAGTTTAAATACCAAGAAGAATAAAAACTTTTACAGATACACAAAAGCTGAGAGGGTGTTAGGGCAAAATGTATCCTCAGGGCTTAAAACTGCCCTCTCCCAACCCTTCCGTAGTCAGTATATGATGAACTGTACTTAACTTTAAGTTAACCAAACAGGAGCCTGTTACCACAGGAGGCAGGAACCAAAACAGACCCGTTACCAATGGAGGCAAGAACTGAAACAGAAGACCACAAGCCCAGGCCAGGGGCCTGGTAACCAGCATCAACAGAAATTGCCAGAAGGAGGCAGCAGAGTATAAAATGAACCATCCCACCCCTGCTCGGGACTGACTCTTATGAGACTCATCCCACCTGCACCCAGGTGTTTGCAATAAATCTTTCCTACACTTTGGCCTCTGCGTGGTTGATGTGGCTCCTGCCGGGTACCGGACCTTTCATTTGGTGCAGAAACCTGGGAGACCTATGGTAGTGGATCGGGTCGTTACTGCAGGGCTCCAGACCCCTTCCAGGTCTCCTTTGGACCAGGCAGGAAGATCTTCAACTTCCGGATACTGGGACTTGTCACTCCCTCTTGTCTGCCTGCACCCCATCAACAACAGTGGTCACTCATTCACGGGGTGAGTCTCTTTTCCCTACTCCTGTCAGGCTGCTCTGTCTTTTAACCAGGACCAGGTCCCCCATCACTCCCAGTGACTCGGGAAATCCAGTGCTGGTCAGAGCAAGCCCTATACAGGTGAGTTGCACTATCCTCTGCACCTACTTTAGGAACGGGGATGCCCTTTTCCTGAGTAAGGTGCTCTGTTTAAGGAAGGGAAGAGGCTTAGACTCTCCTCACCATGGGGAATGCTCCATCTGCTATTCCCCGAACTACACCCTTGGGCTGTCTCCTTAAAAATCCTACAGACTCTTGGGTTGGCCCAAGACCTCTGGTCTAAGCAATACAGTTTGGCCGCAGTATATGCTGTACAATGGGTCCCACTGGCCAGAGAATGCGACTTTTGATTTAAACATTCTTACTGACCTTGACAACTTTTGCAGATGAGAGGAGAAATGGTCTGAGGTCCCCTACATCCCAGCCTTCTTTGCACTCAGATCATGACCCTCACTCTGTGACTCCTGCTCTCCTTCCCAAATTTTTCTAGTACTTAACATAAATTTCATCTCCCAATCAGGACCCAACATAGGGCACAAGCTGCATAGGCTGGAAGACAGCCCTCAAATGTCTCAAGAAGACCTTTTAAACCTTGCCTAAGGTCTTTCATAACTGAGATGAGAAGGCAAAGAAACAGAAGGTAGCTGAATATCCAATGCTAGCTGGCCTCTGCCATCAAGGGCCCACAGACCCAATACTGGAGCACTAAGAGTGCTCCTAAAAACAAACATCATCCCATTAACACCGCGCCAGGTGCTTACTTTAACCCTTTGAGTAGTGAGTTTTTTTCATGCTTGCTGACCCCTGGGAGTGAGTTTTCTTTCAAAAAATGAAATTAGTTGCAGTTACAGTTTTATTAACTTAAAATCATGTTTGTTTGATAACCAATTTATGGAAATAAGCCTTTTTTAAATGTTGCCTCACACATTTTTTTTTTTTCCTTTTTTCTTTTTACAGAGACAGAGAGTCAGAGAGAGGGACAGATAGGGACAGATAGGCAGGAGAGAGGTGAGAAGCATCAATCATCAGTTTTTCATTGTGACATCTTAGTTGTTCATTGATTGCTTTCTCATATGTGCCTTGACCGTGGGCTTTAGCAGACCAAGTGTAACCCCTTGCTCAAGCCAGCAACCTTGGATCCAAGCTAGTGAGCTTTTTTTGCTCAAACCAGGTAAGCCTGCACTCAAGTTGGCGACCTCGGGGTCTCGAACCTGGGTCCTCCATCCACATCCCAGTCCGACGCTCTATCCACTGTGCCACTGCCCGGTCAGGTACCTTACACATTTTAAAAATAAAAAATATTTGTTATGATTGTACTCCTAATGGTCAGGAGGCACGAGGACGTACATGAATGTTCATACTACTCAAAGAGTTAAATGTTGCAATGAAGATTACTGGCCCAACAAGTGCCTTAATCCAGACCAGCCCCCAAAGCCTTGTCCCTTTTGCAGTGGAAGTCAGACTGTAATCTGACCTCTCTAGATAAGACCCCATTCCTTCCCAGGCTGGTTGGCCCCTCCTTTCCAGAGCTGACAGGCCTGGCCGCTGAAGACTGAAGGTGCCTGAGGACAAACACCCTGACAATCATCACATCTTATGAACCTTGGGCAAACTTGATGGCGACAGGTAAGCTCATTTCTTTCCTTATAGATACTGGGGCAACCTACTCTGCCTTACCGGAGTACAAAGGTCTCCTCCAACAGTCTATGGTCTCTGTTGTGGGGGCTGATGGCCAAATTTCCCAACCCATGTCGACCACACTTCTATAACGCACGCTGGGATCCCTCACTTTCACACATGCCTTTTTAACTTCTCCCCTTCTGTCCCACCCCGTTAACAGGCTGAGATATCTTGTCCAAGGTACAGCCACCTTGTCCTTTTCCAGCTTAGGGACAGAGAGTTCCACTCACCCACTCTGCCTCTTTCAGGAGCCAGACACTCACCAGGAGAAATGCTTCCCAGTGTCTCCAAGCTTGTAAACCCCCTCATATGGGGACCCCCCCCCCCGCTTATTGTGAGGTCAGTTGGCAATGGGGGAAAGTCAGTCACATGGAGAACCAGGTCTGGGGACTTTGGCTGGAATGACCCACACCCATGACCACCAAAAGAAATGGCCCAGGAGCATTCTGAAAAAGAACAACTGTCTGTCAGCCAATGAAATTTCGCCACCCACCACCACCCTACCAACACTATAAATTTACAACTTCCCTGGCCCCGACTTCCCTGGCCCCGGTCTTGTGGACCAGTGAACCTCGCCCGGGAGCGCTCTAAATAAACCTTTTGCTTGTCCACACTTGGTGGCTACGTCCTTCTTTCTTCCTCGGTGGAAAATACCTTACACTTCTAACAGTAAAGCTCCATTAGTCCTTCTGTATGAATTCATGTTCCATAGGCCGTACTTCATACCAACTTCCTCCATCCTCATGGCCACCCTGAGGACTCCTTCAGATGCCTTCCCCTGTACATTTATTACATAAATTCCCTAAAGTATTCCATTTGTTGCTGCAGTTATGATACTACTGTGAACATCTCTCATTGGGGGACAACTCTTAACACCATTAACTAAACAGGGGGAAACCCTAAACCTACTGCTTTCTTTCTCTATACTGTAAGCCTCTGTGTTTTTCTCAGCTCTTCTTTTTCTTGCTGCTGATTTCCCTATGTGCCTGGTAATCCTTGGTCTATTTATATTTTAGAGAGAAGGATTGAGGAACTGGTGTGGATTTCCTCTGCTATTATTAAAAGTTGGTCTCTTCCCCGTAACTCTGTCACTTCAGTGGATGCTGACTGAGCCCTGTGTGTAGGGCAGGATGCCTTGGTTGGCTGGCTCGCTTCCTCCAGGGTGAACCTGTGCTCAGGCTTTGGGTGCCCTGTGCCAGAGGAGTGCCTTCCTCTGGGAAGACTACTCCATCCAGAAGCCTTGGCTTTCCCCAGGTCATTTGTTCCCTTAGCTATCTGGATTTTCAGCTGAGGATTAATGCCAGGCTGCCTATGATCTATGTGGGGGTGGGTGAAGCTGATAGGAGTACCAACAGCAGAGTTTCAGGTACAGACCTTCAATTATCCCCACTGTCTTCAGCCCACTCTTGTACCTGCTGGCCTAGAGCCCGGAGCCACCAGGTGTAACAGGGCACATTGACTCTCTAAATTCCTACAAGCAGCACTACCCAAGCTCACTTAGCTTCTACTCTTAATAGGTCACACATTCTGTTTTTGTGCTTCTCTTCTTCAGACCCTGCAACCTACAGTTATTTATACACGACTCCTAATGAATAGGATAAGAGCACTAATAAATCAACCATAGGCCAGTTTGTCCTTATGCAGACTCAAGAAGGATACCAGCCAATGTCACAACAGGTTTAAAGTTCTTTTCTTCTAGGTTGTCTGTAATGTCCTATGACCCCCAGGAAGTAGCAAAAGAGAAACTGCACCCTCTTTCCCTCTTTCTTTCTTTATTATAACCAATAAGACAAGAATGTTAGGGCAAAATGTACCCTACCCTCAGGGCTTAAAACTGCCCCCTCCCAGCCCTTCCTCAGTCAGTACATGATGAACCATACTTAACCTTTTACTTGACCAATCAGGAACCTGTTACCACATGAGCCCATTACCAATGGAGGCAGGAGGTGAAACAGCAGAAGGATCCCATTACCAATGGAGGCAGGAACCAAAACAGACCCGTTACCAATAGAGGCAAGAACCGAAACAGAAGACCACAAACCCAGGCCAGGGGCCTGGTAACCAGCATCAACAGAAATTGCCAGAAGGAGGCAGCAGAGTATAAAATGAACCATTGCACCCCTGCTCCGGACTGACTCTTACGAGACTCAGCCCACCTGCACCCAGGTGTTTGCAATAAATCTTCTTTCCTACACTCTGGCCTCTGCATGGTTGATGCGACTCCTGCCGGGTCCCGGACCTTCAGAGGGGACCTGTGGTGGCGCAGTGGATAAACGTCAACCTGGAATGCTGAGGTCACTGGTTTGAAACCCTGGGCTTGCCTGGTCAAGGCACATAGGGGAGTTGATGCTTCCTGCTCCCTCCCACTCCCTACTTCCTCCCTCCCTCTTCTCTCTAAAATAAATAAAATCTTAAATAACAAAAGCTGAGGGAATTTATCACCAGAAAACATTCAAGGGGAGTTATCCTACCTGATATAAAGAACAAAAACCCACAAAACTACAAGTGAAAGCTCCAACAAACTTACAATATAAACAAAGATAGATTATAATCTGACAACAAAAGCATAAAAAGGGAGGGGATAAAAGTCTGAATTAGCAAGGGAGAATGGAGAGTAGAGGCATTGACAAGATAAAGGACTAGTGTACTTTTTTCTCAATAACATAATGGTAACCACCTGACTAGGTGGTGGCACAGTGGATAGAGCATCAGACTGGAATGCAGAAGTCCCAGGTTCGAGACCCTGAGGTCGCCAGCTTGAGTGTGGGCTCATCTGGTTTGAGCAAAGCTCACCAGCTTGGACCCAAGGTCGCTGGCTCGAGCAAGGGGTTACTTGGTCTGCTGTAGCCCCAAGGTCAAGGCACATATGAGAAAGCAATCAATGAACAACTAAGGTGTCGCAACGAAAAACTATTGATGCTTCTCATCTCTCCATTCCTGTCTATCTGTCCCTATCTATCCCTCTCTCTGACTCTCTGTCTCTGTAAAAAAAAAAAAACTCCCCCAAAATAAAAGTCCAGAACAAGATGGCTTCACTAGTGAATTCTACCAAACACTCAAAGAAGAACTGTTACCTATTCTTCTCAAAGTCTTTCTAACACATTTTATGAGGCCAACATTATCCTTATACCAAAACCTGGTAAGAACAATTCAAAAACACCAAACAAAACAAACAAAATAACCCCTACAGACCAATATCTCAATCCTAAACAAAACAGTAGCAAATCATATGCAACAATATAATAAAAAAATACAAAATATATTATAATACATCACTATCAAGTGGAATTTATTCCAGAAGCACAAGGATGATTCAACATTCGCAAATTGATCAACGTGATACAGCACATTAACAAAACAAAAATCATGATTCTATCAATAGATGCAGAAAATGCATTCTGTGAGATACAACAACCACGTATTATTAAAACACTCAATAAAATAGGTACAGAAGTAAAATACCTCAACATAATAAAGACCATATATGACAATCCATCAGCAAGTATCATACTCAATGGTAAAAAACTGAAAGCTTTTCTTCTAAAATCAGAACACTGATTTAGAATCAGAAAAGGCAAAAATGCTGACTTTCATCATTCTTATTTAACATAGCTCTGTATGTCCTAGCCAGAGTAATCAGGCAAGAGAAAGAAATAAAAGGCATACATACAGGGAAAGAAGAAGTAAAGGTATCACTTTTTGCAGATGATGTGATTCTGTATATAGAAAAAACCCAAAGATTGCACCAAAAAACTATTAGAAACAATAAACAAATACAGTCAAGTCACAGGATCCAAAACCAATATACAAAAGTCCACTTTCTTATATGCCAATAATGAAACCTCAGAAAATGAATTGAAAAAAATAAGTCCTTTCACAATTGCAACAACAAAAAAATTACTTAGGAATAAACTTACAAAGGATACGAAGGACCTATATGCTGAAAACAACAAAGCATTATTAAAAGAAACTGAAAAAGGACACAATGAAATGGAAAGATGTTTCACGGTCTTGGATTGGAAGAATAAACCCAGTTTGAATGGTCATAATACCCAAAGCAATATATAGATTTAATGCAATCCCCATTAAAATCTCCTTGTAATTTTAAAAAAAGAAATAGAACAAAAAAACCCCATCAGATTTGTACAGAATCAGGAAAGACCCCAAATAGCCAAAGCAACCCTGAGCAATAAGAACAAAGCCAGAGGGGAAAAACAACAACAACAACAAAAAAACAAAGCCAGAGGCATCACACTATCTGACTTCAAGTAATACTACAGAGCCACCATAATCAAAATAGCATGGTATTGTCAGAAAAACAGATATACAGACCAATGAACAGAATTGAGAGCCCAGAAATAAAACCTGGTAAGAACCAGGTGGATAAAGTGCTGACTTGAAATGCTGAGGTCAACAGTTCGAAACCCCAGGCTTGCCTAGTCAAGGCAACTGCTTCTTGCTCCTCCCTCCTTTTCTCTCTCTAAAATCAATAAATAAAATCTTAGAAAAAAAAAGACAAGAACCCTCCCCCCCCACATAATATATATATATATGGGCAAATATCTTTGATAAAGGAGCCAAAAACACAAAATAAAAAAAGCCTTGCTTGACCAGACGGTGGCACAGAGGAGAGAGCGTCAGACTGGGACATGGAGGACCCAGGTTCGAAACCCTGAGGTCACCAGTTTGAGTGTGGGCTCATCTGGTTTGAGCAAGGCTCACCAGATTGAGCGCAAGGTCACTGGCTTGAGCAAGGGGTCACTCGGTCTGCTGTAGCTTCCCGGTCAAGGCACATATAAGAAAGCAATCAATGAATAGCCAAGGTGCTGCAATGAAGAATTGATGTTTCTCATTTCTCTCCCTTCCTGTCTGTCTCTATCTGTCCCTCTCTCTGCCTCAAAAAAAAAAAAAAAAAAAAAAGATGTCAAGAAAAGAAAGCCTCTTTAATAAATGGTGCTGGGCCTGACCAGGTGGTGGCACAGTGAATAGAACATCGGACTGGGACGCGGAGGACCCAGGTTCAAGACCCTAAGGTCACCAGCTTGAGCACGGACTCATCTGGCTTGAGCAAAAGCTCACCAGCTTGGACCCAAGGTCGCTGGCTCCAGCAAGGGGTTACTCGCTCTGCTGAAGGCCTGCGGTCAAGGCACTTATGAGAAAGCAATCAATGAACAACTAAGGTGTCTCAACAAAAAACTGATGATTGATGCTTCTCATCTCTCTCCGTTCCTGTCTGTCTGTCCCTACCTATCCCTCTCTCTCTGACTCTCTATCTCTGTGAAAAAAAAAAATTAAAATAAAAAATAAATAAATAAATCAACGGCACTGGGAAATTGGAAAGCCACATGCAAAAGAATAAAATGTAACTGGTTTGTCCCCTTGCAGGAAAATTAATTCAAAATGGATCAAAGACCTACATATAAGATCTGAAACAATTAATTATAAGAAAACAGGAACTAAACATATGAACCTTGCCTATAGAAAACACTTTATGAATTAGACCCCAAAGGCAAGGAAAGTAAAGGCAAAAATAAATGAATGGGACTATATCAAACTAAAAAGCTTGTGCACAGCAAAAAGGAACTGGCAACAAAATAAAAAGGAAGCCAACCAAATGGGAGCTGATATGCACAAACAACAGATCCAACAAAGGGTTAATATCCAAAATATATAAAAACTCAAAGCTCAACAATAAACAACCCATTTAAGAAATAACAGGGAGAGGACCTGAACAGACACTTCTCTCATGAAAACATACAAACAACAAATAGATATACGAAAAGATGCTTATCTTTGTTATTAGAGAAATGCAAATCAAAATTATAAGAAACCACCTCATACCAGTTAGATTGAATGTTGTCAACAAAACAGGTAATAACAAGTGTTGGAGAGGTTGTGGAGAAAAAAGAACCCTCATTCACTGGTGGGAACATAAACTGGTACAACCATTATTGAAGACAGTATGGCAGTTCCTCAAAAAATTAAGAACAGAGTTGCCATATGACCCAGAAATCCCTCTACTGGATATCTACCCAGAAAACTTGAAAACATTTGTACACAAAGATATATGCACCCCCATGTTCATCGCAGCATTACTCAGTGGTTAAGACATGGAAACCAAAGTGTTCCTTGATAGAGAATCAAATAAAGATGTAGTACACATAATGGAATACTACTCAGTTGTTAAGAAATGATGAAATAATTGCCATTTGTGACATGAATGGACCTTGAGAGTATTTTGCTAAGTGAAATAAGTAAATCGGAAAAAGTCAAGAAGTATATGTTTTCCTACACAGATGGGACAAAAAATTCATGGATACAAACAAAATTGAAGTGATTACCAGAGGGAGGGGTGGAGAACGGGGGTGGAGTGAGGGTATGTGGGGTCAAATACAAGCGGTGATGGACAAAGATTTGACTTTGGGTGCTGGGCACACAAAGCAATGAACAATGAGATGTTCACATGAAACCTATGTGTTCTTGTGGACCAATATCACCCCATTAAATTTAATTTCAGAAAAAAAATTTAATTTCAAAATCAAAATAAATTAAGTGAAATTTAAAAAAATCTTCAGTAAAAAATAAAGTGCATTTGGTAGCATTTAGTATTCTATTTTTGTGTGTGTGTGACAGAAACAGAGAGAGGGACAGACAGAGACGGACAGACAGGAAGGGAGAGATGAAAAGCATCAATTCTTTGTTGCAGCCCTTTAGTTGTTCATTGACTGCTCTCTGATGTGCCTTGATTGGTGGTGGGGGGGGGGGCATCCTACAGCAGCGTGAGTGACCCCTTGCTCAAGCTAGTGACCTTGAACTTTAAGCCAGTGACCATGGATGTTGGAGCCGATCCAACCTTGCTATCTGACACAGTCACAGCAGGAAAGAAGCATCTGCATATCATATGTTTGTTGGGTCATATCTGGGCATTTCCTTAGGCAATTCTTTCCTATTAGGGTTATGTGCATTCACTATTGGGACGGGTCCACGGTATGATGTCAACAATACTGTACTTTCCCAAGCTGCTTGAGACCCTAAGGTCAACCAGTCTGTGAATATGTCTCTCCAGAATTACTCCAAAAGTAACCACATGAATATCTCCTTGACCACTCAAGCCCCCTGGTGTTCCCTTTAAGAAAATTTACCAGCAACTCCAAAAACAAGAGCTAGAGGCAGTTATCAAGGCAATTATACTTCCCACTGTCAAAGCTGTTCCCCTCAGGAGTTTCCTGAAGAAACCCCGGCTAAAGAATATAACCCTCTTGCCTAAACCCATAGACATAGGAGACTAGCTATGGTATCCCCCGAAAAGGGCTAGGTCTGTAGGAAAACTCCCTCCTAAAAATCATATTATAAGAAAATAGGTTGTGACTTATGAATAGGTGGGAAACAGAGGCTAAACACAAAAGCACCTTTAGCCTTGACCTAACCGATTGCTTAAGCTCCCTTAGCCTTTTCATACTATAGAAGAATAGAAAAACTTTCCATTCCTCTTACAAACCTGACCTTCAGGTAGTGGAACACTCTGAGAAAAATAAAGTTAGAACTCAACTAGTAGATGAAAGTAGTAGACAAACATAATTTTACTAGACAATAGGCCAGGGGTTGGAATCTTTTTGGCTGAGAGCCATGAATGCCACATATTTTAAAATGTAATTCTGTGAGAGCCATACAACAACCCGTGTATGCTATGCATTATCCAATAAAAATTTGGTGTTGTCCCGGAGGACAGTTGTGATTGGCTCCAGCCACCCGCAACCATGAACATGAGTGGTAGGAAATGAATGGATTGTAATACATGAGAATGTTTTATATTTTTAATGTTATTTTCTTTTTTATTAAAGATTTGCCTGCGAGCCAGATGCAGCCATCAAAAGAGCCACATCTGGCTCATGAGCCATAAGTTCCCGACCCCTGCAATAGGCCATTAGGTAAAGCAGTTATTAATCAATAGTGACCTTTTAGAAGCCTGTGTAAGTCTGATGCCAATATTGTTGTTGCTGCTCAAGGTATTGTGTAACTGTACTTAGAATGGCTTACCACCTGATTTATAGCTTAAAGAAATGTACTAGGCCCTGGCCAGTTGGCTCAGTAGTAGAGCGTCGGCCTGGTGTGCAGAAGTCCCGGGTTCGATTCCCGGCCAGGGCACACAGGAGAGGTGCCCATCTGCTTCTCCACCCCTTCCCCTCTCCTTCCTCTCTGTCTCTCTCTTCCCCTCCCGCGGCGGAGGCTCTATTGGAGCAGGGATGGCCCGGGCGCTGGGGATGGCTCCTTGGCCTCTGCCCCAGGCGCTAGAGTGGCTCTGGTCGCAGCGGAGCGATGCCCTGGAGGGGCGGAGCATCGCCCCCTGGTGGGCAGAGCTTCGACCCCTGGTGGGCGTGCCAGGTGGATCCCAGTCGGCACATGCAGGAGTCTGTCTGTCTCTCCCCGTTTCCAGCTTCGGAAAAATACAAAAAAAAAAAAAAAAAAAAAAAAAAAGAAATGTACTAACCTCTTCCTAGATAATTCATCCATATTAAAGCAAAAATAACTATTAATGTATTCTACATAACATGTGATTATAACTTAGTGTATAAAAATAAAGCTATATTAGCCATTGGCAGAGATGCCTGGCAGATGAACTAGAGTTTTGCTCTCTCACTCATTACTCGTCAACACCATACATTCCTTTGGGGACCCCTGGACAAGCTGGAGCTGGACTCCAGCACATAGAGTCATGTCTATGATCCCATGCTCAAGCCAGCGACCCCACGCTCAAGCCAGTGAGTTCGTGCTCAAGCTGGTGACCTCAGGGTTTCAAACCTGGGTCCTCCACGTCCCAGTCTTATCCATTCACCCTTCAATGAACATTTGAGCTGTTTCCACCTTCTGGCTATTTGAAAGGCTGACACAAACATTTTCATACAATTATTTATTAAAATATTTCTTTTCAATTATTCCAGACAAATATCTAAGAGTGGAATGCTAAATCATGTCAATTCCATTAAACTTTTTAAGGATCAAACTGTTTTCCACAGTGGCTGCACCATTTTACATTCCCACCATAGGATCATAATTTTTCCATTATACATCTTAACCAACATTTGTTATTTTCCCTTTCTTAAAAACCTGATTATAGACATTCTAGTGAGTGTGAGGCGGTTATCTCATTGTGTTTTCTACATTTTCCTAATGACTAATGATGTTGAGCATCTTTTTATGTGCTTACCGGCCATTTGCATATCATTGGAGAAATATCTATTTGTCCTTTGTCCATTTTTTGTCTTTCTTGTTGAGTGATATAAGAATTCTTTTTTTTTTTTACTCAGTGAAAGGAGGGGAGGCAGAGAGACAGACTACCACATGTGCCCCAACCGGGATACACTTGGCAGCCCACCAGGGGATGATGCTCTGCTCATCTGGGGTGTTGCTCCATTGCTCAGCAACTGAGCTCCTCTTAGGGCCTGAGGTGGAGACCATGGAGCCATCCTCAGTACCTGGGCCAACTCTCTCCAATCAAGCCATGGCTGTTAAGTGAGGGGGAGAAGGAAAAGGGAAAGTGAGAGGGAGAAAAAGGGGGAGAGGGGGAGGGAGGGAGGGAGGGAGGGAGAGAGAGAGAGAGAGAGAGAGAGAGAGAGGAGAGAAAACGAGAGGGAGAGACGTCAAGAAGCAGATGGGTGCTTCTCTTGTGTGCACTGACCAGGAACTGAACCCAGGACATCCATGCCAGGCTGATGCTCTCCCGCTGACCCAGCCAGGGCCAAGAATTCTTTATACAGCCTGACCAGTGGTGGCACAGTGGACAGTGTTGACCTGGGACACTGAGGTCCCAGGTTTGATACATCAAGGTCGCCAGCTTGAGTGCAGGCTAGTCTGGCTTGAGTGCAATATCATCGACATGATCCCAAGGTCGCTGGCTTGAGTAAGGAGTCACTGGATCAGCTTGAGCCCCCCCAAATCAAGGCACGATGAAAAGTAATCAATGAACAACTAAAGAGACGCGGGTTGATGCTCATCTTCTCTCTCCTCCCAGCCCTCTCTCAAAATAAATAAACAAACAAATTCTTTGTATATTCTAGAGACTAACCCACATCTGTTTTTATCTTTAATCCACTATTTTTTCAATTTCTGCTTTTTAAAAAAATTATTTATTTATTTATTTATTTTTTACAGAGACAGAGACTGAGTCAGAGAGAGGGATAGACAGGGACAGACAGACAGGAACGGAGAGAGATGAGAAGCATCAATCATTAGTTTTTCATTGTGCGTTGCAACACCTTAGTTGTTCATTGATTGCTTTCTCATGTGTGCCTTGACTGTGGGCCTTCAGCAGACCGAGTAACCCCTTGCTGGAGCCAGCGACCTTGGGTTCAAGCTGGCAACCTCAGGGTCTCGAACCCGGGTCTTCTGCATCCCAGGTCCGACGCTCTATCCACTGCACCACCGCCTGGTCAGGCTCAATTTCTGCTTTTAAATTCACGTTTATTAAAATTTATTTGGTCCACACACCTACAGGGGGTCCTCGGGTTACAACAGTCTCAACATATAATGTTTTGAGTTTATCACACTCCCATAAAAAGTTTTAAAAATTGAGATGTGTTTCAACTTACACCGTTAGTGTCATACTTAACAGACCACGCAGAACTAATTTAGTTATGCGTGGTACAAGAATACGCAATAATGTGGCATATGAGTGAGGGAGTTGGCGTCCTCCAGTCCACTTACTTACACCATTTTAGACTGTTAAAAGCGCAAGCATTCTGTTTCTGTTAGGCTAGGTAGGGTGTGTTTCAATTTACACCAAAATTAGGGTTATGTCACTATTGTAGGAATGGAACTATGTTGTAAACCAAGGACCCCCTGTATTTAATTCTTTTTTTATTTTTTAAAGATTTTATTTATTCATTTCAGAGAAAAGAGAAGAGGAGAGGAGCAGGAAATATCAACTTCCCTGTGTGCCTTGACCAGGTAAGCCTAGTGTTTTGAACTGGCGACCTCAGCACTCCAGGTCAACGCTCCATCCACTGTATCACCACAGGTCAGGCCATACCTTCTTTTTTTTTTTTTAAGATTTTATTTATTCATTTTAAAGAAATAAAGAAGAGGGGAGGAGCAGAAAGCATCAACTCCCATATAGATTCTATTTATTGATTTCAGAGAGATTAAGGGAGGGGGGAGGGAGAAAGAAAGAGAGATAGAGTGGGAGGAGGAGTAGGATGCATCAACTTGATATAGATGCTTCATGTATGTGGCCTGACTAAGCAAGCCTAGGACTTCAAACTGGCGACCTCAGTGACCCAGGTTGATGCTTTATCCACTGCGCCACCACAGGCCAGGTCAAAATATATATTTAGATGCACGGAGATTTATGTTACATGTTTAAGCAGAAATTTTTATGATTATGCAATTTCTCTGCTTTTCTCCTTATAATGGTTTTTCTTTTAATAGCAACCACTTCATTTAACTCTGCCTCTACCTTAAATCTAAGTGTTCTCATACCACATCACCACCCCAAATCCAAAATTTCTATGAATTCTAGCCTGACTCAGCAGTGGCACAGTGGATAGATAGAGCATCAGACTGGGATGCAGAGGACCCAGGTTCAAAACCCCAAGGTCACCCACCGGCTTGAGTATGGGCTCACAAGCTTGAGTGCAGGGTTGCTGGCTTGAGCATGGGATCATAGACATGACCCCATGGTTGCTGGCTTGGGCCCAAAGGTCACTGGCTTGAACAAGGGGTCACTCACTCTGCTGGAGCCCCGGGTCAAGGCCCATATGAAAAAGCAGTCAATGAACAACTAAGGAGCCGCAATGAAGAATTGATGCTTCTCATCTCTCTTCCTTCCCATCTGTCTGTGCCAATCTGTCCCTCTCTCTGTCACACACACACAAACACACACACACAGACACACACACACTCCTATGAATTCTGGAAAGAAGCAAAGTACCTGCACATATTTAACCAGTTGAACGAAAAGTCTTTATATGTTTAAAGTCTAGATTGTGGTTATTAAACTTTTCCAACTATGAATTACCATTGGAATACTTATATCCTCATAAAGTCATCAATTCTACCTGCTGCAGGAAGGGCGTTGTAGGGAAGCTAAACCATTACTCCATGCTTTTTGTATAGCAGGGAGGACGTAATGCATAAATTGGCAAAAAGAGGGCGGATGAATGACCTAGATGCCAAATTATAAATTCCTTCCATGAGGATGACCTTTTATCTAAACCAAGGAGGAAAAAAATCCAACTGGTTCATTTTGAGAAAATGGGGACATCGTGGAAACCCTAAACAATCAAGATTTAAAAAGAAAAAAAAAAATACTTCATAGCTCTCTTCATGCGAGCCAGGAATCTAAACTAGTGAGTAGCTCTCTTCTTTTCACTTTACATCAATCTCAGACCATCTGGAGGGTTTTAATGCAGAGTGCATGAACCAAATTTTGGTAGTCAGTGGACTTTATGAACAAAAAGCACTGGCACACAATAAGTGGTCAATAAATAATTGATAAATAGCCATATTCACTTACTTTTGAATATCTCCAGTATTTGTTTGTTTGTTTCTACTTTTCGTTTGTAACTTGCTTCTGACTGGATCAGATTTCCTGGAATTCATGGGAGAAGCCAAGGCTTTTTCCTCACAGAAATTGTTCTTTAACAGAAAAAATATAAAAAACATTATTAAAATAATTTTATAATAAAATGCTAATTGGACTAATTCAGAATCCACAACAAAATTTCTCAGAAATTATGCTCCCATTTAAATTCTATACACTCCAGGCCCTGGCCAGCTGGTTCAGTGGCTAGAGCGTTGGCCCAGTATATGGAAATCCCAGGTTCTATACCCAGTCAGGGCACACATAAGAAGTGACCATCTGCTTCTCTTCCTCTTCCTCTCCCCCTTCTCTCCCTCTTCTCCTCCCGCACGCAGCCAGTAGCTCAATCAATCAGTTGGAATGTTGGCCCCAGATGCTGAGGATAGCTCGGCTGATTGGAGCATCAGCCTCAGCTGGGGGTTGCCAGATAGATCCGTCAGGGTGCATGAGGGTCTGTCTCTATCTATCTCCTCTCTTCCCACTTAAAAAAAAAAAAAAGTTAGTTTTATATGTAGAAGTAATTTAATTTGGGAACTTAAGGGCATACCAATAAATACCATATTTACTTGTTGTAGTCTCATAAGTTTTTTGCCATACTGTTAAAAAAGGGACCACATGCTGAATGTGACAAGCCCAAGAAAAGCCTGCATGATGGCCTTACAGACTCAGACACCTAAAGTAACCACACAAGATGGTCTGAAATGAAAACTTTCTAACTAAAAGCAGTTCATGGCGGATAGTTATGTCTTAGGGAGGTACTTTTCTCTAACAAAGGTCAATGCTTACCTTAACTCTAGCCTGTCATCTACATCTACAATTTTGCAACTACAATATTACACCTGATAACATGCAGGTAATCTTTTCCTGCCCCGCCCTCAGGGCAAGTGTTCCACCACGGCATAACCCATTAATTCCCTCATTGTTACTGTTACCATGTTAATTAACTATGAACTATCTTTTTTTTTTATTTTTTATTTTTTTATTTATTCATTTTAGAGAGGAGAGAGAGAGGGAGAGAGAGAGACAGAGAGAGAGAGAGAGAGAGAGAGAGAGAGAGAGAGAGAAGGGGGGAGGAGCTGGAAGCATCAACTCCCATATGTGCCTTGACCAGGCAAGCCCAGGGTTTCGAACCGGCGACCTCAGCATTTCCAGGTCGACGCTTTATCCACTGTGCCACCACAGGTCAGGCAACTATGAACTATCTTATTCTTGCCTATGTAAAAGAAGTTTCAGCACCTTTTATCCAATCCCACAGATTTCTCTGCCTTGCTTTCTTCCATCTCTCTAATCCAGGGGTAATCAACCATTTTATACCTAACGCCCACTTTTGTATCTCTGTTAGTAGTAAAATTTTCTAACTGCTCACTGGTTCCACAGTAATGGTGATTTATAAAGTAGGGAAGTAACTTTACTTTATAAAATGTATAAAGCAGAGTTACAGCAAGTTAAAGTATATAATAATAATTACTTACCAAGTCCTTTATGTCGGATTTTTGCTAAGTTTGGCAGAATAAATCTTTATAAAACAACTTACTAAAGTTAAATCTATCTTTTTATTTATACTTTGGTTGCTCCGCTACCACCCACCATGAAAGCTGGAATGCCCACTATGGGTGGTAGGGACCAGGTTGACTACCACTGCTCTAATCTATCATCAATCTAATCAACTTCACATAACCCCCTTAGGTCTCTGTATAAGATAAGAGATAAGCCTGACCTGTGGTGGCGCAGTGGATAAAGCGTCAACCTGGAAATGCTGAGGTCGCCGGTTCGAAACCCTGGGTTTGCCTGGTCAAGGCACATATGGGAGTTGATGCTTCCAGCCCCTCCCCCCCCCTTTCTCTCTCTCTGTCTCTCCTCTCTGTCTCTCCCTCTCCTCTCTAAAAATGGAAAAAAAAAAAAAAAAAAAAAGATGAGATAAAACCGCCATTTTCTGGAGTACTTTCTCAATCCCTTGAG
Source organism: Saccopteryx leptura (assembly GCF_036850995.1). NCBI lineage: Eukaryota > Metazoa > Chordata > Mammalia > Chiroptera > Emballonuridae > Saccopteryx > Saccopteryx leptura. The sequence continues at coordinate 56,430,726 of NC_089510.1, forward strand.
ACTTTACTTCCCAGCAACTGTCGACAATTTGGCTCAAATAAACTCATTAAAAATTCTTACAGGTTTTGAAGCTTTTTTACGTTGACATAACCTACTTTCCCCACTCCTGTATTTTCTTTGTTATTCCATGTATTATTCTATTTTTTCTTTTTTGTGTAAGAGGAGATAGTGAGGCATACTCCCATGTGGGCCCCAACCGGGATCCACCCAGCAACCCAAGTCAGGCTTGTGTACCATTATTATAAAGCTACTACTTAAAAACATGGATATATTATTATGAATGGTAGGACTCTCAAAAATGAAAAGGAAAAAAGAAAAAAAAAAAAAGCCTGGCCTGTGGTACGCAGTGGTTAAAACGTAGACCTAGAACAGTGAGATCATCAGTTCAAAACCCTGGGCTTCCCTGGTCAAGGCACGACAAGCAATCAATGAACAACTAGTGAAGCAACTATGAGTTGATAATAAATTAAAATCAATAAAAAAACAAACAAAAACTATGAGTTGATACTTCTTGCTCCACCCCCCATCCTCTCTCTGTGAAATCAACAAAATCTTTAACAACAAAAATTCCAATTCTGGATATATTTCATTTTAGTAAGTGTATTTTAACATATTTGTTGGAAAGCAGAGGAATTGGGCCCTGGCCAGTTGGCTCAGTGGTAGAGCGTCGGCCTGGCGTGCAGGAGTCCCAGGTTCGATTCCCGGCCAAGTCACACAGGAGAAGCACCCAATTGCTTCTCCACCCCTCCCCCTCTCCTTCCTCTCTGTCTCTCTCTTCCCTTCCCACAGCCAAGGCTCCATTGGAACAAAGTTGACCCGGGCGCTGAGGATGGCTCCATGGCCTCTGCCTCAGGTGCTAGAATGGCTCTGGTTGCAACAGAGCAACGCCCCAGATAGGCAGAGCATCGCCCCCTGGTGGCCATGCCGGGTGGATCCCGGTCAGGCGCATATGGGAGTCTGTCTGTCTCCCCGTTTCCAATTTCAGAAAAATACAAAAAATAATAATAATAAATTAAAAAAATAAAAAAACCTCAAGGTGACTGCCAGGTTCTTTCAGATCACTGAGTCCCAATGTATCCTTCAGTCTTAGAGTATGTGTTTTATCACCCTTTCTTGCATTCATCTTCCCCCAGGCAGTAATTTAACTACAGAAAGATAATAAAATCAAGATTTAATATATTAAGGATTTAATGTATTTCACTTTCTTTATTTCTTTTCTTTTTTTCCAATTGAGAGGAAGGGAGAGAGAGACAGAGATAGAGGGTCTCCATTTGGAAAAACCCATCTGGAGCTGATGCTCTGCCCATCTGGGGCTGCTTGCAACTGAGCTATTTTTAGAACCTGAGACAGAGGCTCCACAGAGCCTTCCTCAGTACCTGGGGCCAATGTGCTAGAACCAATCAAACCACGGGCTGCGGGAGGGGAAGAGAGCAAGAGAGAAGGACAGAGAGAAGGGAGAAGGGGTGGAGAAGCAGATGGTAGCTTCTCTTGTGCCCTGACTGGGAATCAAACCTGGGACATCCACATGTCGGGTCAATGCTCTACTGCTGAGCCATCCTCAGCACTTGGGCCAATGCACTTGAACAATCTGAGCCATAGTGGGGGGAGAGGAAGAGACAGAGAGAGAAGGGGAGGGGGAGGGGTGGAGAAGCAGATGGTCACTTCTATGTGCCCTGGCAGGGAATCGAACCCTGATGCTCTACCACTGAGCTAACTGGCCAGGGCTGCTTACCTCTCTAAAAATGATTTATAGCCATATGTAGTGAAATATTATGTGTTGGTCAAATAAGTTTTTAAATATGATATATATGTTTGCTCGTTTATAGTTTGCATTGGGTGTGGGGGACAGGCTGTAAGCAGGCAGGGTGGTTATAGCCTAAGGCTTAGTTTTAAAACTAAGCTTTTCCCCACACCCTTGACTGATTGCATGATGTGGGGTAGGGCACTCTCATGAGCAGGGGTCCCCAAACTTTTTACACAGGGGGCCAGTTCACTGTCCCTCAGACCGTTGGAGGGCCGGACTATAAAAAAAACTATGAACAAATCCCTATGCACACTGCACAAATCTTATTTTAAAGTAAAAAAACAAAATGGGAGCAAATACAATATTTAAAATAAAGAACAAGTAAATTTAAATCAACAAACTGACCAGTATTTCAATGGGAACTATGCTCCTCTCACTGACCACCAATGAAAGAGGTGCCCCTTCCGGAAGTGCGGTGGGGGCCGGATAAATGGCCTCAGGGGGCCGCATGTGGCCCGCAGGCCGTAGTTTGGGGACCCCTGCTCATGAGGAATCCCATTATGCCTCAGATAAGTGACTTTGTATCAGAGACTTCCTTGTTTGTATATTGGAATAAGGGTTTTGATTTCTATACTATAAAGTGGGGCAGACCAGGAGCTTGCTCTCTCTGGTTCCTGAGATTAGCATTGGAGAGAGCAGAGAAAGACCATGTGGAGGAGGCCAGGAGAAGCAGCCAAGATGGTGGAGTGCTGAGTGAGAAGCCAGTTTGTGCAGAGTTTGTGCAGGGAGAAGGAAGGAGATGGGGAACAGAGGTGAATAAGTCTGGTAAGCTAGAAACCTTTGATTCTAGGAAACTCAGATAAGTCAGTAGCTTTGTGAGCACTGAATGAGTGGGTTTTGGAGCCCAGTGTGTGTTTCTCATTGCCCACCGGGTACAAGCTAGGATTAAAGATGATGGCCCACCAGTTCTTGGATCCATTGTTTCATTACCATCTGTCCGAATCTAATGCAAATTTGCATGGGCCGGGCGGCTGTGATGGTTCCTGTGGCTCCTGGCATTACATCATGTCACTCTTAAAAAGAATTTGATAGACCATATGTAGTAATAAAAAAAATCTCTAAACTATATTGTGAAAAAAGTCAAGGAAAAAGCAGTGTGACTGATAAATCCTTTCTAGATAAATAAGAAACATAGTTATAAGACACTGTTAACGGTGCAAACTTTTGGATAAAGGGACCGACGAAATGGAACAGAATGATTGAAGAGGTAGGAGGGGAGAAAGGAAGTTTTCATTTTTCACTGAATAGCTTCCTACATAATTTGAGTTTTCTAATAACATATAAAAAAGTTTTTTAGCCCTGGCCGGTTGGCTCAGCGGTAGAGCGTCGGCCTAGCGTGCGGAGGACCCGGGTTCGATTCCCGGCCAGGGCACACAGGAGAAGCGCCCATTTGCTTCTCCACCCCTCCGCCACGCTTTCCCTCTCTGTCTCTCTCTTCCCCTCCCGCAGCCAAGGCTCCATTGGAGCAAAGATGGCCCGGGCGCTGGGGATGGCTCTGTGGCCTCTGCCCCAGGCGCTGGAGTGGCTCTGGTCGCGACATGGCGACGCCCAGGATGGGCAGAGCATCGCCCCCTGGAGGGCAGAGCCTCGCCCCTGGTGGGCGTGGCGGGTGGATCCCGGTCGGGCGCATGCGGGAGTCTGTCTGACTGTCTCTCCCTGTTTCCAGCTTCAGAAAAATGAAAAAAAAAAAAAAAGAAAAAAAAAAAAAAGTTTTTTAAAGTATAGTTGGATTAGAGCAAATATGTAACAATACGTAAAAACTAAAAAAAAAAAGTTTTAAGGATCCTGGCTGGTGAGCTCAGTGGTAGAGCATAGACCTAGTATATGGAAGTCCTGGGTTTGCTTCCTGGTCAGGACACGCGGGAGAAGTGACCATATGCTTCTCCTCTCAACCTCCTCCCCCTTCTCTCTCTCTCATTTCCCCTCCTGCAGCCATGGCTTGATTGATTTGAGCACCTAGGCCCCGGGCACTGAAGATGGCTCCATTGAGCCATCATCCCCAGACGGGTTTGCAGGTGAATCCCATGTCAGAGTGCATGCGGGAGTCTATCTCCTCTACTCTTACTTAAAAAAAAAAAAATTTTAAGTAGAGCAAACATGTCAGAAACAGACTGTACTTATGAACACTTCTTTGAATCTTTGAAAGTCACAGTCAGTCCTGACCAGGTGGTGGTACAGTGGATAAAGAATCGACCTGGGACACTGAGGACCCAGGTTCGAAACCCCAAGGGTGCCAGCTTGAGTGCAGGCTCATCAGGCTTGAACAGAAGGTTGCTGGCTTAAGCAAGGGGTCACAGGGTAAGCTGGAGCAACTCCCCCATCAAGGCACATATAAGAAAGCAATCAAGCCCTGGCCGGTTGGCTCAGCAGTAGAGCGTTGACCCGGCATGTGGAAGTCCCAGGTTTGATTCCCGGCCAGGGCACACAGGAGAAGCACCCATCTGCTTCTCCACCCTTCCCCTCTCCTTTCTTTCTCTCTCTCTCTTCCTCTCCTGCAGCCAAGGCTCCATTGGAGCAAATTCACCTGGATGCTGAGGATGGCTTCATGGCCTCTGCCTCAGGTGCTAGAACGGCTCTGAATGCAGCAAAGCAATGCCCAGATGGGCAGCGGTGGGCATGCCAGGTGGATTCCGGAAGGGCGCATGTGTGAGTCAATCTGTCTGCCTCCCCCCACCCCTCTAACTTCGGAAAAATACAAAAAAAAAGAGCAAGCAATCAATGAACAACTAAAGTGCTGCAATGAGTTGATGCTTCTCATCTCTCTCCCTTCCTGTCTGTCCCTCTGTTTGTCTCTCTCGCTTAGAAAAAACAAGAAAATCACAGTCAAAGCAGTAGGAATGTTAATACTTCAAAGTTCTATCCCCTAAAACTCACAATATTAATGCTTAGCTCTCTTGCCAGTTCTTCATCACTTTTTAACTGCTCTTCCATCTCTCTTCTCCTTTTTTCTGCTTGTCTTTTTTCTTCTTCCTCCTCCTCTGCCAATAATTTCTGTATGTATTCTTCACTGGCTTTGTTTTCTTCTTCTTCATTAGCTCGTCGCTCTGCTTCAACCTTAAAAATGATAGAGAACAACCCTGCTGTGACCTTTTTAGTATACTTGCAATATTTCTTGACAAGAACAGCAATCTCCAATGAAGTACAAATGTGAAGAGGCAAAACGCTACAGAATAGTTCAAGAAATCTTTCATGAAGCCTTCCCCAATCAGCCTAATGAATCCTTAATCAAATCCTCATTCTCTCAACTCAGTCTTTAGTCACAGTTTCTTTTACACTGTCACACATTTATGGACATGTTTCCAGGTGATACTTTTCCTCAGTTAACAGAATGCCATGTGCTAACTATCTTAGGCCTAAGTCCCTGACCAAATCCTAGCAAAGGGAATATAATGATAAAAACTGACCTGGACTAATGAGGACCTTTCCGAAAGTTAGGAAGGCTCCCCAAACAGCAGTGGGCAGGAGTGGAGTGGTTGCTGAAGAAACCACCACAATGGTTATTATATGATTTACAAATGAAGAAACAGACATCGAGAAGCCAGTAACTTTCTTAAAACAGTAACGGACAGAGTAGAGACTCAAACTTTGATTCTAGGATCTAAGGCCATGCTTATGGCTATTTAAACTATACCTCTGGGGAAAAAAAAAACCAAAAAAGAACCACTTTAGAATTCCAAAAGATTTAACTCAAGAATAAGTCCTTGATCCAATCCCATGAGAAAACTGAGGGTCAGAATGGTGTAGCTATCTTGCTATTTTATTTTTAGTCTGTCACCTGACAAAGTTAGCAAAGATTTGGAGCTAGAGCTCTGGATGAAACCAGTCCTGAAGCCCCTTCCTCTGGACTTCCAAATAAGTACAATTTTCTTTTCTTCTCTTTTTTTAGAGAGGCAGGGAGAGACAGAGACATAGACAGGAACATCGAGCTGTTCCTTTATGTGCCCTGACAAGGGATCAAACCAGAAACCTATTCATTTCCAGATGACACTCCAACCAACTGAGCTATCCAGCCAGGGCTTAATTCTTACTTTTAATTTTTTAAAAATTTTATTATTTTAGAGAGACAGAAAGGGAGAGAGAGGGGAGGAGGAAGGGACGCATCATTGGTTGTTCCACTCAGTTGTGCATTCCTTGGTTACTTCCTATATGTGTCCTAACCAGGATCAAACCCGCAACCTTAGCATTTCAGGAAGACGCTCTTAACCAACTGAACTAACTAACCAGCCAAGGTTACAATTTTCTTATTTTTTAAGGTAGTTGAAGTTGGGTTTTCTTTTATTTGCAGTCAAAATAGAGCCTGTTTTCACTACTTTATTATAAAGATTAAACTATTCCTTTAATACCCTTACTTAGGAACAGTGCTTAGACAATAAGCTGACAATTAAGGTAACTATCATAATTATTTATTGGTTCTTCTAGCCGTGCATGGTCCAACATAGTAGCCACTAGCTATATTACTATGCACTTGAAATGTGACTATACCAAAGGGATATTTACTATAAGTAGGAAAGATTTTGAAGACTAAGTAAGCAAATATAATGTAAAATGTCATAACTTTTTAAATATAACTTTATATAATTAATGCCTAATCAAATGATATATAATTATAATTTTTTATAATACTCTTTATATTGATAGCAAAATATTTTAGATACAATGAATGGGTTAAATAAAATATAAATTAAAATTAATTTCGCCTGTTTTTTTTAGAAAAAAATATTAAATGCGGCTACCAGAAAAATTTAAGTTGTATGTACTCACATTGTCTTTCTATTGGACAATAGTGTTCTACACTAAACAGGAAGGTAGGGAGCAACAGGGCTCTCCTAGTACTAGTGAAGTTTAAAGGCTTCACTGTAAGTACTACTTCTTTTCCTACTTAGGTAATTCACAATGAGCCATATTTTATACTCTCCGCATTCAAACTTGTTGCGTCCCCCAGAATTCATGTGTTGAAGCCCTAATCCCCAACGGGATGGTATTTGGATGTAACTGGATCATGTCCTCATGAGTGGAATAATGGAAATAGTGCCCTAGTATGATGAGACATAACAGAGGTGATCTCTCTCTGTCCTTTCCTTCTTTCTTTATGTCTCTCTCTCCTGTACTCACTCCCTTTCTCTCTCCCCTTTCTCACTCTCCTCTTCTCCCTCCTTTTTCCTCTCCCTCTTCAGATCTGCCAGTACCTTGGATCTTTGACTTACCAGTCTCTAGAACTGTGAGAAATGTTTGTTGTTCACGCCATCTAGTCTATGCTATTTTTGTTATAGCATTTTTTTTTTAAATTTTTTTTAATTTATTCATTTTAGAAAGGAGAGAGAGAGGGAGAGGAGAGAAAGACAAAGAGAGAGAAGGGGGAGGAGCAGGAAGCATCAACTCCCATATGTGCCCTGACCAGGCAAGCCCAGGGTTTCGAACTGGCGACCTCAGCATTTCCAGGTCGACGCTTTATCCACTGCGCCACCACAGGTCAGGCCTGTTATAGCATTCTTAATGGACTAAAACACCCATAACCTACCACAATTTTTTCTATCCTTTAAGCTCAAAGCTTCAAAGAAATGAAATGCTTAGGAATAACTATCACATAAGAGCATCAGTTATGTATAAATAAAGTAAAGCAAGTTTGTAACTACTGTGAACATATGTAAAAAATAAAAGCCTTCGGGCCCTGGCCGGTTGGCTCAGTAGCAGAGCGTCGGCCTGGCATGCAGAAGTCCCAGGTTCGATTCCCGGCCAGGGCACACAGGAGACGCGCTCATCAGCTTCTCTACCCCTCCCCCTCTCCTTCCTCTCTGTCTCTCTCTTCCCCTCCCGCAGCCGAGGCTCCACTGGAGCAAAGATGGCCCGGGCGCTGGGGATGGCTCCTCGGCCTCTGCCCCAGGTGCTAGAGTGGCTCTGGTCGCAACAGAGCGACGCCCCGGAGGGGCAAAGCGTCGCCCTCTGGTGGGCATGCCAGGTGGGTCCCGGTCGGGCGCATGCGGGAGTCTATTCTGTCTCTCCTCGTTTCTGGCTTCAGAAAAATACAGAATAAATAAAATAAATAAATAAATAAATAAAAGCCTTCGTAAAGTACACTAAAAAAGTGTTTACATTTCAATATATGCTATTTAAATAAACACATATAAAACTACATGTAAAATGTGAAAATAAATACACATTCTTAAACTGTTCTTAAAACAGTAACAAACAATCCCCTGGCTGGTTGGCTCAGTGGTAGAGCATCGGCCTGGCGTGCAGGAGTTCCGGGTTCGATTTCCGGCCAGGGCACACAGGAGAAGTGCCCATCTGCTTCTCCACCCTTCCCCCTCTCCTTCCTCTCTGTCTCTCTCTTCCCCTCCCGCAGCCAAGGCTCCATTGGAGCAAAGTTGGCCCAGGTGCTGAGGATGGCTCTGGTTGCAACAGAGTAAGGCCCCAGATGGGCAGAGCATCGCCCCTGGTGGGTGTGCCGGGTGGATCTCGGTCAGGCGCATGCGGGAGTCTGTCTGACTGCTTCAGAAAAACTACCAAAAAAACCCCACAAAAAAACAGTAACAAACAGAGTAAAGACTCAAACTCCGATTCTCAGATCTAAGGCCATGCTTATGGCTATTTAAACTATATTTCTGGAAAAAAAGCATAATGGCCACGTCTTCCTTAAAGCAGAAAGCCTAACCTTTGGTGGCGTAGTGGATAAACTGTCGACCTGGAATGCTGAGGTCGCCAGTTTGAAATCCTGCACTTGTCTGGTCAGGGCACATATGGGAGCTGATGTAAATAAAAAATTAAAAAAATAAATAAATAAAAAGAGAAAGCACAGCAGAGAGGCCCTGGCCAGTGGCTAAATGGATAGAACACGAAGACTGGCCCAGCATATGGACGTCCCAGGTTTGAGTTCCAGTCAGGGCACACGACCATCTGCTTCTCTCTCCCTCCCACAGCCAGTGACTTGATTGATTAGAGCATGAGCCTGGGTGCTGAAGATAGTTTGGCTGGTATGAGCGCATTAGCCTCAGGTGCTAAAAATAGCTTGGTACTCGAGCATTGGCCCTAGATGGGGTTGCTGGGTGGATCCTGTTGGAGCACATGCAGGAGTCTGACACGCTATTTCCCCTCCTTTCACCTAAAACAAAACAAAAACACAAAACACAGCCGAGAATTTTTCCAAAAAGGAATAACTTTAGTTCCTACCTTGCTTATTTCCTCTTCATATTCTCTTCTCAATTCCCCAGGCTTACTTAACAGATGAACTGGCTGATAGTCATCAACTGTTCCAGATTAAGAAAGAAAATAATGTAAGAGGCAACACAGAATTTTATAACTAGCTTTGTCTTCCATTAAAAGTATATTAATATAAAAATGCAAAATTAAAATAAAATGTATAATTATTAATAGTTATAGCAGTATCTTCTTTATCGAGTTCTATTTTAAAAGAAAAACCCAAGGTTCAAAATGACACATGAATAAGTATATTTAACTTTCTCTAAGAGACTCCTTAAAGTAACAGTAAAGGAAAGTCAATCAAAATAAACAAAAAAATTTTTAACAAACCTGTAGAAAATGGAAAGCCAATGTTGAGAGAGGTGAATGGTGTAACAGAAGAAATAAAAATGTAGCCCTTGCAAAGGAAGACCATGGTTTAAGTAGGAGGGGACCGGCCCCATATACTTGAAGAGCAGCTCAGTCTCAGAAACACAAGGCATAATGTAGTGCCAAGTAAATAAGTGTAGGACAGAGAACTCAAAAGTTATAAACTATCAAATTAGAATACTTGGCTTATAGGCATTTTTTCCTGAAATGTAAATGTACATATGCACACTTAAAAATTCTTTTTAAATAAACTGAATTATCTAGATAGATCCAGCGCAGCTAATGTAAGAGATATTGACCCAGAGCAAAGCGCTTTGAAATCTGATAGTCGGAGTTGCAAAGCATAATGGCCACGTCTCTATTGCTTAAATTCAACTCAGCATCTGCCAGTCACCAATGCCTATACATGCACACAGAGTCTTTTTCTGGGGCCTCATTTTTTAATATGAAAGCAAAACCAAGAATCAACCAGACGTCTGAAATAAATCTACAGAATTGAGAAACACTAAGCTATACAAAAGCAGGGTGGAGGGGTATCACCCTAAAGTTAAATCTAGAAAAAGGGGACACAACTGCCTGTTTAAAGGAGCAGCTGTTACTCAATTCCAGGTGACTACTGTCATCAGGAAACTTAGGTCTCTTGTTGCTGTATATGTTTTTAATATAATCTAGAAATACATATTTTAACATAAAATCACCCAATTTTAAATGTTGGCATCAAATAAGTCACAGAAAATAAGTATGCAGGCTTTATGGCCTGCATGCCAGCAGTCTGCAAATTTTTCAGGTGGAACTAAAAATGGTGATGTAACTCTGTAACAAGTAGAAAGAGAGTATGCTAAATTCTTATTTATTTCAGCCATTGAAGAGGATTTACTTGAGACAATATAGTGGAAAAACACAGGAGAGAGATGTATAAGGCCCCTGAAAAAATAGGAGAACCTAGAAAAAAAGCCCAGGAAACGGGAAGGGACAGCCCTGGAGGGGTAGATCAGTTGGCTAGAGCATTGTTCCCATATGCCAAGGTTGCTGGTTCAATCCCCAGTGAGAGCATGAACAAGAATCAACCAATAAATGCATAAATAAGTGGAACAAAAAATTGTTTTCTCTCTTGTTCCCTCCCCCCTTTCCTCTCTAAAAATCAATCAACCAGTCAGTAAGGAGGAGAGCTAGTACTTCTATTACAATATGTCTAAAAAAGGAGTAAAACATATGCAGAGGTAGTATAACATCAGATGTGATAGCTCAGAGGTTAACAAATGTTCTTTATAAAGAGCAAGGTAATAAATTGTTTTGCAGGCTCTGTGGTCTCTGTTGCAGTCACTCAACTCTGGCACTGTAGCACAAAGGCAGTCATGGACACAGTTGAATGAGTGTAGTGCCTGTGTTCAAATAAAACTTCATTTACAAAAAGATGTGGCCCAAATTTGGCCAGTGGACCAGTCTGACAGCCCCTGCCTTCGGATATCCCTATTAAAGTTCTCAAATGAAATTCTTTATGTGTGTGTTCAGGAAGGAGAATGGAGTTAAATACTAAAGAACTGTAAACAACTGGAAAGAAAAGATTTCAAGCTTCTTTGTATTATTAAAACAGTACATTTAATAAAGTAAAAAATAAAAATAGCTAAGATTAAGAAATTCTTAATAAAAAGATAATCCAAGAAAGGGGAAAAATATTTGCAAATCACACATCTGAGATTAATATCAAGACTATATAAAGAACACCAACAACTCAACAGCAAAAAAATTCACCCAATTAAGAAACTGAGTGACTTAAACAGACATTTCTCTAAAAAGATATACAAATAGCCAACAAGCACAGGAAATAGCTCCAAAGAACTAAAGTGAAGCAGCTATGAATTTGATACTTCTTGCTCCCTCACCCCTCTCTCCTCTCCATAAAATGAATAAAATCTTTTAAAAAAATTATAACCTGCCCTGGCCAGTTGGCTCAGTGGTAGAGAGTCAGCCTGGCGTGTGGAAGTCCGATTCCCAACTAGGGCACACAGGAGAAGCACCTATCTGCTTCTCCAGCCTTCCCTCACCCCCCACCCCGGCTCCTTTCTCTCTCTTTCATTTCCCCTCTTGTAGCCAAGGCTCCATTGGAGCAAAGTTGGCCAAGGTGCTGAGGATGGCTCCATGGCCTCCATCTCAGGCGCTAGAATGGCTCTGGTTGTAATGGAGCAACATCCCAGATGGGCAGAGCATTGCCCCCTAGTGGGCTTGCCGAGTGGATCCCAGTCCAGCTCATGCAGGAGTCTGTCTCTCTGCCTCCCCACTTTTCACTTCAGAAAAATACAAAAAATAAAATAAAAGTTATAATCTAATAATGATCTCTAATAATATGTATACTTATACGGTATATTTAAGGGAAGTGAAATAAATGAAAAAACAAGATTGATGGATAGATGAAAAACTTGGTGACATAGCAAGTACAGTAAAACATTAATTGTTATTGTTTAATGGGTACAGTTTCAGTTTGGGAAGATGAAAAATTCTGGAGATAGATGGTGATGATGGTTCCACACCAATGTGAATGTACTTAATGCCTCTGAATTGTATTTAAAAAATGGTTAAAATGGTAAACTTACGTGTACTTTAAAAATACACACACAAAAACACTGAGATACCACTTCACACCTACTAGGATGGGTATGGAAAAAAAGAAACCGAACATAACAAGTGGAGAAAGTGGAATCATTATACATTGCAGGTGAGAAGTTTGGCAGTTCCTTAAAAAGTTACATAGAATTACTACATGAGCCAGCAATTTAGAAAAGAAATCATATTCAAATACTTGTACGTGGAATGTTCATATCAGCACTATTCAAATAGCGAAAAGGTGGAAACAACGCCCATGTCCCTCAGTGGATAAAGAGACAAATATGGGGCTTTCTTTTTTTATCCTTTTAAAAATGGATTAGCAGTGATTCATTTTCAAAAGGTTTTGGTTTTTTAGCCGACATACTGGATTTTACTCACCGATTTCTACTGATTCTTGCCCAGAGGCTCTAAGCTTGCATTCCTTTGGATAGTGTTTTTGAATTATCTCCCACAGTTTCTCATTGATGAGAGAATTTCTTCGGGTATGGTACCGTTTCCAAGAAGAGAGCCGGCGGCGACAAAAGGGACAGCATAAATTTGCGTTTTCCACGGTCCATTGGAGGCATGCATTACAGAGCGTGTGATTACAAGGCAGTGTCACCGGCTCGATCAGGATTTCCATGCAGATCCCGCACAGGCATTCCGACAAGGAAGGGACAGCGTCTTTAGGTACAGCCATTTTAATATGCTAAAAAAGCATAGTCAACATCAATACCCGAAGGACAAAAAATAGTATTTCCAGCCCAAACAAGGAGAAAGCAAATTAACACTTTTGTATTTATTTTATTTTTTTTTTAACACTTTTGTATTTAATATCACATCCAGCCGTGTATCAGAATTCGGAGACTGGAAGCATCAAACACATCTTAAAGCAAAAGGCGCTCTGTGGGCCAGGCAAAGAGCATTACCCTGTAAGGCGGTGTATTTACCCACATTTAAAACAAACGTCGGGTAAGAAAAGAAGTGAACTATCTGGAGACCGTGACTGCGAGGTATTAACAAAACTGTTTAACTGTTCCCGCAGCGCGGCCGGTGGACGCCCACTCTCTGGCGCGGGAGAGGTACGCGCCAAGTTCCCCTCTTCCGTCTTACCAGGTGAGGACTCTCCCTTGGCTGCCCAGGAGGCAGCCAGCAGGCCACCTCTCGGGGAAGGACAGTGCTCGCCCGCGGACTCCTGCTCCGCTGGAATGCCGTCTCAACCGCCGCTGTGAGGACGGAGCAGGATATACCAAGTGCTTGCTTTCCGGCGTCTCCAGCGCTGGAAGGCCGTTCCTCCTCTCTCTAGGTCAGCCAGGAGGCTTAATCATTGGTGGTGTCCTAGCAACGCAAAAAGGGCTAGTGAGGTCACAAGTGCCCGCCGAAATGGGCCCCGCCCCTCCCCCCCCCCCACCCAGAATTGCCCAATGGCAGAGTCCAAGAGCGCTCTGCCCGGTGGGACTTCCGGGGCTGAATGCGCCTACCGTTGCTCCTGCCGTTGAGGTTTCGTTAGTCTGTGCGCGAGAACGCTCTTCTTGCTCCGGGGTTGCAGCTCCTTCTGGTTCAGCTTGGGTGGGGTCCAGATTCCTGTTTTTCTGCTTCTGGAGGCTGCGCAAACCTGGGATTGCTGCCAGAGCAGAAAAGGGAAACCTCCAAGCAAATTTTTAAAATTCTTCTCTCAGTACTCCTCAGACTACCTGTTTCTGTTCATTTGTAACTAAGCTTCTTAGATTGCTGTCTAAAGTTCTTTTTTTTTTTATTTTTTTTTATTTTTCTGAAGCTGGAAACGGGGAGAGACAGACTCCCGCATGCGCCCGACTGGGATCCACCCGGCACGCCCACCAGGGGCAACGCTCCGCCCACCAGGGGGCGATGCTCTGCCCCTCCGGGGCGTCGCTCAGCCGCGACCAGAGCCACTCTAGCGCCTGGGGCAGAGGCCAAGGAGCCATCCCCAGCGCCCGGGCCATCCCCGCCCCAATGGAGCCCCGGCTGCGGGAGGGGAAGAGAGAGACAGAGAGGAAGGAGAGGGGGAGGGGTGGAGAAGCAAATGGGCGCTTCCCCTATGAGCCCTGGCTGGGAATCGAACCCGGGTCCCCCGCACGCCAGGCCGATGCTCTACCGCTGAGCCAACCGGCCAAGGCCTGTCTAAAGTTCTTGGATAAAGCATTGCAGAGGTTGTATCTCCGAGAGAAGGCGGTGTAAACTTGTACAATATATAGAGGCACTTAGACTTCCACCCATAGCACAGCCCCTTCTTGACTCTGCCGCTCAATAGGTTATTTAGGATTGCCTTCTCTCTTAAGGGCTTGGGAAACAAACTGTAGGTGTTGGTCAAATAAGTTTGTAAATGTGATATATCTGTTTGCTCGCTTATAGTTTGCACTGGGTGTATAGGACAGGCTGTAAGCAGGCAGTGTCATTATAGCCTAGGCTCAGGGGTCCCCAAACTTTTTACACAGAGGGCCAGTTCACTGTCCCTCAGACCATTGGAGGGCCGCCACATACAGTGCTCCTCTCACTGACCACCAATGAAAGGTGCCCCTTCCGGAAGTGCGGCGGGGTGGCCGGATAAATGGCCTCGGGGGGCCTCATGCAGCCCACGGGCCGGCCGTAGTTTGGGGATGCCTGCTAGGGGTTGGGAACCTATGGCTCATGAGCCATATGTGGCTCTTTTGATGGCTTGCAGACAAATCTTTAATAAAAATAATAATAATGTTAAAAATATAAAACATTCTCATGTATTACAATCCATTCATTTCCTACCGCTCATGTTCAAGGTTGCGGGTGGCTGGAGCCAATCACAGCTGTCCTCTGGGACAACACCAAATTTTTATTGGATAATGCATAAGGAACACGGGTTGTTGTATGGCTCTTATGGAATTACATTTTAAAATACGTGGCGTTCATGGCTCTCTCAGCCAAAAAGGTTCCTGACCCCTGTTATAGCCTAAGCTAAGGCTTAGTTTTAAGACTAAGCTTTTCCCCACACCCTTGACTGATTACATGATGTGGGGTAGTGCACTCTCATGAGCAATCCCATCATGCCTTTGTATCAGAGACTTCCTTATTTGTATATTGGATTAAAGGTTTTGATTTCTACACTATAAAATGGGGGCAGTTGTTCAGGGTTTGTGCAGAGCGAAGGAGATGGGGAACAGAGGTGAATGAGACTGGTGAGCTAGAAACTTTTGATCCTAGGAAACTCAATAAGTCAGTAGCTTTGTGAGCACTGAATGAGTGGGTTTTGGAGCCCAGTGTGTGTTTTTCATTGCCTACCGGGTGCAAGCTAGGATTAAAGATGATGGCCCACCAGTTCTTGGCTCCGTTGTTTCTTTACCGACTGTCCGAATCCAATGTGAACCTGCATGGGTCAGGCGGCTGGGATGGTGGCTGTGGGTACTGACTTTACACTGGCCTTCACATTGAAATGTAGGAAAAAGTTCATCTTTGCACAAATGTCTGAGAAAGCTTACATTTGGAAGGGACCTGACAATTAAGGGAGATTAAATCACAAGAGGAGTTTGTAAAAGCCTAGCCACTATTGTAAGGTACCAAAAAGCTGCAAATTAATATTGATATTCTGGAAGGAAAGGTCAGGCTTTCCTGTCCCGTCCCTCATTTAGGGAGGGGAGGGAGAAGAATGTAGAAGTTTCTGGCTTGCAAAAACAATGGGTCATTCAGTTTTAAACTTAAAATAAAGGTTAACTGAAAAACTTCTTCTTTTAGCCTGACCTGTGGTGGCGCAGTGGATAAAGCGTCAACCTAGAAACAATGAGGTTGCTGGTTCAAAACCCTGGCTTGCCTGGTCAAGGCACATATGGGAGTTGATGCTTCCTGCTCCTCCCCCTTCTCTCTTTCTCTCTCCCCCCCCTCTAAAATAAATAAATAAATAAAATAAAAATTATAAAAAAATAAATAAAAACTTCTTCTTTTAGGAGGCAGAATTTACATACCACCTTGGATTGATTGTAGTTCCTCCACCTTCCTGGAATCTTGAGGGTAAAATACCTCTAGGTTAGTGAGGGAAGATGAACCCTGAAAGATTTGTAAACATCTTTAATTGTGTTACCTTGAAAGTCTTAATGTTTCTGTGTATCCCCTAAACAAATGTTGTCAGCTTGTGCCATGATGTCATGCTCTCCCCCACACATGTGTGATCAAGGGTATATAAACAGCCCCTGAACTATTTATTTTTAACAGGGACAGAGAGAGAGGGATAGATAGGGACAGACAGACAGGAACGGAGAGAGATGAGAAGTATCAATCATCAGTTTTTCATTGTGACACCTTAGTTGTTCATTGATTGCTTTCTCATATGTGCCTCGACCATGGGCCTTCAGCAGACTGAGCAACTCCTTGCCAGGGGCCTTGGGTCTAAGCTGGTGAGCTTTTTGCTCAAGCCAGATGAGCCCACGCTCAAGCTGGTGATCTCGGGGTCTCAAACCTGGGTTCTCCGCATCCCAGTCCGACGCTTTATCCACTGCACCACCACCTGATCAGGCTGAACTATTTTGGGGGCTGCACGATTTGGGTCTGATGCCCCGTGTCAGCCATATGCAGCCAGCATATTTAATAAATATCCTCCTCTAATAAAACTTCAAAATATATCTGGACTGGGTGTCTGTAAAGCAGTAGCCACGGCCACCATCATAGCCGCCTGGCCCATGCAGGTTCACATTAGATTTGGACAGTCAGTAATGAAACAATGGAGCCAAGAACTGGTGGGCCATTAGCTTTAATCCTAGCTTGCACCTGCCGGGCAAGTAAAAACACACACTGGGCTCCAAAACCCACTCATTCAGTGCTCAGAAAGCTACTGATTTATCTGAGTTTTCTAGAATCAAAGGTTTCTATCTCACCAGACTTATTCACCTCTGTTCCCCATCTCCTTCTCTGCACAAACTCTGCAAAAACTGGCTTCTCCCTCAGCACTCCACCATCTTGGCTACTTCTCCTTGCCTCCATGTGGCCTTTCTCTGCTCTCCTTTCTCTGCTCTCTCCTCTAATGCTAATCTCAGCAACTGAGAAAGCAAGCTCCTTGTCTGCCCCACTTTATAGTACAGCTAGTGCTTGACTTATGACCATGATTGGTTTCGACAGACCAGTCGTAACACAATTTGGTCATAAGTTGAGTAGGCTATATGTATAGTACTGTGAAATGATGTTATAAAAATCTGTCATATTTTATCATAATTTTCTTTCATTATTGTTATATATCATAATTTTCTTTGTTCATTTTATGCCATTTGTATCATCTTGTTTCTTATTTTTACATTTTGTTTGTTCTTTTTTCTGTTTCTTATTTTTACATTCATCAGGTTTTGTTTCTTATTTTTACATTCATCAGGTTTAAGTAAAACACTGCATTACCAGTACAACTGGTTTAATATTTGCAAAACATACAAAATACAGATGCATACAAAAATACAGGTGTAAAAAATACCATAGGAGCCTGACCAGGTGGTGGCGCAGTGAATAGAGCGTCGGACTGGGATGCAGAAGGACCCAGGTTCGAGACCCCGAGGTTGCCAGCTTGAGCGCGGGCTCATCTGGCTTGAGCCAAAAAAAGCTCACCAGCTTGGACCCAAGGTCGCTGGCTCGAGCAAGGGGTTACTCGGTCTGCTGAAGGCCCGAGGTAAAGGCACATATGAGAAAGCAATCAATGAACAACTAAGGAGTCCCAACGAAAAACTGATGATTGATGCTTCTCATCTCTCTCCGTTCCTGTCTGTCTGTCCCTATCTACCCCTCTCTCTGACTATCTCTCTGTCCCTGTAAAAAAAATAAATAAATAAAAATAAAAAAAAAAATGCCATAGGAAACATTTTCCCAATTGCAAAACATATCAAAATATATAAACATATACAAAACATTTTAGTGGCCACTGGTGCTTGGCTGTGGATCGTTAATGTCATCATCTGAGGCAGCAGTTGGGGTTACCGGACTTGGTTTTTTCATAAACATGTGCGATCACATTCACTTTCTTTCCTCCTTCGTACTTGTTCATTGATTGCTTTCTCATATGTGCCTTGACTATGGGGTTACAGCAGAGCGAGTGGTCCCTTGCTCAAGCCAGTGACCTTGGGCTCAAACCAGTGACCATGGGGTCATGTCTATGATCCCATGCTCAAGCCAGCACCCCTGCACCCAAGCTGGTGAACCCATGCTCAAGTCAGATGAGCCCATGCTCATTTTCGTGTCGAGATCGATGGCTTTTCTTTCCTTCTTGGCAGGCTGATGCGTAGACAAAGACAATTTCCTCTTGGTAGACATCTTGGGAGGGTTTTGATGAAAAATACCCAAGACACAAAACACAAATTGCTGTACCGAGTCTGGGATAACAGTTGAAATGGTGCACACAGAGATGGTAGTGCTGCCAGAAGCTGGTCCGCACTGTCATACACCCAGCTGGGCAACGCTTGCGCTGCCAGATGCGAGCAGTAGTGGCTGCGATTGTGGTCGTAAAGTCAAATGGTCGTAAATTGCATAGGTCGTAAGTCGATCAACATCTGTATAGAAATCAAAACCCCTAATCCACTATACAAACAAGGAAGTCTCTCATACAAAGTCACTAATCTGAGACATAATGGGATTCCTCATGAGAGTGCACCACCCTACATGAAAAAGGGTGGGAAAGGCTTAGTCTTAAAACTAAGACTTAGGCTATAAGAATCCTGCCTGCTTACAGCCTGTCCCCCCCCCCCCCATCCAATGCAAACTATAAACGAGCAAACATATATATCATTATTTACAAACTTATTTGACCAACAGTGTCTCTACGTGAACTCGCTGAAGTGAGGTACAGTGCCTTTCAGAATCTGGGGTGCAGTACTTTATATCACCACAGGCCCAGAGACGTTATCTTCTGGTAGATCAGCCACCAGTATAAACCTGTGGGAGGAAGGGGGACTGGCTTGCTTGAAAGCCCTTCCCACTGGAGACCTTTGAACCAGCACAGGCCTCCTTTACAGTCCAGCTGGAAGATAAAACAATTTGGAGAAAGTGGCGCTACTCCTATCCACATACAAAAAAATATTACCTTTGTTACAAAGTACTGCACCCCAGACACTTCATTGAGTCCACGTAGAGACACCCAGTCCAGATAAATTTTAAAGAGTTTTTTGAAGGAGGAAATTTGATAAATATGCCGGCCGCATATGGCTGACACGGGGCATAGCAGGCCCAAATCGTGCACCCCGAGTATATTTCAGGGGCTGGTTATATACCCTTTGTTGGTCAAATAAGTTTGTAAATATGATATATATGTTTGCTTGCTTATAGTTTGCATTGGGTGTGGGGGACAGGCTGTAAGCAGGCAGGGTCGTTAATAGCCTAAGGCTTAGTTTTAAGACTAAGCTTTTCCCCACATCCTTGACTGATTGCATGATGTGGGTGGTGCACTCTCATGAGGAATCCCATTATGCCTCAGATAAGTGACTTTGTATCAGAGACTTCCTTGTTTGTATATTGGATTAAAGGTTTTGGTTTCTATACTATAAAGTGGGGCAGACCAGGAGCTTGCTCTCTTGGTTCCTGCTATCACCATTGCAGGGGCCTCCCTGATCTCTTGCCCTTCATGGGAAAAGCTGGTTTTCTGCTTTTCCCTTGTCTTCTCTTGTGGTTTGCCTGTTTTGGTGAGACACCAATAAACAGAATGACACACTGTTGGGCGGATAAAATGTATTATGCTCACTTTGTTAAAGATAACACAAGGAGGCAGTCGCCCAGGTGATATTAATGTGTGTTGGAGATTGTTGTAACCTGGGGCTTGGTTTTGGGATTAAGCCTTTCCCACCCTTTTTGCTGTAGGGCGGTACAATCCTATCATGCCTCAGAGAAGTGACTTTGTATTAGAGACTTCCCTATTATGTATATTGGATTAAGGGTTTGGATTTCTACACTATAAAATGGGGATGGAACGAGAGTTTGCTCTTTTGGTTCCTGAGGTTAGCATGAGAGAGCGGAGAGAGTAGAGCCAGCAGCGGAAGGAGGCCACGTGGAGGAGGCCAGGAAAAGCAGCCAAGATGGCGGAGAGCTGAGTGAGATGCCAGTTTGTGTAGAGTTTGTATCTGGGATAAGGAAGAAGATGGGGAACTGAGGAGAAGGCTGGTGAGCTAGAAACCTTTGATTCTAGGAAACTCGGATAAGTCAGTGGCTTTGTGAGCACTGAGTGTGACTGGGTTTTGGAGCCCAGTGTGTATTTTTACTTGCCCGCCGGGTGCAAGGTAGGATTAAAGGCTATGGCCCATCAGTTTTTGGCTCCGCTGTTTCTTTACCGACTGTCCGAATCCAATGCGAACCTGCATGGGCCGGGCGGCTGCTGTGATAGTGGCCTTGGCCCTGATTACTGGCTTTACATACACCATCCTCCGACTCTGCCATTTCTTTACCATCTGCCCGAATTCAATGGGAACCTGCATGTGAATGGCCACGATGGCAGCTTCTGGCCTTACACTCTTTGACCACATACAGGTTGGGGGGCATGACAGCATGACACAATCATTAACAAGATTATAACATTTAACAAGATTTATGTTACATTAACAAGATTAACAGTTGTCTAGGAGATTTACAGAAAACATTAAAACTTTCAAGGTAATACAATCAAAGACATTCACAAATCCTTTTAGCAGTGGTCCCCAACCCCCGGGCCGCAGACCAGTACCGGTCTGTGGGCCATTTGGTACCAGTCCGCAGAGAAAGAATAAATAACTTACATTATTTTCATTTTATTTATATTTAAGTCTGAACAATGTTTTCTTTTTTAAAAATGACCAGATTCCCTCTGTTATATCCGTCTAAGACTCACTCTTGATGCTTGTCTCAGTCACGTGATACATTTATCCGTTCCACCCTAAAGGCTGGTCCGCGAAAATATTTTCTGACATTAAACCGGTCCATGGCCCAAAAAAGGTTGGGGACCACTGCTTTTAGTATCTATCTCTCCTTTACCTAGAGCAGGGCTTGGGAACCTATGGCTCGCTAGTCAGATGTGGCTCTTTTGATAGCTGCATCTGGCTCACAGACAAATCTTTAATAAAAAAAATAATAATGTTAAAAATGTAAAATATTCTCATGTATTACAATACATTAATTTCCTACTGCTCATGTTCATGGTTGTGGGTGGCTGGAGCCAATCACAGCTGTTCTCCAGGACAACACCAAATTTTTAGTGGATAATGCGTAATGTATACGGGTCGTTGTATGGCTCTCACGGAATTACATTTTAAAATATGTGGTGTTTTCTGACCAGGCGGTGGCGCAGTGGATAGAGCATCGGACTGGGATGCGGAAGACCCAGGTTCGAGACCCCGAGGTCTCCAGCTTGAGCGCGGGCTCATCTAATTGGAGCAAAAAGCTCACCAGCTTAAACCCAAGGTCACTTGCCTGACCTGTGGTGGCGCAGTGGATAAAGCATCGACCTGGAAATGCTGAGGTCACCGGTTCGAAACCCTGGGCTTGCCTGGTCAAGGCACATGTGGGAGTTGATGCTTCCAGCTCCTCCCCCCTTCTCTCTCTCTGTCTTTCCTCCCTCTCTCTCTGTCTCTCCCTCTCCTCTCTAAAATGAATAAATAAAATAAAATAAATTTTAAAAAAAAAACAACAAAAAAAAACCCAAGGTCACTCGCTTAAGCAAGGGGTTGCTTGGTCTGCTGTAGCCCCATGGTCAAGGCACATATGAGAAAGCAATCAATGAACTGAGGTGTTGCAACGAAAAACCAGTGATTGATGCTTCTCATTTCTCTCAATTCCTGTCTGTTCCTATCTATCCCTCTCTCTGATTCTCTCTCTGTCCCTGAAAAAAAAAAAAAAAATCTGGAAATGCTGAGGTTGCCGGTTCGAAACCCTGGGCTTGCCTGGTCAAGGCACATATGGGAATTGATGCTTCCAGCTCCTCCCCACCTTCTCCCTCTCTCTCTCTCTCTCTCTCTCTTTCTCTCCCTCTCTGTCTCTCTCTCTCTCCCTTTCTCTCTCCTCTCTAAAATGAATTTAAAAAATTAAAAAAAATATGTGGCATTCATGGCTCTCTCAGCCAAAAAGTTTCCTGACTCCTGACCTAGAGATACACGTTAATCTCAGGACTCCAGGAAGGGAGGGAAAGCTGAGATCAGTGTAGTGTGGTATGTTAATTTTATCTCTTATTGAAAGAGAAAGGGAGTTCTTCAGATAAACTTAATCCTTTCAGAGAACTTAAAACCAAATGACCCTAGTTGTCCTTGTAAGTCAGGAGCCTTCTGTATTCTTTTTCCTCCATTTTCCAAAGAAAGGACAGGAAAGCCTGACCTTTTCTCCCAGAATATTAATATTAATTTGCAAGCTTTTTGGTACCTTACAACACCTTGTACCTATAGAGGTGACGACATCAGCCACTTTTTTCCAAGACCCCTGACTATCCTATATGTTGGGCAAATGAGTTTGTAAAATTTGTATTTTTTGAGTTTGCTTACTTTTATTGTTAAAAAATGACACTGGGAAGCCATGTTTGTGCTTGCCGACAAGTAAAAACACACACTGGGCTCCAAAATCCACTCACATTCAGTGCTCACAAAGCTACTGACTTATCCGAGTTTCCTAGAATCAAAAGTTTCTAGCTCACCAGACTTTATTCCCCTCTGTTCCCCATCTTCTTCCTTCTCCCTGCACAAACTCTGCACAAACTGGCTTCTCACTCAGCACTCCGCCATCTTGGCTGCTTCTTCTGGCCTCCTCCATGTGGCCTCTCTCTGCTCTCTGCTCTCTGCTCTCTAATGCTAATCTCAGGAACTAAGAGCGCAAGCTCTTGTTCTGCCCTCATTTTATAGTGTAGAAATCAAAACCTTTAATCCAATATACAAAATAGGAAGTCTCTAATACAAAGTCACTTACCTGAGGCATGTTGGGATTGTACCACCCCACATTGGGTGGGAAAGGCTTAATCTCAAAACCAAGCCCCAGGCTACAAGGATTCTGCCTGCCCACAGCCCGCCCCTAACACACATTAATATCATCTGGGCGATGAGCTACCCCATGGACAGTGCCATCTTTAACAAAGTGAGCATAATATATTTTATCTGCCCAACAGGGCGCATGCGGTAGTCTGTCTCTGCCTCCTCTCCTCTCACTAAAAAAAAATAAATAAATGAAAATTTAAAAAATTCTCTACAGGGGGGAGGGGAGTAAAGAGGGACAAATACATGGTGACGGAAAATGATTTGACTTTGCATGATGGGCACACAACATGATCAATAGTTCAAATGCTATAGAGATGTTCACCTGAAACCTATATCCTCTTATTGATCAATGTCACCCCATTAAATTTAATTTCTAAATTAAAGTTCTCTACAGGTTTGGATGTTCTTATGTTGAAACCTCATAAAGAGAGAAAGTAGAATGGTGTTGCCAGGGGCTGGGAGAGTTATTGTTGAGTGGATAGAAAATTTCAGTTTATAAGTTGTAGAGATGGATGGCAGTGATGGTTGTATGTTTAGTACCACTGAACTGATCACTTGAAAATAGTTAAGATGGTAAATTTTATGTGTATTTTACCACAATAAAAAATGTGCGGGAGGGGGGATGGAGGGGAACTGACCTGAGTTTTTTGAGGAAACCAACTATAGAAGAAAAGAAAACCACTGTGCTTGAAGATAGTCTTTAAGGTTTTTGGGGTTGCTGAAGTCATTCCGGTTGGGGAGATAGGTGGTTTCTGGATGGAGCCAAAACAAGGAGGTGTAGGCCTTGTTTTGTTTTAACATGGGTTCAGAAACCTCTGGTTGCCATCTAGTTGTCCATAGTATTATTGCATTGGCCCAAAATTCTAGCTCTCTAATAGGGTTCCAACTTGCTTTTTTTGGTGGAATCTTCCATTACTCTTTGAAACATTCATCTATTTTCTACTTGCTGTCATATTGTGTTTTCAGATCATCGCTTTCTCAATTTATCCTAAACGAGGTTGTTTGCGGCCTGCCTACATCAAGGATCAGTTTAGTGCACTTTTCCAATAAGTATCTTTTCATCACAAAGCGACACTCCTCCTCTGAACTCAACCAATCATATATCCCCTAGTGATAGTGGTTTTTAGCATAGTCTTATTATTTAATTCTTGCATTTTTATTTATATTTTTAGAAAAGAAGACATTTTATGTTTCCTCAGATAGCCTTGGCCTTGTTTACTTTCTGGACCCACTGTCCCTTGATCTGTCCGCCTGGGGCTGACCAGGAATCTCTGTCCCTCCTGCCACTTTGGACTCCTGTGAAACACAGCACTGAACAATGCAGCTCTGACTTTCTGGCAGCAGTGGGGCAGACGGCTTAGATGATGCATCTTGGAAGTATGGGATGTCATTCCCCATGGAGCAAAGTTTGGCTAATTGAAAATTGGATGGAGCAAAGACAACAGAGAAATTTCCTTTTTTTCCCCAACTCATGGTTTCTTCAAACAGTGTGTCTGGCCTAACAAAGCAGTGGCGCAGTGGATAGAGTGTCAGACTGGGATGCGGAGGACCCAGGTTTGAAACCCCGAGCTTGCTAGCTTGAGCGTGAGCTCGCTGGTTTCAGCAAGGGGTCACTTGGTCTGCTGTAGCCCCCCAGTTAAGGAACATGTGAGAAAGCAATCAGTGAACAGCTAAGGTGCTTCAATGAAGAATTGGTGCTTTTCATCTCTCTCCCTTCCTGTCTGTCCCTATCTGTCCCTCTCTCTGTCTCTGTCACACACAAAAAAAACCCAAAACAAAAAAAACCAAAACTGTGTCTGGAGAGGACCAGACTGAGTGGATGTATCTGCCAAGCAACTTGCTGTGTCTCTTAGGGCTTTTTTTTTTTTTTTTTGAAGCTGGAAATGGGGAGAGACAGACTCCCGCATGTGCCTGACCGGGATCCACCCGGCATGCCCACCAGGGGCGATGCTCTGCCCACCAGGGGGCGTTGCTCTGCCGCGACCAGAGCCACTCAAGCGCCTGGGGCTGAGGCCAAGGAGCCATCCCCAGCGCCAGGGCCATCCTTGCTCCAATGGAGCCTTGGCTGCGGGAGGGGAAGAGAGAGACAGAGAGGAAGGAGGGGGGGGTGGAGAAGCAAATGGGCGCTTCTCCTATGTGCCCTGGCCGGAATCGAACCCAGGTCCCTCGCACACCAGGCCGACGCTCTACTGCTGAGCCAGCCGGCCAGGGCTGGGCTCATTTTTAAGGAGGAGCCAGCAAGGTAACATCACCTTGTATTACTTCTTATCCTTCTCTAACTAACATCCTTCCAAGGTGTTACCTCAGTCTCGCTGTCCTGAATTTGTACATCCCAAATACAACAGCAGCATTTAACCTTTACCTAGGGGAGGTCCACATATTTAAATGTTTCTGTTACAGCACCTAGCACATGGTATTTAGTGTTCAATAAATATCATAAAGATATGGTCAATTTATGAGTTCCTTTGCCAGTATAAATAACGGTAGTTCTGCACTAGAGAGAAAACGTACATCAACATACAATATATATATATAAGTATTGTTTTTGTTTTGCCTTTTTTTTACTATTTTTTTCTTTTTTTTTTTTTTGTATTTTTCTGAAATTGGAAACGGGGAGGCAGTCAGACAGACTCCTGCATACGCCCATCCAGGATCCACCCGGCATGCCCACCAGGGGGCGATGCTCTGCCCATCTGGGGCGTTGCTGTGTTGCAACCAGAGCCATTCTAGCACCTGAGGCAGAGGCCATAGAGCCATCCTCAGCGCCGGGCCAACTTTGCTCCAATGGAGCCTTGGCTGCGGGAGGGGAAGAGAGAGACAGAGAGGAAGGAGAGGGGGAGGGGTGGAGAAGCAGATGGGCGCTTCTCCTGTGTGCCCTGGCCGGGAATCGAACCTGGGACTCCTGCACGCCAGGCCGACGCTCTACCACAGAGCCAACCGGCCAGGCTTGTTTTGCCTTTTAATAGATAATGCGAACACATGGTTCAAAATTCAAAATGTGCATATGGATTAACAGTAAAAAGATGCCCTGGCCAGATAGCTTGGTTGGTTAGAACATCATCTAAGTGCAGAAGATGCCAGTTTGATCCCTGGTCAGGACACATACAAGAACAGATGGATGTTCTTGTCCGTCTGTCTGTCTTCCATTCTAGCTAAAATCAATACCAAAAAAAGTTTTTTTAAAAAGAAACAGTAAAAAGACTTCCTACTACATTTGATCCCCTGGCCTCTTAGTTTTCTTCCCTAAGACAAGCAATGTTATCATGTTCTCATGTATCTCCCCAGAAGATGTTTATAAAGTTTATGGATATATTAGTTTATATGTGTGTATATTTGTATTTGTGTTTTTCCCTTTTTCCACTTAACAGTACATATTGGAAATAAATATTTTACAACATCACATCTTGGTGATGATTCCATATCATTATAAAATAACACAAAGAGCTTCATTCTTTTATATGGCTACACAGAAAGTATTTATTATATCAATTTTTCATAATTTCTCTAATACTCTCTAAACTTTTGCTATAAAAGTAAGTCCATAACAAAATTTGTATATGCATATTATTTCCCATTTGCACAATAGATCTGGAAGTGGAACTGCTAGGTCATAAGGTAGCAGGTTAGTTTTGTTTTGTTTTTTTAGATTTTATTTATTCATTTTAGAGAGAAAAGAGAGAAGGGGAGGAGCAGGAAGCATCAACTCCCATATGTGCCTTGACTGGGTGAGTCCAAGGTTTCGAACCAGCGACCTTAGTGTTCCACGTTGACACTTTATCCACTGTGCCACCACAGGTCAGTAGCAGGTTAGTTTTTAACTGTTGGTATAACAAACTCTTTTAGGGATGACTTTTGCTCTTCAGGGGCCGTCACTGTTTTCCCCTTCTCAATGAGCTGAACAGCCCTCAGCAAACCATCCTGTAGAGCCTGGTTCTTTACCATGTTTGTGATCATGAAAGTGACATCCCTGATGTACATCTGTCTCACTTTGGCACTGTAGTGTTCTGCCTTGTTACCATGTGCAATAAAGAAGGTACAAAGTGCTGTGACATCTCCTTCTTGCAGTCCACACTCCTCCAGGACAGATTCCCACACAACCTGAATGCGCTTGTTCTTGACTTTTCTTCTGAGGACAGAGGTTAAGGTGGGAAGACCTCTCACCAGGTCTGGCAGCTTCTCAAGCACACAAGTGTGCAAGCGGATGAGTACTTCAATAACGTAGCTGTATATAATATTCAATTCCATTGAGGTGAACCTACAAAAAAGGGGAGAGCTTCTAAAGCAGAGGAACACTTTATGTTTAGATATAAAATTAATTCTATTAGGACAACTCAAAGAAGTACAAACCCACTAGGAGAACCAGCTGTTGTGTTTTAGAAAATACTTTAGAAGTAAGACCTGTGCTAAACTGGATACCTTAGTTCTCTCGCCACCCATACTGTAAGTTTCTTAATGGCAGAGGAGTTATATTATCCGTCTCTGCATTATTTTTTATTATTATTATTCATTTTAGAGAGGAAAGGGAGAGACAGAGGAGAGACAGAAGGGGGGGAGGAGCTGGAAGCATCAACTCCCATATGTGCCTTGACCAGGCAAGCCCAGGGTTTCGAACCGGTGACCTCAGCATTTCCAGGTCACGTCTCTGCATTATTAGTAAGACTTTGGCAAGCAAGAGACTGACAAGATGAGTGTCTGGCATATAAACCAGTGCTGAAATTAATCTTTTTTGAATGAATGAACCAAAGAATATGTGCTTTCTTCACAATCCATTTCTGGAACCATATTAAGAAATTTAGTTTTAGAATGACCGTTGCCAGCTCTCACAATGCCACAAAAATCCACTGATTTCTTATTGGATTCTCACTTGAGTGCCAGAACTGCTCTCCACAGCTCGTCTTGGGCTGCCTGGCTTGCCAACATCTTGCTATGATGTTCAAATTTCTGTGTCAGATTATCCTTGGTGAAGTCCAGTTCTTTAAACTGTGCTTGTAAAGCTTGGAGTTTGTGGTCGACTCTATCGGATAAAAGAATCAAAGGTTAGTTTAGGTCAAAATTAAGGTGTTGCCAAGATGAATATATTATTTACAACCACTACCATAGTTGGATAGCTATCTGCCATTCTCTCTATCCCTCATCCTAGTTCTTGCATCTTATATTGCCAAACTTTTAAATTGTCTACTTGAGCCTGACCTGTGGTGGCGCAGTGGATAAAGCATCAACCTGGAAATGCTGAGGTCGCCAGTTCGAAACCCTGGGCTTGCCTGGTCAAGGCACATATGGGAGTTGATGCTTCCAGCTCCTCCCCCCTTCTCTCTCTCTGTCTCTCTCCCCTCTCTCTCCCTCTCTGTCTCTCTCCCTCTCTCCTCTCTAAAAAAAAAATAATAATAAAAAAATAAATTGTCTACTTGAATTCATCTGCCAGGACTTATCTTTGTATTGTACTTTATACTTTAAAATGTATTTTATACAAGTATTATTTTGAGTGTCACAACTACCATAAGAAGTAAAGTAGTGATTTTTACTATTTTACAGATAAAGAAATTGAGTATCAAAAAGATTGAGACCCGCCCTGGCCGGTTGGCTCAGCGGTAGAGCGTCGGCCTGGTGTGCGGGGGACCTGGGTTCGATTCCCAGCCAGGGCACACAGGAGAAGTGCCCATTTGCTTCTCCACCCCCCCTCCTCCTTCCTCTCTGTCTCTCTCTTCCCCTCCTGCAGCCAAGGCTCCATTGGAGCAAAGATGGCCCTGGCGCTGGGGATGGCTCCTTGCCCTCTGCCCCAGGTGCTAGAGTGGCTCTGGTCGCGGCAGAGCATCGCCCCCGGGTGGGCAGAGCTTCGCCCCTGGTGGGCGTGCTGGGTGGATCCCGGTCGGGCGCATGCGGGAGTCTGTCTGTCTCTCCCCGTTTCCAGCTTCAGAAAAAAAAAAAAAAAAAAAATTGAGATCCAATGCCATATAGGTAGCTAGTGCTGAAACCAGGATTTAGGTAGGTGGCTTTCTCCATCCTATTCTGATTGTTCAAATCCTATCCTTCCTTTTAAGGATAAGCTCAAATTCCACTGGCTGCTTGACTCCCCCAGCCTTTCTACCTGGATATCTCCTCCCTGCTTACTTCATTCTCACAAGGACTACTTCTATCACCTGTCACTCCTCACCTCCTGCTTTATTTTAAGAGTTAGCTTTGGCCTGACCTGTGGTGGCGCAGTGGATAAAGCGTCGACCTGGAAATGCTGAGGTCGCCAGTTCGAAACCCTGGGCTTGCCTGGTCAAGGCACATATGGGAGTTGATGCTTCCAGCTCCTCCCCCTGTCTCTCTCTCCTTTCTCTCTCCTCTCTAAAATGAATAAAAAAAAAAAAAAAAAAAAAAAAATTAAAAAAAAAAAAAAAAAAAGAGTTAGCTTTTAATGAACAAAATTGTAAGCTCTTAGAAGGAGGGGTTTAGAGATATTTCTTAGACATTTGTATTCCTGTCATTCAACACCTAGGAGAGGCCTTACACAGAAGTAATAAAATATGTCTTATATGATTGAAATCTGCAATGTGAAGGGGATGCTGAGCTATGCAACCCAACAAGAGGATGTGAGTAGCTCTGAATAGCCCTGATCATCAGAGGGCGCTGTAGCACCAGGATTGTCTAACAGGATTGTGGATCAGACTCTAACAGAACCACAAAGATCGCAGTTTACTTGCCTGAGGTCTCCCATGTTGTCTTTTATGAAGAAAGTGATACACAAACACACGTAACACTTTCCTGAGCATCTATGTCCCCTGTGACCTAAATACTGTTGTGATTGCCCAGGTTCTATCCTTGACCTTTCTCCCAAGGCTAATTCAGCCTCAAGTACCACCTCTCTCCTAAGCTCTGGGCCTGTATCTTCAACTACAATATCTTCTGTACATCTCTGCCTGAATCAGATGTCAAACTAAACAGTCCTAAACTCAATTTGCTAACTACTCTTTTATCCCATATTCCAAAATTACTACAGTAGAAGATTCTCACTGCTTTGGATTCTATTTACATATAGATAAAGGCTCAGTATGAAATGTGCATTTTGTAGGAATGTAAGCCTGCATGAACTAATATGCTGGCAATCTCTGTTTACACATCAAGCCCATGTTATCTGGCATACTGTTTGTATTAACTTTTAGATCATAGGTTATCTCTAGCTTTAACTGTGGAGAGGAACTCTAACTTGCCAATCAGTTTAAAAGTTTACATTTGTAGCAGTTCTTTGGAGTCCTCTCACCAAAAGCCATTCCCAGTCCATTCCAAATAAATCCTAATGAACATGTCTGCAAATCTGAGTCTGTTTTCTACTACATTTCCCCAACTCAGTTAATGACATCACCATTTATTCAATATCTTGAACTAGAAATCTCAGAATAATTCTTACCTTTTCCCCCTCCCCATTAACATCTCTAATCTATCCCCTTCTCTCCATCTCCACTACACCACTTAATTACCACCTTTCCACTGGACCTAGGATACAGTAGCCTCACTGGGTCTCTGCTTTCAATTTCTGCAACCTCAAATCCATCCTCCAGAAATATGCCCCTAAAACACACTTCTGATCATATCCTTCAACTGGTCATATATCTTTTATGCCACCCTGACTTGCCCAGTGATATCAATAAAACCAAGTTGGGCCCTGGCCAGATAGCTCCCTTGGTTAGAGCCTTGTCTTGAAGCACAGAGGTTGCCGGCTCAATCCCCAGGCAGGACACATACAGGAACAGATTGATGTTCTTGTCTTTCTTTCTCTTTAAAAAATCAATCAATCAATAAAAGAACCAAATTGGATGACCTCAGCAGGAAACATAAAGTCCTTAACCCTATGCTCCCATCTTCTGCCACTCCTCAGTCACCAATTGCACTTGAGCCATCTAGCTGCTGACTGAATATAGTGTGTAATTTCAAGCTTCTATGGCTTATATGTACTCCTTTCCCAGCCTAGAGTTCCTTCTCATACTTTAATTCTTTCTCATAAACTCCTACTCACACTTCAAGATCCAGCTTAAATGTCCCTCTATAACAGGGGTCAGGAAACTTTTTGACTGAGAGAGCAATGAACGCCACATATTTTAAAATGTAATTCCGTGAGAGCCATACAATGACCCGTGTACCTCACGCATTATCCAATAAAAATTTGGTGTTGTCCAGGGGACAGCTGTGATTGGCTCCAACCACCCACAACCATGAACATGAGCGGTAGGAAATGAATGGATTGTAATACATGAGAATATGTTATATTTTTAACATTTTTTTTTTATTAAAGATTTGTCTGCGAACCAGGTGCAGCCATCAAAAGAGCCACATCTGGCTCGCAAGCCATATAGGTTCCTGACTCCTGCTCTATAAAGAGGTCCTTTTCCTAGTGTCAAAGGCAAAATTAATTGATCCTCTCTTCATGTTCTCATAGCCCTTTAAAAATTTTTTTTTGCTCTGGCTGGGTAGCTCATTTAAGTTAGAGCGTTGTCCTGCTAGGCCAAGGTTGTAGGTTCAGTACCCTGTCAAGGCACATACACGAATAAACTAATTAGGGGGGAAAGAATGAACAAATGAATACACCAATAAGTGGAACACCAGTCTGACCAGACAGTGGTAAGGACCCAGGTTTAAAACCCCATGGTCACCAGCTTGAGCACGGGCTTACTAGCTTGAGTGAGGGGTCACCAGTTTGAGCCCAGGGTCATCGGCTTGAGCCCAAGGTTGCTGGCTTGAGAAAGGGGTCACTGGCTTGGCTGGAACCCCCCAGTCAAGGCACATATGAGAAAGCAATTAATAAGCAACTAAGGTGCCACAGCTGTGCTTCTCTCTCTCTCTCTCTCTCTCTCTCTCTCTCTCTCTCTCGCGCGCGCGCTAAAAAACAAAAAAATGTGGAACAATTTAAATCAATGCATCCCTGCCTTACTCCCTGGGTCAGAAAAAAAAGTACCTTATCAAAAAAATAAACCTTACCATTCATGGCACAATTGGAAGCATGAGTATCAACTTAAAAAATAATTTATTGATTGATTTTAGAGAAGGAGAGGAAGGGAGAGAGAGAAAGATCAATTCCACTTATCTATATATTCATTGGTTGATTTGTTTTTAATTTAAAAAACATTTTTTTATTTATTGCTTTTAGATAGAGAGAGGAAGGGGGGAAGAGAAAGAGAGAAACCTCCACCCATTTATGCATTCACTGGTTGATTTTTGCATGGGCCCTGACCAGGGATCAGACCCGCAAACTTGGTGTATAAGGATGACGCTCTAACCAACTGAATTCCCTGGCCAGGGCTTTTATAGCCCTTTAGGAACATGATCTTCATATGGTCACATTAAATCTTAAGTTTTTGGAATACTTTTGTTATCCCTACAGGCTGTGAGTTCCTTCAGGGCAGAAACCACATTTTACTTATTTTTGAATAGCTACCATATAACAACACATGTATTAATTGAATGGAATCATTGCACTTGGGAGTAAATTTTTCTTTATTATTAACTTATACATATATTTTAACATGGAAGACTTAAACCATTTTAATGGAGATAGAATTCTAATTGGCATGCCTGTAGTTCTTTGCCTATTTTTATCTCTTACTTCTCTGACCCACCTTCCCAGAAAAGCAGACTTATGTTTTCTCCCTCCCTGTAGCCCTTAGAAACCTTTTCATCGCCTCCTTCAAGGATATCAGGGTTGTGGTTTCATTGTTCATCTTCTTAAGGCAAAATGAAAGGAAACAAAAGTAAACAAAAATCCAGTAGAGGTTTGAATCCAGGGTTTTCTGCAGACTTCCACTCAGCAACAGGCAGCACCAGCGTGAGTATTCAATCTAAATTCTGCCTGAAAGGTCACTCAGTACAAGAAGCTTTTAATAGCTTGTATATCCAAATATAGTTTCTAAGATCTGATGGTGTGAACACAGGTGTCTGGAATGCTCTATAATATTTGCCTTTGAAAAATGAGCTGTAGTACATCAATATAGCACAACAACCAGATATAATTGTGGTTTTATGTATATTCTGGTATATGTATATATGAATGTACAAATGTAGACTTATATTAGGATTAAATTTGATTGAAATACTACTTTCACGTTTTAATAATTTAATTATTCAGTCATCATCTAAATTAGGTTTAAAGAAAACCTCAGACATTTTATGATGTATTAGATCAATGCTAAAAATCTAACCATTCTTAGAAACATAAATATTTATTTATTTATTTATTTATTTATTATTTTTTTTTTTTACAGAGGCAGAGATAGACAGGGACAGACAGACAGGAACGGAGAGAGATGAGAAGCATCAATCATTAGTTTTTTTTTCGTTGCGCGTTGCAACTTCTTAGTTGTTCATTGATTGCTTTCTCATATGTGCCTTGACTGCGGGCCTTCAGCAGACCGATTAACCCCTTGCTGGAGCCAGCAACCTTGGGTCCAAGCTGGTGAGCTTTTTTTTGCTCAAGCCAGATGAGCCCGCGCTCAAGCTGGCGACCTCGGGGTCTCAAACCTGGGTCCTTCTGCATCCCAGTCTGATGCTCTATCCACTGTGCCAGCACCTGGTCAGGCCATAAATATTTATTGAGAGCTTCTAGTATTAGATTTGGTATTGGAAATTGATAATTATAAGAATTGACCAGGAATTACAACTGCCCTTTTGCTGTTCTGCTTGGCTGCCTGACCCCACCCTTAATTACCGGACAATCAGCTCTGGGACAGAGGGGTTCCAGGAAGCTGGTCGATTGCCCCAAGGAAGAGTATTCCAGAAAGCCAAACATACCAGCACACCCTTGCTCAAGGCTATTCCCAACTGTATAAAATTTTGCCTCAGTCTGTTTTAGGGGACCTTCTTTCAGAGAAGTGCCCCGGCAGGTCTTTCTCCTCTAATAAAGCCTGCACACTTGGAGTTCGAGTGCCGTCTCATTCTTACAGAAATAAAAACAGACATGAAACAGGATTCCTGAATTTAAGGGACTTAAACTCTAATTGGGGAGATAGAACATTACTTAAAAAGAAAATGTGTATAAAATGTTGTGTATTAAATAGGTACAGACCATAAAAATAGTAGAGGGTGAGAGCAATTCACTGAAGCCTTGGGGTAATTGAGAAACCCCTACCCAAGGCTTGGGCTTTGCCTTAAAAGAAATGTAGGTCGCCCTGGCCGGTTGGCTCAGTGGTAGAGCGTCAGCCTGGCGTGCGGGGGGACCCGGGTTCGATTCCCGGCCAGGGCACATAGGAGAAGCGCCCATTTGCTTCTCCACTCCCCCCCTCCTTCCTCTCTGTCTCTCTCTTCCCCTCCCGCAGCCGAGGCTCCATTGAAGCAAAGATGGCCCAGGCGCTGGGGATGGCTCCTTGGCCTCTGCCCCAGGCGCTAGAGTGGCTCTGGTCGCAACAGAGCGACGCCCCGGAGGGGCAGAACATGCCCCCTGGTGGGCGTGCCGGGTGGATCCCGGTCCGGTGCATGCGGGAGTCTGTCTGACTGTCTCTCCCCGTTTCCAGCTTCAGAAAAATACAAAAAAAAAAAAAAAAAAAAAAAAAAAAAAGGTAGGTCTTTGGTTATGAGCCGAGAAAGAAAGGTGTTACAAACTGAAAAATTTGTGTGAGCAAAGTTATAGCAATGGCAAGGTATATAATGTGATTAGGAAAAAATGAGTGGGTATGTCTTAAACACAAGATTCATGTGAGAAAAAGAAAAACATTTAAACTGTTAAGAGCCAGGGCATGGATTTATTCATTTATTGTATAATTTATTCACTTATTCAATATTTACTCAACACCAAAAGTATCAACTGAATGGGTAAAACCTATGAATAATCTGCACTATTCAAGGTTTTGAGAATACAACGAGTAAGGTAAAATCCTTGCCCTAAAGAGCAAACCAGTAAGGAGAGATGTAAAGCCAGAAGCCACAGCCAGGGCCACCATCAAAGCAGCCTGGACCATGCAGGTTCGCATTGGATTCGGACAGTCGGTAAAGAAACAGCGGAGCCAAAAACTGGTGGGCCATAGTCTTTAATTCTAGCTTGCACCCGGCAGGCAAGTAAAAACACACACTGGGCTCCAAAACCCAATCACATTCAGTGCTCACAAAGCCACTGACTTATCCGAGTTTCCTAGAATCAAAGGTTTCTAGCTCACCAGCCTTATTCTCCTCAGTTCTCCATCTCCTTCCTTATCCCAGATACAAACTCTGTATAAACTGGCATCTCACTCAGCACTCCGCCATCTTGGCTGCTTCTCCTGGCCTCCTCCACGTGGCCTCCTTCTGCTGCTGGCTCTACTCTCTGCTCTCTCATGCTAACCTCAGGAACCAAGAGCCCAAGCTCCTATTCTACCCCTATTTTATAGTGTAGAAATCCAAACCTTTAATCCAATATACAAAACAGGGAAGTCTCTAATACAAAGTCACTTCTCTGAGGCATGATTGGATTGTACCGCCCTACATCAAAAAGGGTAGGAAAGGCTTAATCCCAAAACCAAGCCCCAGGCTACAATGATTCTGCCTGCCTTTAGCCCACCCCCAACACACATTAATATCACCTGGGCGATGGCCTCCTCCTGTCATCTTTAACAAAGTGAGCATAATACATTTTATCTACCCAACAAGAGAGAAAACAAGGATTACAAAAGAATGGATGGTTCTAAAGAGACTGGTAGGGAGTGTAAAGCCAGTATCTAAGGCCAGGGCCACTATCACAGCAGCCATGCCCATGCAGGTTCGCATTGGATTTGGACAGTCGGTAAAGAAACAACGGAGCCAAAAACTGGTGGGCTATCATCTTTAATCCTAGCTTGCACCCGGCGGGCAAGTAAAAACACACTGGGCTCCAAAACCCACTCACATTCAGTGCTCACAAAGCTACTGACTTATCCGAGTTTCCTAGAATCAAAGGTTTCTAGCTCACCAGACTTGATTCCCCTCTGTTCCCCATCTCCTTCCTTCTCCCTGCACAAACTCTGCACAAACTGGCTTCTCACTCAACACTCCGCCATCTTGGCTGCTTCTTCTGGCCTCCTCCACGTGGCCTCTCTCTGCTCTCCTCTCTGCTCTCTCCTCTCTAATGCTAATCTCAGGAACTAAGAGCGCAAGCTCCTATTCTGCCCTCATTTTATAGTGTAGAAATCAAAACCTTTAATCCAATATACAAAATAGGGAAATCTCTAATACAAAGTCACTTATCTGAGGCATGATGGGATTGTACCACCCCACATCAAAAAGGGTGGGAAAGACTTAGTCCTAAAACCAAGCCCCAGGCTACAAGGATTCTGCCTGCCCACAGCCCACCCCCAACACACATTAATATCACCTGGGTGATGGGTCACTATGTGGGTAGCGCCATCTTTAACAAAGTAAGCATAATATATTTTATCTGCCCAACAGGGAGTTTGAACATATGTAAGATGTTGGTTTTGTAAAGTTAATCTGTCAGTAGTGTTTAGGATAAATTTGAGAATAAAACCAGAGGCAGGCCTGACCAGGCTGTGGCGCAGTGGATAGAGCGTTGAAGTGGGATGCGGAAGACCCAGGTTCAAGACCCCAAGGTTGCCTGCTTGAGCGCAGGCTCATCGGTTTGAGCAAAGCTCACCAGCTTGGACCCAAGGCAGGGGGTTACTCGGTCTGCTGAAGGCCCACAGTCAAGGCACATATGAGAAAGCAATCAATGATCAACTAAGGTGTCGCGATGAAAAACTGATGATTGATGCTTCTCATCTCTCTCCGTTTCTGTCTGTCCCTATCTATCCCTCTCTCTGACTCTCTGTCTCTGTAAATAAAAGGAAAAAAAATTTAGAAAAAAACACACAAAAAACCAGAGGCAGACAAACTCCTCAGAAGACTGCTATACAGTTAGATGTGAGGTGATGAAGGGGTAGATTATAATGAGTGGAGAGGTAAAAGGACAGATATGAGAGACATTCTAATTCTCCCCATGAACTCATGGGGGTTGAAGTCAGTAAATCTCACATAAATCTTTAGAAAACTTTGGGTGTCCTGATGGAATCAAGCCCTTTCTTGCTTCAGTAGGAAATACCTTTCTAGGGCCTTGTGCTCTACCAAGTAGCCATCCTTCCCATTCTCCCCCCGCAATCTACTTTTATCTCATTAACAAACTCCAAATTTTGTTCAAGTATTGGGAAGCCATGTGTTTCAGGGGAAGCTGGTCCCCTCCTGTTAATCCTAATCTGGAAGGACCCGAAACATTGAAGAAACGAACAGAGTCCGTCGATTACATATCAAAGCTTTATTGTCTAGCTTGGCCAAGCGGCGGCAACTCCAACAGTGGTCTGAGGGAGCATGCGCACCGACCCTTTGTTCTACTTAGTTTTTATAGTTTTGTAAGTGGGAAGTACAGAAGCAAAAATTGTAATTAGGAGCCCCTTACCATTATTGGTTATAGTCATATGTCCTTTAACATGATAGGACCACATTCAATTTGCAAGCCATACATCATTTTGGAGAAAACAAAATTTACAAGTCAACACAATGGCAGAAAGATGTCTTTTACATATTAAAAGGCATTCCTATATTATCTAGTGTTTATCTGCCATCTCTCTGTCCAGAGTCACACGTGTTAATCACATGCATTTACATAGGAGAGGTAGTTTCTGTGGGGACAAATGCCCGCAAATGGCTCATTGCTATAAGAAAAGGTTTATTTTGGCTTTTCTCTCCCTGTACCTGGCTAGCCATTCACCCCTTTGCATTTACAATACAATGCCAAGGGCCATCCTGGTCATGCCAATCACACAGTACAGAGACTATTTCTCACAATTTCTCTGCACACCTTAACCCAAATTAATAAAATGTTCTTCAAGCCTCCCAAAATATTAATATTAATTCTGTAGCTTTTGGTACTTTACAACACCTGCGGGTGAGGTGGCGCAGTGGCTCCTCATTCCCCCCTCTGAATGGGAGGATAAGACACGGTACCTACCGAGAGGAGAGGCTGGTAGGTAGGCTGAAATGTAGGTTGATGGACCAGGAGGTTGGCGGCCCCTAGCTGGCGTTTGACCAGGGTGGGATAAGCAATAATGAGGTATTGCTCTTTGTTAACTGGGCAGGTGAGATGGGTGGTTAGGCCCAGCACCTGTCCCCTGGATATAAAAAAACACCCTGTTTATATTTCGGTCTCCAACAGATATTAAAATTTCAAATTTCTGTGTTGTGATTCTTACTCATCTGAATTCTCATGTTCGGATTTGGAGGCAGACTGGAAAAATATAAAATAAACAACAATATTAAACAGCCAATGCTGCCTGACCTGTGGTGGTGCAGTGGGTAAAGTGTCGACCTGGAAATGCTGAGGTTGCCGGTTCGAAACCCTGGGCTTGCCTGGTCAAGGCACATATGGGAGTTGATGCTTCCAGCTCCTACCCCCCCTTTTCTCTCTCTCTGTCTCTCCTCTCTCTCTGTCTCTCCCTCTCCTCTCTAAAAAAATGAATAAATAAATTAAAAAAAAAACAGCCAATGCTAACAGATATTATAACAAGTGTCCTAATACAATTAAGTGATTAAAACCTATTGGATTACTAAGCAAAGTCTTAACTAATACAACAGGATTTAAAATAAAATTTTTAGTCTTAAATGTCCTTAACATGTTAATGTAATTTCACCAAGTCCATATTGATACCATTACCGCTTCATATTATTTGTAAATGAAACCCAACCCCACTTCAGTTTGAGAAGTGTCCTAAGGAGCAGGAGTCACACACATTCAGGAAAAGTTCACAAGGCCATGCTTTGCAGCTAGAGTCCAAGTCCCAATGACCACTGTTTCTAGCTGGTAACAATTTAGGTAGACTGGAAAAGCCGTCTGCAGCACTTATGGAGACGGAGCTTCTGTTTTCTTTAAACTGGAGAGGTGAACCCAGGGTGCCTTTTTCTGGAGCTCTGCAGTCATGGCATGGTGAAGAGAACCTGTGGATACACTATCCTGGGTAGCAGAGGTAATTAGGAGTAAGTCCCAGCCTAAAA
Source organism: Saccopteryx leptura (assembly GCF_036850995.1). Classification (NCBI taxonomy): domain Eukaryota; kingdom Metazoa; phylum Chordata; class Mammalia; order Chiroptera; family Emballonuridae; genus Saccopteryx; species Saccopteryx leptura. The sequence goes on from NC_089510.1 coordinate 56,469,561, forward strand.
TGGCATGGGGCATTGAAGCAAGAGGAATAAAGGAAACACTAAATATTAAACAAAGCTGCAGAAAATAAGACTATCAACACCCACAACAAAGATCTTCAAGGGATGAATAAAAAAACTGAATATTCAAGTAAGGCATAGTAAGTGGCCATTGTGTCCATAAGAAAGGAGATCAGTTTACCTGCTACTTGGAAGAAATACCCTAGGCTCGTCCACAGCAACGTGAGATGGGGCCGATGGCCCTGGGCACCTTTAGTCTTCAGTGGCAAGCCTCAGTAGGCTGGCAAGGTCAGGTCACAGGTAGCCGGAGCAGGGCTAGAAGAGACTGAACCCTCCCTTGGAGGAGTGAGGGAGCAGCTTACCTTCCAGTGACCCTTTTTCCCATAGTAAAGGCATGTCCCTTGTGGGAGCCCTGGCAGGCTTTAGCTCAACGACCTTCCTTTCCACTCTTGAAGCAGGGCCCTGATGGAGTCCTATGAAGTCTCTCGGGGGTGTTGGAGCCTTTATGGGTGTATGCCAAGAGCTGGTATTTTGCCTGATCTCTTTTTTTTTTGGGGGGGGGGAGGCTCTGTCTGCCTTTTCTGTTCCTCTTTTGGTCATTATAGACCTTAAATGCCATGCTCAGAAGATCTCATTGAGGGGTTTGAGGGTCCCCATCTGCCTAAATAAACTTTTTCCATATACCTAGAGCTGATTGGAAAAAGACAAAACAGCACTATCAGCTGGATTAAATAAGAGGGTAGAAGTTTGCAGGAAGAGAAAAGAAGTTTGGCATCTCTTGTAGAATTCCAGAGTATTTCAGCTGCTGAATAAACCTGTACATTAGTATTTAAAAGAAAAAAAAATTTTTTTAAAAAGGTCCAAAATACGAAGTTTTAGTGAAAACAATAAAATACAGAAACAGCAGATTCTCATTTTAAAGTAAAACTGACATTTCCCAGAACTTTCCTAGTAATGCACCATTCTGATTACTATTAAATTTCTTTTTTTTATTATTATTCATTTTTAGAGAGGAGAGAGAGACAGAGAGGGAGAGAGAGACAGAGAGAGAGAAGGGGGGAGGAGCTGGAAGTATCAACTCCCATATGTGCCTTGACCAGGCAAGCCCAGGGTTTTGAACCGGCGACCTCAGCATTCCAGGTCAACGCTTTATTCACTGCGTCACCACAGGTCCTGATTGAGGAGCCACTGAGCCATTTCACCTGCAGGTGTTGTAAAGTACCAAAGGCTACAGAATTAATATTAATATTTTAGGAGGCTTGGAGAACATTTTATTAATTTGGATTAAGGTGTGCAGAGAAATTGTGAGAATAGTCTCTGTACTGTGTGATTGGCATAACCAGGATGGCCCTTGGCATTGTATTGTAAATGCAAGGGGAGGAAAACATGGATTCCCAGACATTCCACCACACCTATGGGGAAAGGGGTGAATGGCTAGCCAGGTGCAGGAAGAGAAAAGCCAAAATAAACCTTTTCTTATAGCAATGAGTCATTTGCAGGCATTTGTCCCCACCAAAACTACCTCTCCTATTACATGTGTGTGTGACTCTGGACAGAGAGATAGCAGATAAACACTAGATAATATAAGGAATGCTTTTAATATGTAAAGAGACATCTTTCTACCATTGTGTTGGCTTGTAAACTTTGTTTTCCCCAAAATGATGTATAGCTTGCAAATTGAACGTGGTCCTATCATGTTAAAGGACATATGACTATAACCAATAGTGGTAAGGGGCTCCTAATTACAATTTTTGCTTCTGTACTTCCCATTTACAAAACTATAAAAACTAAGTAGAACAAAGGGCCGGCGCGCTCTCCCTCAGACCACTGTTGGAGCTGCCGCCGCTTGGCCAAGCTAGACAATAAAGCTTCAATGTGTAAACGACGGACCTTGCTCCTGTCTTCCATATTTCGGGTCCCTCCGAATTTGGATTAACACTGATCGATCACTATTAAAAAAAAACACAAAAAACCCCACAAAGTCCCAATTCCAAAATAATTAGCAAACCTGTTGGTAAACATTCTTCTCATGGTTCTAGTTATTTTTCTAAATTTTACATTTGCACTTTTTCAAGAATTAGAGTTTTTGTAAATTTAACTGATTAACATTTGTGAGAACTGGACTTTCTTCATATTTATTTTTAAAAAAAATTCACACACCCTATTCAAACTAAGAGAAAATATACATTTGTTTATTAAAGCGTACCTGCTTTAGATAATTTTTTTCTTCACACATTAGCATAGAAAGCCAATGTTTGATTCATGCTGAAAATCTATACAAAATGAAAAGACCTGCTATTCCAGGGAAACCTTAAGGCAAAAGCAAAAGCCTTATGCTACAAAAGAAAAACAGAGCAGAGGCATGGGGACTGTGAAGTCGGCTCAGATGAATAAGCACCACAAGGATGAAGACAATTTTTGTACAAACATATGCAAGAAGTTTTAAAAGGTGCATTCAACATCCATTTTCCTGCAGAAATAATTGTCATGTCAGACAGCTTAACTCCTGAAACAAGTTTAGATTTCAACAGAATCTTAATTCTCTCCTATATTTACCAACGGAATCAGAGCCTTGCTTGGGGTGGCTCTTCTTTCGCCCTTGTCACCACACAGACTTTTAAGCACTTGTTGAGTACACTTTATAATACCTTTACTTCAAAATTGTAAGAAATACTTGTCTTTATGTTAACTTAACAAAACATAGTAAATGCATTTTCAAGAAACATTTCCATACTTATTAAAACATTTCTTGGCCCTGGCCAGTTGGCTCAGTGGTAGAGCGTCGGCCTGGCGTGCAGGAGTCCCGGGTTTGATTCCTGGCCAGGGCATACAGGAAAAGCGCCCATCTGCTTCTCCACGCCTCCCCCTCTCCTTCTACTCTGTCTCTCTCTTCCCCTCCCGCAGCCAAGGCTCCATTGGAGCAAAGTTGGCCCGGGTGCTGAGGATGGCTCTGTGGCCTCTGCCTCAGGTGCTAGAATGGCTCTGGTTGCAACAGAGCGACACCCCAGATGGGCAGAGCATCGCCCCCTGGTGGGCATGCCGGGTGGATCCCAGTTGGGCGCATGCGGGAGTCTGTCTGACTGCCTCCCTGTTTCCAACTTCATAAAAATACAAAAAACAAACAAACAAACAAAAAAACACACATTTCTATTAATTAACAGGCAAATTAAAGTGCACAATAAGGCTGGAAAATTCCAGTGTGGGTTTTATTATTTTTCTATATTATTAATGAAAATCTACACCTTTATTAGGTAAATTTATTCTGCTTCAAGTTTTGCAGCTTGCAATAGCAGCCTGAAGTTTGAAGCAGTTTAGCCAAAATTAGCAAGTTTTTAGGATTCACATTTTATTCTATTTAAATTTAAATGAGCGCGCTATATTTATTCCAATTAAAATTAGAATTTTGTAGGGATGATATCATCTTATTTTTCAATATTAAAGCCAGCATTTCCAATTCTTTTTTTTTTTTATAAATAAATTTTTATTTTAATAGGGTGACATCAATAAATCAGGGTACATATATTCAAAGAAAACATTTCCAGGTTATCTTGTCATTTAGTTCTGTTGCATACCCATCACCCAAAGACAGATCGTCCTCCGTCACCCTCTATCCAGTTTTCTTTGTACCCCCCCTAACCACCACACTCCTGTCCATGTCTCTTAGTCTCGCTTTTATGTCCCACCAATGTACCAATGTATGGACTCCTGCAGCTCTTGTTTTTTTCTGATTCGCTTATTTCACTCCACATAATGTTATCAAGGTTCCACCATTCTGCTGTAAGTGATCCGATGTCATCGTTTCTTCTAGCTGAATAGTATACCATGGTGTATATGTGCCCCATCTTCTTTATCCAGTCTTCTATATTTTTTTTTACAGTGATTAAAAGCCTTTAAGCAAACTCTTGGCCAATGCAGCAAGAATCCATAAAAGAGTAGTGTCCTTAACCTGTTCACCAAGTCCAAATTGACCCCATCACCATGCCAAATCCCTGAAAAATGCAACCCAACCACAGTTCAGTCTGTTAGGAGCTGTCACAGGGAGCAGGAGTCCAGGAAAAGTCCACACAGGAAAAGTCTGCATGGCACTGGAATTGTTGTCACCATTCTATATTTTGCAGCTCATGTCCAAGTCCCAATGACCGCTGCTTCTAGCTGGTAATGATTCAGGTAGACTGGAAAAAGCATTTCCAATTCTTGCATGCAAAGACAAAACATAAACGAGGATCAGACAAGGTAGACAAATCAGAGAGAAACCCGGGATTTTATAGATGAGAACGTGGCCTGCTTGATTCTCATGCAGGGCTATTATGATAGGAACAAAAGTATAGAAACTAAACAGAACTCTCTCGAAAAGGTTCGACAACGGCCGTTTACGAGATCTGTTTAGCTACATCCAAACAGGTGTTCCCTTCGCTCTCATTTCAGGCATAGAACAGTAAAGAAATAAAATGAGTTTAGAGAAAGAGAATAACCGGAAAAATCTGCAACTTCCCCAAACTCTTAAGTATTTCCATTTACCAAAGAGAATCAGACAATAACACAACTTCAAAAAGCATCTCAGCCTGACCTGTGGTGGCGCAGTGGGTAAAGCATCGACCTGGAATGCTGAGGTCGCTGGTTCGAAACCCCTGGCTTGCCTGGTCAAGGCACATGTGGGAGTTGATGCTTTCTGCTCCTCCCCACCTTCTCTCTCTCTCTCTCTCTCCCTGTGTACCTTCTCTCTAAAACGAATAAATAAAATCTAAAAAAAAAAAAAAAAGCATCTCAGTCTTCCAATCACTCACAAATTCTAAGAGCTGCAACAACCCGCAGCCAAAATTCGTTTCAACCCTCGCTGAAAGGCAGGTCCAGCCCATTTGGGAGGGAAACACTCTCCCCGCTCCTCCCCTGGGGCTGGGGCCCCCAGCAGAGCCAAACCTGGCTCGCACAAAGGTCAGCCCGCAGTAGAGCCGGCACCCCCGCGGCCACAGGGCCCCAGGCCTTGGAGGCGCTTTCTCCGCTGCCGCTCCCCGAGCTTGTAGGAGCTGCAAATTCCAGCAAAGGAGGCTGCGCTGTGCACCAGGCCTGCGCCTCCCGTGAGACACATCCCATCCGCCACCCACGCGCACCCGCGTTCTTCACCACCCACGCGAGTGGCCACCTGCGCGTCCAAAAGGGGACCATGGCCAGGCCGCACTGGCGGCCGCTGGGACCCAAGGCGGTGTCCGGAGTCTTGTACCTGGGATGCACAGCTTCTGCATGCGGACTCTGAGCACCGGCCAGAGCCCTCGCCCACCCCACCTCGGAGGCACGGGGCAGGGCAAGCCCTGAGGCCAGCATAAAGCCCAGTCCGCGGGCGGCCCTGTCCACGCAGTTCCACTGGCCCTCGGCCCATCGCCCCTGCCTGGGGAGGCCAGCCCTCTGCCCCCCGGAGCCGAGACCTCCTTTCTACTTCATTCTGATTAAACAACTTATTTGCTTACAGAGGGGAGGTGGCAGCGGCGGGAGGGTGTGCGAGCGGCTGGGCTCCTTCTCTCATGCTCGCGATCCAGCTCGCTGCTGGTTCTCCCCAAGCCGCCTCCTCCCCTCCGCAGCTGGAGCCCGGGCCCCTCCCTGCCCACAGGCCAGAGGGCAGCGCGCGGGCCAGGGGAAGGGAGGGTGAGCGGGTGCTGGGAGGAGGCAGCCAGACGAGCAAGCGCCCAGCTGGCGTGAGGGGAAGCCGCTGCCCGCCCCCTTTCCCCACACTGTACTTAAAAGCTTCACTCTCTAAAAGCTTTGACGAATGCAGTGACAAAAACAGACAAACAGCAAAAAAACCCAGACAAACAGCAAAAACAGATAGGCAAACAGGCGCCACCTTCCCTCGAGCTCAGAATATCTAAACTCAAACGGGGTTCCCTAAAAACAGGCTGCCCTCCCAAATCTCCCAACCTCGCGTCCGAGAGGAGATGGCCACCAGCCCCTTCCCAGCTCGTGGAGTGGCAACAAACAGCCACGACCTTGTTCGACTTACCCGGGGTTGGACAAGAAAGCTCTGGTGTGCAGACTGATGGTGGTCCCTCGATCCCGGCACGAGCCCCCCAAATGTTAATCCTAATCCGGAGGGACCCGAAACATTGAAGACACGAACTGATAGATATGTGAATTCCAAACTGCCCTCTTGATGTTCCGCTTATCTGTCAGACCTCACCCTTACTGGACTATTGCCCCTGAGACAGAGGAATTCCAAAAAACTGACAAGCCGCCCCAAGGAGGGGCTCCGGACATACCAGGATTTTTGATTCAACACCCACATGCTCGAAGCCCCCCAAGGAGGAGCATTCCGGACATACCAGGACTTTTGCCTCAGTATCCCCTCAGGCTCTCCCAAACACTACATAACTCGCCCCTAGTCTGTAACTGGTGCTCTTCTCCCCCAGGAGAAGTGCCCGTCAGGGTTCCTTTCTTCCTTTCAATAAAGCTTGTTACTCTGGTCTTTCGGACTCCCATGGATTCCAACAGATTCTTACATCTGGTGCCGAAACCCGCGACAGGGTACTAACTGCCTGGACGATCCCTCTTTGCCGTTCAAATTTACAACCAGGGAAGCAATGGGCAGCGGCAGCTCATCCCGGGCTTACTCCCTGATTCTGTTTGGACGTGTAATTGTGGGTTGATTGGCCGGCAGTCTAACCCTGTCCTGAACCCCTGCTGGACCAGAAGGTAAGGAGTTTCTCCCTTCCCCTTCCCCGGTTGGCCTCTAAATTTCTCTCTAAAAACACCCCTTTCTGGTCGGATGGTTTTCTCTGATATGCCTCACGTTTTGAGGGGTTTGACTTTCAGTCTCAGTGGACTGCACGGAAGACTAGGCGCCTAGCCAAACCTCTCCACTCTCTCGGACTTCTCGTCCTCGGAGCTCCCTGACAGGTGGTGACGACCTCTATCAGGGACGACTCCCCCACACGGAGATTCTCTCCTCTTGGGACAGTGACAAAAGGCGGGGACGCCCCCTCTTGCTCACCTGTCTCCACTATGGGCTCTTCAGAGTCTAAGCCTTCCGACCAGACACCTCTAGGATGTCTCATAAAAATCCTCACCAAACTCGGTCTCTCAGACCTCAAACTGAAGAAATTAATCTTCTTCTGTAACAGGGCATGGCCTCAGTACAGACTAGACAATGACTCCCATTGGCCTGAAAACAGGACATTCAATTACAATATCCTAAGACATCTTGACAATTTCTGCCACCGGAGGGGAGGGCATCAGAAATTCCTTACGTGTAGGCTTTCTTCTCCCTTCTCTCCTGTCCTTAATTTCTGTGCCTTCTGTTCCACATGCAGGCTGGTTTTGGCCAAAGAAACCTCACCTAAAACCTCTGCTCCTAATCTTTCCTTCTCCGCGGACTCCCAAACTCTCTCCTTCTGCCTGACCCCCGGGGCACCCCTCTCTCGGGACCCCTCTCTAGTCTCTCAGCAAATCTTTTTGGCCTGGGGCCTCTCCCTTCTCTACTGTGTTCTTCATCCCCTCCCCCCTCCTTAGAAGCTGTGGCTCTGGCTGCGATGCCTATCTCATCTCTGACCTCTCTTCCCTCCTTACAAACTGCAGTTCTGTCTGTCTCCTCTCCGACCCCTCCTCCTTCCTTACAAACTGTGACTGTGCCTCTTTCCTCCTTGCCCTCTCCTCTCTCCTCAGAGCTCTAAATCCTTTTGACTCTTCTGACCATGTGGCGCCACACCAATACTTTAACCTCCTTCTCTCCTCCTGCAGATTCTGACTTTCCTTCTTTCCATCCAGCTGCTCACACTGTCCATCCGTCTGCTTTCTCTCTTCCTCCCCTCTTTGCTGGCAATTCCCTGCCATCCCGGAAAACTTAAAAAACAGAATTGTATATTAAGCTATGTGAGTAAGTAATCTGTTTTGTCTCATTGTTTGTCAGAAAATATTTCTAGTGAATTGAAACAAGTAAAGCGCGCTCATTTAAATTCCTTTATTCATAATATGTGAAGTCTTTGTTTAATGTGTAACTGTGTCTGTTTCTAATGCCTTAAACCAGTAATTACCCACCTCATAAACCAGGTTTACTCATCCCCATGGAATCTCCCTGCAATACCCCCATCTTTCCTGTTCGAAAACCTTCAGGAGCTTATCACCTCATACAAGCCTTATACCTAATCAATGAGGCAGTAATTCCCCTCCATCCAGTAGTCCCTAATCTCTGTAAATTACTGTCACACATTTTCTCAAACACCACTCATTCACAATCCTAGCCCTCAAGAATGCCTTCTTTACCATTCCTCTACACCAGGAGTCTCAAACTCAACTCAGCATGTGAGCCGCAGAGCAAGATCACAGCCGTTCGGCGGGCCGCACTAGGTCTACAAAAGGCAACTGTTACACAACACTTTTCTCACTGCAGTTGAAAACAAAAAAAAAATCAGTACAACAAGCACAATCGTACATGCAGTTTACTCAGTGTCACAAAACGACCAGAAACTGTAGTTCGCATCACAACTGCTGTTAACTAAGCTAATATCTAGCTAGGATGCTAGAGAAATGAAAATACAAGTAGGCCCCTAGGCTTACTTAATTTTATCCAAAATATTTTGAACTTCGTGGATTAGTCTGCGGGCCGCACAAAATTGTTCGGCGGGCCACGAGTTTGAGACCCCTGCTCTACACCCTGACTCTTACTTTCTGTTTGCCTTTACCCAGACACTAATGCAGCCCAGCAACTTACATGGACTATTTTACCCCAGGGGATCAAAAGCAGCCCACACCTGTTTCGGCAGGCACTAGCTCAGGATTTAGCAGCATGCAATCTCAAAACTACTACTCTCTTACCCTACTCCTCTGTAGCCCCTCCCTGCCTGCCTCAAGGAGACTCACCACCACCCTTCTTAACTTCCTCGCTATGAAGTGTTATCCTGTCTTCTCTGCTAAAGCTCAACTTTATTCTCAGTCCCTAGTCTATCTAGGCATTACTTTAACCCCCACCACCTGAAGTCTCACCCTAGATCAAACTCAGACCCTCCACAGTCTCCAACCACCTACCACAACAAATCACATCTTTTCTTTCCTCAGTCTAATAGGCTTCTTTAAACACTGAATTCCTAATTTTGCTCTCTTAGTCAAGCCCCTCAGTGAGATCTTCTGAGCATGGCTTTTAAGGTCTATAATGACCAAGGAAGTAACAGAAAAGGCAAATAAGGCCTAAAAGAAGTCAGGAAATACCAACTTTTGGCTCCAGCGCCCTAAGGGGTTTCACAGTATTCTATCAAGGCCCTGCTCCAGAGTGGAAAGAAAGGTCATTGAACTGAAGCCTGCCAGGCTTCCCGGCCCCACCGGTGACACACCTGTGCTGTGGAAAGAGGGACATGAGAAGGTAAGCTGCCCCCTTTCTCCATGGAGGGAGGGTTCAGTCTCTTCTAGCCCTGCTCCAGCTACCTGTGACCTGACCTTGCCCAGCGTGCTGGGAATTGCCACTGAAGGCCCAAGGACATCGTTCACAGCCTAAGGTATTTCTTCCAAGTAGCAGATAAACTAATCTCATTTCTTGTAAACACAAGGGCCATCTACTATGCCTTACTTGAATATTTAAGTTTTACTTATCCCTCAAAGATCTCTACTGTGGGTATTGACAGTCTGATTTTATTGCTTTATTTAATGTTTAGTATCTCCTTTATTTCTCTTATCTCAATGCCCCATGCCTATTATAGGCTGGGACCTGCTGGTAATTCCAGCTAGAAGCAGTGGTCACTAGGACTTAAACTTTAACTGCAAAGTGTAGAAATGTAACACCCTTTCCCTAAGTACTTGCAGGTTTTATAGGTCACTCAGCAAACTGTTCAAACACTGTTCAAGAGGCACTTCCAGCATTACATCACCCAAGGACTGACTTTCACATGGACAGGTCCACACACCATGATCCTGACAACTCCCACTGCTGCTAAAATAGAAAAACGGCATGCCTTACTCCAATCACAAACCTGAAGCTGGTTGGTCTACGTATGGCAAATATATGAAAAAACTAAGGACTCTTTTAATCAGGCTTTGGGAAAAGGGAAACTAGGATAAAAAGAAAGTCAACTTGATTGTCACTAGAGGTTTAAATTTTTTAAATCAAGAGTTCTGACTAGAAAGGAATTGTATGGTTTTGATAATAGAAGGTATAAGGTATGGAAATACTTCTGAAAGAAAAAGGAAAAGCAAGTTGTTATGAAGGCCAGTTATTTCTGGATAAGAAAGTGCATGAAAGTTGAAGGTTTATGTAAGTTGTAGAAGGTTTGTGCAGGTTGTAGGAGATTTGTACCGAGAAAAAAGAATTTGTACAGTCAGAAAACTGGTTTTCAAAGAATGTTTAATCAGTCACCCTAGCTAACAATCCTCTACCCTCCCCACTTATTAGGACGACTCTTTCCTCCACCCTGACCATCTGGAGCTCAGAAACAGAAAAACAAAACCAACCCCTTGTCCTTCTATTCTCTATTCACCTCTCAGCCTGCCTCACCAAATCAGGAACTTTCTTTTTTTTTTTTTTTTTCTTCTTTCTGAAGCTGGAAACGGGGAGAGACAGTCAGACAGACTCCCGCATGCGCCCGACCGGGATCCACCCGGCACGCCCACCAGGGGCGACGCTCTGCCCACCAGGGGGCGATGCTCTGCCCCTCCGGGGTGTCACTCTGTCGCGACCAGAGCCACTCTAGCGCCTGGGGCAGAGGCCAAGGAGCCATCCCCAGCGCCCGGGCCATCTTTGCTCCAATGGAGCCTTGGCTGCGGGAGGGGAAGAGAGAGACAGAGAGGAAGGAGGGGGTGGGGGGTGGAGAAGCAAATGGGCGCTTCTCCTATGTGCCCTGGCCGGGAATCGAACCCGGGTCCCCCGCACGCCAGGCCGACGCTCTACCGATGAGCCAACCAGCCAGGGCCAAATCAGGAACTTTCTACTCGTGTGGGACCAACACCTATCTGCATCTCCATACTAATTAGACAAAAACCTGTACCCTAATCTATCTCATCCTAAATATCAACCTAATCCCACCCCATGAGCCTCTTCCAGTTCCTAATACACTATCCATCAATGTAAGGACCAAACAAGCTATACAGGTAATTTCTCTTCTTATTGCTTTAGAAATCTCTACAAAAATAGATCTAGGGACAAGGGGACTAGCCACACTGCCCTGTCTTATTCCTATTTACTCTCTCTCTCTCTCTCTCTCTCTCTCTGTCTCTGAAGCCCAGCGAATTCGTAAACATGGAATCAGTGGTTTCACACAAACTGGGCGTCTTACTATTGCCTTTCATTAGTCCACTCACTCTCCTATTTACTTTTCTAACTTTTAAACCCTGCCTCTTACATTTGTTTACTAGTTTCTTACAGAACTGCATGCAGACCTTCGCCAATCAGACAACTGGAAAAATCTACCTAACCCTACACATCAACCCTGAAACCTGCCCTCATGAAACAGAAAAATGTGAAACCCTGTATCAGCAAACCTCCTAAATTCTATCTTTCAACCTTTACAAGTCCCCTAACCCTAAAGCTCTCCCATATTCCTGAAGAACTAGGAGAATAAATAGCATTCACCTCTTAACGCTTCTCAGTCTTTTTCCCTTCACATAGTGAGGGGACAAGACCACTGGGTCTTCTTGGAGCCTACAAACGGACATGAAACATTTCTTTTAACTCAAGCTAACTGCTCTCTCCAGGTCTGCCAGGAAAAAATATCTCTAACTTTACCATGGAAGAACTTTCACACACACACCTCTATACAACCCTCCTTATCTCTGCATTGCTAATCTCCAAATACTTGCCTCTTTCTTTATTAAGTTCCTACAGGCTGGGATGAGAGAAATCTCTAGGATTACCTACAATCAAATGCTCCTAACACTCCTATTCCCCAGTACCCCAAGGAGAACTTCATGAGGGAAATATCAAATAGGTAGGGATGGCAGCAGGAAGAAGCCGTCCCTCAGCCCAAGAAGTTCCCTCCTGAATGTTCTCCAAACCCTCTTCCTCTTTACCACACATATTCAATCCTTCTAAAAAAACTTACACCAACAGGTTTCCTGTATCTTAAAATCTCCACATGTCCTTTCATTTGAGAGGAATCAGACCAGCATGTCTCATGAGGCTCATCCAGGAGACCATGTATCACCATGTCACTCTGTTCACTTGGCACTTGCAGCAAGCAACTAACAATTATTACCTCGCAAAATTTTTTTACTTCCTCACTCAGATTTTTGGAGACATCGCCTGGTTCAGACCTCACAGCATGGAAATTGATGACCTCCTTAACTGGATGAGGGACTTGGCTTGGCAAGATTCCCTTCTTGAGTTCTCTCCAGAAGAAGCAATAATTTTCCAATTTTTTCTCTTCTTTCTCCTCATCACCCCTCACCATATATTATAAAATTAAATAACTGCCTTTCTTTTATATGTAACCACGGAGTTGAGAAATGATAAATATGTGAATTCCAAACTATCTATCATTTCTCAACTCTGTGGTTACATATACAAATTCCGTCGATTACATATCAAAGCTTTATTGTCTAGCTTGGCCAAGTGGTGGCAACTCCAACAGTGGTCTGAGGGAGCGCACACACCGGCCCTTTGTTCTACTTAGTTTTTATAGTTTTGTAAGTGGGAAGTACAGAAGCAAAAATTGTAATTAGGAGCCCCTTACCACTATTGGTTATAGTCATATGTCCTTTAACATGATAGGACCACATTCAATTTGCAAGCCATACATCATTTTGGAGAAAACAAAATTTACAAGTCAACACAATGGCAGAAAGATGTCTCTTTACATATTAAAAGGCATTCCTATATTATCTAGTGTTTATCTGCCATCTCTCTGTCCAGAGTCACACGTGTTAATCACATGCATTTACATAGGAGAGGTAGTTTCTGTGGGGACAAATGCCCGCAAATGGCTCATAGTTATAAGAAAAGGTTTACTTTGGCTTTTCTCTCCCTGTACCTGGCTAGCCATTCACCCCTTTGCATTTACAATACAATGCCAAGGGCCATCCTGGTCATGCCAATCACACAGTACAGAGACTATTTCTCACAATTTCTCTGCACACCTTAACCCAAATTAATAAAATGTTCTTCAAGCCTCCCAAAATACTAATATTAGTTCTGTAGCTTTTGGTACTTTACTTTACAACACCTGCGGGTGAGGTGGCGCAGTGGCTCCTCACTACCAGTCATAGGGGAGTCAATTTTTTTTTTTTTTAATTTTTATTTTAGAGAGGTGGGGGGAAGAGTGAGAGAGAAAGAGAGAAGGAGAGAAGGAGGGGAGGAGCAGGAAGCACCAACTCCCATATGTGCCTTGACTGGGCAAGCCCGGGATTTGGAACCACCAGCCACCTCAGCGTTCCCCATGCGCCACCACAGGTCAGACAGGGGAGTGAGTCTTAATTAGACTAAATCATTCATATTAATTTCATTATTATTGCCATTATCATTGGTTTAGAAAGGGGCAGGTGGTAGAATTCCAGCTATGAAATGTGAGAGGAGGTCTACTGTGGGGCTTCTGAAGTTATTCTTTTCTTATTGTGATAAAATATACATAACATAAAATTTACTATTTTGGTGAAGGTGGGTGAAATATACCAAATGGTACAAATCCAGGTATAAGAAAGTCCTGGGGAGATAATGGACAGTATGCAGACTATAATATACTGTATTGTGTATTTGAAAGTTGCTAAGAGAGTAGATTTTAAAAATTCTCATTATAAGAAAAAAAAAGATTTGTAGCTCTGTGTGGTGATGAATGTTAACTAGACTTATTGTGTTAATAATTTCTCAATATATACTTATATCAAATCATTATATTTTACACCTGAAAACAATATACACTAGGCCCCCTTGTCTGTGGGGGATACTTTCCAGTGTATGCCTTAAAACCACAGATTGTACTGAACCCTACATGCACAATGTTTTCCCTATACATACATACTTAAGGTAAAGTTTATTTATAAATTAGATCACTAAGAGATTAACAATAGCTAATAATAAAATAGAATAATTATAACAATATACTATAATAAAAGTTACGTAAATATGGTTTTTTTCTTAAACTATCTTATTGTAGTTTACTCATCCTTCCTCTTCTTGTGATGATTTAAGATCAAATACCTAGTGCTGAGATGAAGTGAGGTGAATGATGTAGTCATTGTGACATAGTGTTAGCATACTGTAAAGGTGGCTTGAACAATAGCATTGTGATATAGTGACAGTAGGTCTGCTGAGATGGCTTCTAAGTGACTAATGGGCATGGGAAGTGGGACAGGGAGATGACTCATGGTCCAGACGAGACACAGTGGGTCAATACAGCTGGCAATCTCATCACACTCCTCAGAATGATAAACAATTTAAAACTTTTAAATTGTTTATTTCTGAAATTTTCTATTTAATATATTTGGACCATGGTTGATTGTGGGTAACTGAAACTACAGCAAGTGAACCGTGGATAAAGGGGAACTACTATAATGTTATATGTTAACTACATCTCAATTTAAAACTTTTTCTCCATTTGACCATTTTTTTTTATTGCTTCTCATACGTGCCATGACTAGGGGGCCTGAAGCTGAGCTAACGACCTTTGGATCATATCAGTGATTCTGCACTCAAGCCGGTGACTCTGTGCTCAAGTGGGCTAGCCTGCACTTCAGCCAGTGACCGAGGCGTTTTGAACTGGGGTCCTCAGCATCCCAGGGCAATGCTTAATCCACTGCTCTACCACCAGTCAGGCCACTCTTAACCATTGTTAAGTTTACAGTTCTGTGACATTAAGTACATCTGCACTGTTGTTCAACCATCACCACCATCCCTCTCTAGAGCTCCTTCACCTTCCCCAGCTGAAACACTGTACCCATTAAACCAGGGGTCCCCAAACTACGGCCTGCGGGCCACATGCGGCCCCCTGAGGCCATTTATCCGGCTCCCGCCGCACTTCCAGAAGGGGTACCTCTTTCATTGGTGGTCAAGACTATACTTTCAGGGATCATTTCTATAGTTTGTCATTGGTGGTCAGTGAGAGGAGCATAGTTCCCATTGAAATACTGGTCAGTTTGTTGATTTAAATTTACTTGTTTTTTATTTTAAATATTGTATTTGTTCCCGTTTTGTTTTTTTTTACTTTAAAATAAGATCTGTGCAGTGTGCATAGGGATTTGTTCATAGTTTTTTTTATAGTCTGGCCCTCCAATGGTCTGAGGGACAGTGAACTGGCCCCCTGTGTAAAAAGTTTGGGGACCCCTGCCTGACCAGGCGGTGGCGCAGTGGATAGAGCGTTGAACTGGGATGCGGAGGACCCAGGTTCGAGACCCTGAGGTCGCCAGCTTGAGCACGGGCGCATCTGGTTTGAGCAAAAGCCTACCAGCTTGAACCCAAGGTTGCTGGCTCCGGCAAGGGGCTACTCGGTCTGCTGAAGGCCCGCGGTCAGGGCACATATGAGAAAGCAATCAATGAACAACTAAGGTTTCGCAACACGCAATGAAAAACTAATGATTGATGCTTCTCATCTCTCTCCGTTCCTGTCTATCCCTCTCTCTAACTCACTCTGTCTCTGTAAAAAAAAAAAAAAAAAAAAAAAAAAGTTTGGGGACCCCTGCATTAAACACTAACTGCACATTCTCCCATCTCCTCGGTCCCAGAAACCACCATTCCACTTTTTGTCTCTATAAATTTGAATCGTATAAGTTGGAATTGTACAATATTTGTCCTTTTGTGACTGGGAGAAAGTTTTCTGATACTAGGAAGAAACACATGGGAGAAAATGGTTTCTCTTCATCCCCTCAAATTCATGAATTTTCACATGATCCCTGGGAACAGCAGCAGCCCTGTGTTAGGACCATGAAGGGACCCTGCCTCACAGAGCAAGCTGGACAGCAGAGGGGAAAGTGAAAAGAACCTATCACAATGAAAAGTTTCTCAGAAGCTTCATAATAGAAGTCCCTCATAAAGTCAAAATAGAATTACCACATGATCCAGGAATCCCACTTCTGGGTGTATATCCAAAGGGAATGAAAACAGGGTATCAAAGAGATTATCTGTACTCCCATGTTCGCTGCAGCATTAACACTCAGAGCCAAGGTATGGAAACAACTGAAGTGCTTGAGGAGGAAGGAAATCCTGCTATTTGTCACAACATGAATGAACCTGGAGGGCCTCATGCTGTGTGGTATCACTTATAGGTGAAATCTAAACGAAAGGTCAAACTCATGGAAAGAGAGAGTAGAAAAGTGTTGGAATACATGGGAGTCTGAAAGACCAGAGTAACAGGCTTTATTGAAAGGAAGAAAGGAACCCTGACGGGCACTTCTCTTGGGGAGAAGAGCGCCGGTTACAGACTAGGGGTGGGTTATATAGTGTTTGGAGAGCCTGAGGGGATACTGAGGCAAAAGTCCTGGTGTGTCCAGAATGCTCCTCCTTGGGGGGCTTTGAGCATGTGGGTGTTGAATCAAAAGTCCTGGTATGTCTGGAGCCCCTCCTTGGGGCGGCTTCTCAGCTTTTTGGAATTCCTCTGTCTCAGGGGCGATAGTCCAGTAAGGGTGAGGTCTGACAGATAAGCGGAACATCAAGAGGGCAGTTTGGAATACATATATCTATCAAAAAGTGGTTGCCAGAGGATGGAGAGTGGGGAAAATATGGAGAAGTTGACAGAAGGGTAAGAAAAAAAAACTGTCACTGAATTAGCCTTCCCTAGAATTGTTCCATTGCTAACATGCTTACTATGGGGGATAACTTTGACTTATAGCGGCCCTCTTAGCGCAGCAGGCAGCCTGTCAGTCTCATAACTTTGCCTTATTAATTAAGCCTTTTATAATTAGGTCTTCTGTCCTCAAGGTGTTAACAGTTCAGTGAAGGAGGCTTTACAGGACAGGTTCTTCTTTGCTGAGGTTTCTTCTGGAGCCCTCTATTTCTCTGGAGCTAACAATGTTTTTCTTATATGTAGCTCTGTGGCCAGAACTTTGACAAGGAAATAAAACAGAAGGAAGGAAAGAATGGCAGAGACTCTGATGTAATCTAGTATCTCTCTTCAGCTCACCCAGAATAAGCCATTGTGGGACCAGCCCCACTCCCTAGAAGAACATTTAGAACAGGGCGGAGAGCAAACATTTCTGCTCCAGGATCAGAGCTTGCCACCCACCAGCGCTGTTTCCTGTAGGATGCGGCCTGCCTCTCCGGACCTAGTGTTTGTTCCCTTCCCCTGCTTTCACTGACTGCCTCTTGTCTGTAGACCTAAGCACAACCTTCCCGTCCTTCATTGCCTCTACCCTATTTGGCCTTTAGTCTGCCCAATCTTTTGTAATTTTTTATCTCTTCTGCCAGGCTCTTCTTTCCAACTCTCGTGCCTTGTTGTATCACTTTTCCAACTTTTAAAAAAACTGATGAGCCCTGGCTGTATAGCTTGGTTGGTTAGAGCACTGTTCTGATACGCAGAGGTTGAGGGTTTGATCCCTGGTCAGGGCACTTACCAGAACAAATCAATCTTTCTGTCTCTCTCTCTCTAAAATAGCAAATAAACAAACAAACAAAAACTTGATGGCCTGACCTGTGGTGGCGCAGTGGATAAAGTGCTGACCTGGAATGCTGAGGTTGCTGGTTGGAAACCCTGGGCTTGCCTGGTCAAGGCACATATGACAAGCAACCAATGAACACCTAGAATGAAGCAACTACTTCTCGTTTCCCCTACCCCTCCACCTCTAAAATCAATAAATAAAATCTTTTTTAAACCTGCTGAACTTTATTTTCTGGAGCAGTTTTAGGTTCCTAGCCAAATAAGCAGAAAGCAAAAGAGTTCCTATTTACCTCTGCCCTCACATATGCACAACCTATCCCACTATTAATGTCCTGCACCACAGTGGGATATTTGTTATAATTAATTAACCTATATTGACACATCATCATCACCCCAAAGTCCATAGTTTACATTAGGGTTCACTGTTGGTGGTGTCCATCATATGGGTTTTTTGTTTTGTTTTGTTTTTGTGGCAGAGACAGAGAGAGTCAGAGAGAGGGACAGATAGGGATAGACAGACATGAAGGGAGAGAAATGAGAAACATCAATTCTTCATTGCAATTCCTTAATTGTTCATTGATTAATTTCGCATATGTGCCTTGACCAGGGGGCTACAGCAGACCGAGTGACCCCTTGCTCGAGCCAGCGACCTTGGGCTCAAGCTGGTGAGTTTTTGCTCAAACCAGATGAGCCCGCGCTCAAGCTGGCGACCTCGGGGTCTTGAATCTGGGTCCTCCGCATCCCAGTCCGACACTCTATCCACTCACTGCGCCACCGCCTGGTCAGGCCATCATATGGGCTTTGACAAATGTATAGGAACATGTACCTACCATTGCAGTATCATGCCACCTACTTTTCCTGTCCTTAAAATTCTCACTGTCCTGTTTATTCATCTCTCCCTTCCTTCAAACCTCTGGCAACCACTGACCTTTTATTGTCGCCACAATTTTGCCTTTTCTAGAAGGTTATATAGATGGAGTCAAACAGTAGTAGCCTTTCTAGATTAGCTTCTTTCACTCAGTTAAATGCATTTAAATTTCTCTCATGCCAGCCCTGGCCGGTTGGCTCAGTGATAGAGTGCCGGGGTCCAGCCCCGGGGGGAAGGATCCAGGGGTCCCACAGGAAGAGACGGCGTCGGCACGAATCGAGTGAGAGAGCCGAATTCTTTTCTTTCTCTTTATTCTCCGGTTAGCATTTACTGCCAGGCATCTCTTCTCAAATGCTGGTCTAGCTTTCCTTTTATGCACACACACTAAGTTACAATCACATGATATTCAGAATACATTGATTAATCATTGTTTTTGTTTCACTATGGTTACATTTTCTAGGTAACAGTTAATTCATTTCTATAAACTGTAAGTCATTCAAAGAACAATTATACAATAACTTGAACAGCAATAACAATATTGATACAAACTTCCAAAAGGTCAGTACTGATTAATAACTCTACCTTGTCTAGGATACTATTGTCTAGTCAAATTTTATTTATTACTATATTCATACACTAATTAAGTTCTAACTTTACTTTTCTCAGAGTGTTCCACCACCTGCAGGTCAGGTATGCAAGAAGAATGGAAAGTTTCTTTACTCTACCACATGAGAAGGCTAGGGAGGAAAAGTGATGAATTAAGTGAAGGCTGAAAGGTGCTCTGTGTATAGTTACTGTTTCCTACCTATTCATAAGTCACAATCTATTCTTTCTAACATGATTAATAAGAAGAAGTTCTCCTACCAACTTAACCCTTTATGAGGGATATCATAGCCAGCCTCTTATGTCTATGAGCCCAGTTCAAGGGGCTTACAGGCTTTTCTGTGGAACTCACACCCTCTGTCTCATTTCCAAAGAAATTACTATGAATCTACAGGGAAAGTACGGTACTATTATCCCTGTGCCATAAATGATAGCACACACCCAGAAAAGGGGGGATATAAGGCCAGATTAATTCAAAAAGGTCAAAAGGGGGAAGTATCATTGTGCCTCTCCTCTGCGGTGACTTTGTCAACCCGCAGCTGTTAGTCTTCACTGCGGTGACTTTATTAACCAGCAGCTATTGGTCTTCTTCTGCTGTGACTTTGTCAACCAGCAGTTGTGGATCTTCTTCTGCTGTGACCTTGTTAGCCAGCACTAGTGGATCGGCTCCCGACAATAGAGCATCCGCCCATTGTGTGTATGTCCCGGGTTCGATTCCCAGCCAGGACACACAGGAGAAATGCCCATTTGCTTCTCTACCCTTCCCCCTCTCCTTTCTCTCTCTCTCTCTTTACTTCCCACAACCACAGCCAAGGTTCCATTGGAACAAAGTTGACCCAGACACTGAGGATGGCTCCATGACCTCCGCCCCAGGTGCTAGAATGGCTCCGGTTGCAACAGAGAAACACCCTAGATGGGCAGAGCATCGCCCCTTAGTGGTCATGCTGGGTGGATCCCGGTCAGGCACATGCCAGAGTCTGTCTCTCTGCCTCCCCATTTCCCACTTCAGAAAAATACAAAAAAAATTTTTTTCTTCCATGTCTAGTCATGGATTGATAACTCATTTCTTTTTAGCACTGAATACTATTTCATTATTTGGGTATACTACAATTTCTTTATCCATTTACCTACTGAAGGAATCTGGGGTGCTCCCAAGTGTTGGCAATTATAAATAAAACTGCTATAAACATCCATTTGCAGGTTTTTGTGTGGACATAAGTTTTCAAATTATTTGGGTAAATGCCCAGGAGCTCAATTACTGGGTCATATGATAAGAGTAAGTCTGGTTTTGTAAGAACTGCCTAAACATCTTCCACAGTGGCTGAACCATTTTGCATTCCCACCAACAATGAATGAGAGTTCTTGTTGCTCTACACCCTTGTCAGCATTTGGTGTTACTTGAGTTTGGGATTTGGGCCATTGTAATTGGTGTGTAGTGATATCTCATTGTTTTAATATACAACTCCCTAGTGACCTATGACGTGGGGCATCTTTTCATAGGCTTACTTCCCAGTTCTATCTCTTCTTTGGTGAAATGTCTATTCAGGTGTTTTGCCCATCTTTAAATTGGGTTGTTTGTTTTCTTATTGTTGAGGTTTAAGAGTTCTTTGTACATTTTGGTAACAGTCTTTCATCAGTTGTCTTTTTCAAAGATTTTCTCCCACAAACACTCTTATAAGAAAGTTGCGGCCTGACCTGTGGTGGCACAGTGGATAAAGCATCAACCTGGAATGCTGAGGTCGCCGGTTCAAAACCCTGGGCTTGCCTGGTCAAGGCACATATGGGAGTTGATGCTTCCAGCTCCTCCCCCCCCCCTCGCCCCTCTCTATAATGAATAAATAAAAAAAAAAAAGAAAAGAAAGTTGCAGTCTAGATTCCTGACTGCTCTCTGTTGCAGGGTATAGCTTTTTGAAGGAAAGCCGTGTTCTAAGGCTAAACAGCAGTGCCGAGAAGTAAATAGTACTTTGTGCTACTAAAACAAGAGTCTGAAAAACAAGCACAGCGGGCTTTTGTAGAGCTGAATTGAGTACTAACAACGGAATATTTTGAATATTACATTTTGAGAGCTGAACTCAGAGTACAGACACTAAAGAATAATGTCATTTCCAGAGGCTCTGACCCAGGGAAAAGATCCAGGAGTTTTTGCCAGAGGTTAAGTTACCATTAGTAAATTTACTAATGGACACCTTGCCCTAAGAGCTCTGTAACAGTAGTACATGTGGGTAGAAATAGAAATTGTTAAAATGAGCCTGACCAGTGGTGGCACAATGGATAGAGCCTCGACCTGGGATGCTGAGGTCCCAGATTCGAAACCCTGAGGGTCGCTGGTTTCAGTAAGGGGTCATTGGTTCTGCTGGAGCCCCATGGGCAAGGCACATAGTTATCTACATCAATATTTCAGAGAAAGGGAGTTCTTTAGCTTGGAAATTTATAAAGATTACAAAAAGATTCACTGAGAATGTCTGAGCTTATTTTCTAGAAAGAAAATTCCATACATTTTTATCAGTTCCATCACCAGACTCAACTGTGCACCTGACCTGTTCATCATGTAAAAGCAAGATCCACAGAGCAGCGCCGATTCTGGGCAATCTCTTCATTTTCTTGCACCTGCTTGTGCTTATTTCCCGCTCCCTCATTTCTAGATTACAGTTTCTAAAACCTGACTTGGTGTTCTTCAAACCAAACTATATTTGGGCTCTGAATAGATTGGTACCTATCTTGTTCTATCACTTCGTACCTCCGGGAGCTTCTGCAGTTTACTTAATATCTATAGTTGTAAAATGAGGATCATGGTCATATCAAAAGTTCTCTGCAGGGATTGAGATACAGTTGCCCAGAGAGGGAACCTACTGGTAAATATACTCTGTACATTATAATGCACTTTTTCTCAGCTTCCTCCCCTTCTCCATTTCACTTTCCTGCTTCTATACTACAGGTGCTTCCTGAAATTGATATACTAGGCAGTTAGACAGGCATGAACAGAGTAAGAATGATAAGCCAGGTACAGAAAGCCACCCAGGACCAAAATCCCTGAGTGCCTAGCAACAGACAATTGTAGGTGGGACCTTGCTCCCCGTGTGACCTTTCCTTCCCTAACATCACTGGTTATGCAGTTTAGATCCCCTGACTGATCCTTCCCTGGCATGTCACCAGCCATGTGGTACATCCTCTTAGAGGAAGAAGGGGGTCCTAAGAAAAGCCACATACAAGCCCTTGACAACCTTTCCCTTAAACATTAAGCCCTCAGGACAATGAGGTTCTGACCAGCATCAAATTATCTTAGGAACAAAGCCTCATGTCTGTTGACCACAGAGACAGAGTTTTGATCAAACTAGAGACAGCAAGGCCAGTTAGGGTGTTGTCATGGCTGACATAAGGAGCAGCTGCAATGACTAATGATCCCTTGCCCTGGCTCTGACCAATCAGTGGAGACTATGACCTGAGGAGACACACCTGGAAAGCTGATGAATATTCTGTTGAGATCCTCTCCTGTGACCTCTCCTGAAATCTCCACCTCTAATGAACAGATAAAAGCCTTTATCTCTCTCTCTCTCTCTCTCTTTTTTTTTTTTTTTGTATTTTTCTGAAATTGGAAACGGGGAGGCAGTCAGACAGACTCCCACATGCGCCTGACCAGGATCCACCCGGCACGCCCACCAGGGGGCAATGCTCTGCCCATCTGGGGCGTCGCTCTGTTGCAACCAGAGCCATTCTAGCGCCTGAGGCAGAGGCCACAGAGCCACCCTCAGTGCCCAGGCCAACTTTGCTCCAATGGAGCCTTGGCTGCAGGAGGGGAAGAGAGAGACAGAGAGGAAGGAGAGGGGGAGGGGTGGAGAAGCAGATGGGCGCCTCTCCTGTGTGCCCTGGCCGGGAATCGAACCCGGGACTCCTGCACGCCAGGCCAACACTCTACCACTGAGTCAACCGGCCAGGGCGATAAAAGCCTTTACAAGGAAGGACCCAGTGCATGGTTCACTCTTTCTCTTGAGTGCGCCCATGACGTTCCCCATCTTCTTTCCCCAGGTGCATTCTTTGCCTTTCTTTCTCCTAAGTACCAAGGGCCCTTATTTTTGCCTTTGTAACTTTCTTCCTGGGTCCATGCAGCCCAGCTGGCTCATTTCTCCTACGGCTCATTTCTATCTCTGTGACTTCCTAAATAAACCTTTCCTTGTACTGTAGTTCCTTGGCTCTGAATTATTCTCTTAACCAAACTCAAGGACCAAGTTCTAACATCTGATACCACTTGCTGCCAAAGGAATCACCTCACAAAATATGTGTAATTCTCTTCTCAGGTGTTGCTTCTGGTGTAAAGAAATTGAAGACAACATGTATCCTACAGCCTGTGGTGACATTTCTTGTTCAAGAATTAATCTCAGAGACTTTAGCAGATTCCAGCTAGATCAGCTATTGGCCAAAAAATCTGTTTGTTACTTTCAAATTTATTATATATGTATAGGCATATTCACAGACGGGAGGTCTTAATGGAAGCTCCCATTAGAAAATTGGTTAAAACAGTTCCTTACATAGAGTTTATCTATTTCAAATCTACTAAAACAACAGAAAACAACACACACACACACACACAAACCAAGTCTACTGAAACATTTTCTTAGTAAGAGTTTTAAAAAATGGAAGTATTCACAAATTCAGTGGTAGTGATGTTGTGATATAAGAAATATATATTTTGTTTTTGTCCTGGTTTTTGGCATAGAGCTGCTTAAACACTTGTAACTTTTTAAGTGATAAGTGAAAAGAACAGGACCATACTTTTTTGTATGGTTTTTGTCCCCAGCCTCAGAAACAGGTGAAAGAAATATCTTTCACTATATTTGGTTTTAATCCTCCAGTTAAAAATAGCTCTGAAATTATAAAAGTGAAAAGATTGTCCTTTGTTATTCATAACAGCTCCTTTCAAGCACACTTGTTTATGTTACTAAGGCAATTTTTAGAAAGCCCCTAAGGATATGGGGCTGGTTGCCAGCAGAACCAATCCCATGATTAGAAGATTGTAATTTTTAGCTCTACTTCTCAGCCTTTGGGAAGGAAGGGGCAAGGGCTGGAGGTAAAGTCAATCATCAATGACCAGTGACTTAATCAACCATGCGTACTATAATGAAATCTCTATAAAAACTCACACTGCCTAACCAGGTATTGGCGCAGTGGATAGAGCAGGGGTCCCCAAACTTTTTACACAGGGGGCCAGCTCACTGTCCCTCAGACCGTTGGAGGGCCAGACTATAAAAAAAAACTATGAACAAATCCCTATGCACATTGCACATATCTTATTTTAAAGTAAAAAAATAAAATGGGAATAAATACAATATTTAAAATAAAGAACAAGTAAATTTAAATCAACAAACTGACCAGTATTTCAATGGGAACTATGGGCCTGCTTTTGGCTAATGAGATGGTCAATGTGCTCCTCTCACGGCCCACCAATGAAAGAGGTGCCCTTTCCGGAAGTGCGGCGGGGGCTGGATAAATGGCCTCAGGGGGCCGCATGTGGCCCATGGGCCGTAGTTTGGGGACCCCTAGGATAGAACATAAGACTGGAATGCAGAGGACCCATGTTTGAAACCTTGAGGTTGCCAGCTTGAGCGTGGGCTCATCCGGCTTGAGCACTGGCTCACCAGCCTGAGCGTGGTTGCTGGCTTGAGCATGGGAGTATAGACATGACTCTATGGTCGCTGGCTTGAGCCCAAAGATGGCTGGCATGAAACCCAAGGTTGCTGGCTTGAGCAACGGGTCACTTGCTCTGCTGGAGGCCCTTCCGCCCACCGTCAAGGCACATATGACAAAGCAATCAATGAACAACTAAGGTGTGCAATGAAGACTTGATGCTTCTCATCTCTCTCCTTTTCTTCCTGTCCCTCTCTCTGTCTCTCTCGCTAAAAACAAAAACAAAAAAAACCCATACCAAAGGGGGCTGGAGGACTTCAAGGTTAGTGAACAAGAACATATCCACATGCCGAGAGGATGGTGTACCCAAAACTCTGTAAGAACTTCAGCTCCTATGCTTGGGACCCTTCCAGACCTCACCCTATGCATCTCTTTATCTAGTTATTCATTTGTATTCTTTATTTTTTTAAGTGAGAGGAGGGGAGATAGTAAAACATACTCCCACATGTGCCTCAACCAGGATCCACCTGGCAAACCCCATGTGGAGCTGAGGCTCGAATCAACTGAGCTATTCTCAGTGCCCGGGGCTTATGCTCAAACCAATCGTGCCACCAGATGCAAGAGAAGAGAGTTAAGAAGGGGGAGAGGAGCAGATGGTCGCTTCTCATGTGTGCCCTTACCGGGGATCTAACCCAGGATGTCTGCACACCAGGCTGACGCTCTATCCACTGAGAAGACAGGCCAGGGCCTCATTTGTATTCCTTAATACAGGGATCCCCAAACATTTTACACAGGGGGCCAATTCACCATCCCTCAGACCGTTGGAGGGCCGGACTATAAAAAAAAAACTATTAACAAAAAAACAAAGCAAAAATAAAACAAACAAAAAAAAAACTATGAACAAATCCTTATGCACACTGCATATATCTTATTTTAAAGTAAAAAAACAAAACGGGAACAAATACAATATTTAAAATAAAGAACAAGTAAATTTAAATCAACAAACTGATCAGTATTTCAATGGGAACTATGCTCCTCTCACTGACCACCAATGAAAGAGGTGCCCCTTCCGGAAGTGTGGCGGGGGCCGCATGCAGCCCATGGGCCGAAGTTTGGGGACCCCTGACTTAATACATCCTTTGTAATAAACCAGTAATAGTAAGTAAACTGTTTAACTGTTTTCTTGGGTTCTGTGAGTCATGCTAGCAAATTATCAAACTTGAGGAGAGGGTCATGGGAATGCCTAATTTATGGCCAGTCAGTCAGAAGTACAGTGACAACTTAGGACTTTTGATTGGCATCTCAAGTGAGAGTGGTCTTGTGGAACTGACCCCTTAACCTTTAGGGTCCAAGCTAACTCCAAGCCGTTAGTTTTAAAATCGAATTAAATTGTAGGACACCCAGTCAGTGTCTGCCAAGAAGTGGAGAATTGTTTGATGTGAAAAAAAACCCCACACCTCTGGTGTCAGAAATATTGAGTGTGGAGAAAAAATGCTTTTTCCTTTATTTTTTTTTTTTTAGTTTTTATTTTTTCAGCGAGATAGATGGCAGGGGGTGGGTTGGGGGAGGCAGACAGGGACAGATAGGAAGAGAGAGAGAGATAAGTATCAACTCACTGTTATGACATTTCAATTGTTCATTGCTTTCTCATATGTGCCTTGACCAGGAGGTTCCAGCTAAGCCAGTGACCTCTTGCTCAAGTGAGCAACCTTGGGCTCAAGCCAGTGACCTTGGGGTTTTGAATCTGGGTCCTCAGCGTCCCAGGTTGAACCTCTACCCGCTGCTCCGCCACTGGTCGGGCATGATGTTTTTCCTTTTAATGACTTATTACAAAATGAACACACTTATGTAACCCTAACCAAAATCAAGAAATAGAACACTGCCAATTTATCAGAGTTGGCATGGTACTTACCACTCCTCTCAATTATTGTTTTCCTTATGTCTCATTGTATAATAGTTTTGTCTGTTTTTGAACTGTTTTGTAAATACAGTGTGTCTGTAAAGTCATGGTGCACTTTTGACTGGTCACAGGAAAGCAACAAAAGACGATAGAAATGTGAAATCTGCACCAAATAAAAGGAAAACCCTCCCAGTTTCTGTAGAATGATGTGGCAGCATGTGCGCATGCGCAGATGATGACATAACACCGTGTATACAGCAGAGCAGCCCATGGCCATGTCAGTTGAGATGTGGACGGTACAGAGGAAAGTTCAGTGTGTTCTGTGGCTCGCTAAATTCAAATCCATGACCAAAGTGCAACATGAATATTGGCGCGTTTATAATGAAGCGCCACCACATAGGAATAACATTACTCGGTGGGATAAGCAGTTGAAGGAAACCGGCAGTTTGGTGGAGAAACCCCATTCTGGTAGGCCATCAGTCAGTGACGAGTCTGTAGAGGCTATACGGTATAGCTACCTAAGGAGCCCTAAAAAATCTGTGCGTGAGCCCACATCGAACTGCACTGAATAGGTATGAAACTGGGAGAGTTTTCCTTTTATTTGGTGCAGATTTCACATTTCTATTGTCTTTTGTTGCTTTCCTGTGACCGGTCAAAAGTGCACCATGACTTTACAGACACACTGTAAAATCAAGCAGTATGTATTTTTAACAGCTTTACTAAGATATACTTCATATAGCATATCATTGACTCATTTTAAATGTACAATTCAGGAGTTTTTAGCATATTCATCATCACCACAAGCACTCTCTACTGCTTCCTAATCCCTCTTCCCAGTCACCAACACTAGCAACCATTAATCTACTTTCTGTTTCTATAGATGTCTATTCTGGACATTTAATATAAATGTATATATGCCAAAAAAAGGGCTAAAAAATTAATGAGATAAGTGTTCATCTTAAGATGTTAGAAAAAGAACAAATTGCCCTGGCCAGATCGCTCAGTTGGTTAGAGCACTGTCCTGAAGCGCGGAGGTTTCCGTTTGATCCCATCGGGGCACGTACAGCAGCAGCTCAATGTTCATGTCTCTCTCTCTTATTCTGTCTTTTTGCTAAAATCAATAAATAAAAACTTAAAAAGCCCTGGCCAGATTGCTTGGTTGGTAGAGCATCGTCCTGAAGCGCAGAGGTTGCTGGTTTGTTCCTATAGGAACAGATCAATGTTTCTCTCTCTTTCTCTCTCTCTCTTTCTCTCTCACTCCCTCTCTTGCTAAAATCAATAAATAAAAAATAAAAAAATTTTAAAAAGAAAAAACAAATTAAAGAGCAGAATGAAGGAGAAACAGAAAACAATGAAATAGAATTATCAAAGGCAAACATTGGTTCCTCGACAAGACTATTAATATTGAAATGCTACTGAAGACTACTAAGAGAAACATGATAAGCAGTAACAGGACTGCGGAAGGGGGAGTCACTAAACATGTAAACAGGTATGAAAAAGCTAAGAGGATATTATGAACAAATTCATGACAATATATTTGAAAATCATATGAACATCCAGGTTGCTGCATGTACCAATAGCTTGTTCCTTTTTATTCTGAGTTGTATTCCATTGTGTGGATATATCACAGTTTGTTTAACCATTAACCTGTTTAAGGAATCTGGGCTGGTTTCTGTTTGGGGCTATCATAAAGCTGATATATATATATATATATATATATATATATATATATATATATATATATCCGTGTATAGGTTTTTATGTGAACATGGTTTTTCTGGGATAAATGCCCAGGAGTGTAATTGCTGGGTTACATGGTAGTGGTGTGTTTAGTTTTGTAAAAAAGCTGCTAAACTGGTCTCCAGAGTGGCTGTACCAGTTTCCCTACCTAGCTACCTTAGAATTTATATTGAGACATTCTTATTTTAAGTGAAAAATTAGTAGTGATAAATCTAAACATAAACATTAATAGTGTGAAAGCTCCAATTTTTTTTTTTAAGATTTCATTTATTGATTTTACAACAGAGAGGAGAGAGGGGGAAGGGGAATAAGAAGTATCAACTCATTGTTGCTTCACTTTAGTTGTTGCTTGACAGGGCAAGCTCAGGTGACCTCAGCTTTCCAGGTCGACGCTCTATCCGCTGCGCCACCTCAGGTCAGACGAAAGCTCCAAACTTCCTATGTACAAGGGCATTGAGTGGAAGTAGGTTTGAAAAGAGCACTGAGACACTTGTCTTCGGACTGCGCTTTTTTAGCAAGCAGTCATTTTTAAAAATACATTTAAGGTGTACAACATATTGATTTCACAGTTATATTGTGATGACTGACATTGCAGTGTTAGCTTAACACCTCTACAGCATCACATAATTATAATTTCTTTTAGTATTGGGAACAATTAAGATCTTAATCAAGTCTCTTAGCAAGTTTAATATTTATAATAGTTTTGTTGCCTATAAGCACTGTACTGTGTCTTACCCACTAGTTGCATCCTTAAACATCTTTCTCATTCCTCCACCCGTGGGTCCCTGGTATAACCACCACTTTGCTCTGTTTTTCCTATTTCAATTTTTTAGATTCCACATATAAGAAATATCATACAGTATTTGTCTTTCTCTGTCTGACTTATCTCAATTAGCATAATGTACTCAAGGTCTATCTATGTTGCTGCAAATGAAAGATTCTCCTTTTGTCTCATGGCTGAACAGCATTCCATTTATGTGTGTGTGTATCGTAGTTTCTTTATCTATTCATTTGATGACAGGCACTTAGGTTGTTTCCATATCTTGGTTATTAAAATGCGCAATAAACATGGGAATGCATATGTCTCTTTGAATACCTCTTTTCATTTCCTTTGAATATACACCCAGAAGTGGGATTTCTGGTTTGATAGGTTCAATTTTTGACGACCCTCCATAGTGTTCTTCAGTGTCTGAACCAGTTTGAAATTCCACCAATAGTGCACAAACATTCCCTTTTCTCCACGTGCTCACCAACACTCATCTTTTTTATTTTTAATTGATTTTAGTGAGAGAAGATAGAAAGGAGAGAGAGAGAGAGAGAGAGAGAGAGAGAGAGAGAGAGAAACAGGAATATTGATCTGTTCCTGTATGTGCCCTGACCAGGGAATTGTACCGGCAACCTCTGCATCAGGATGATGCTCAAATGAACTGAGCTATCTAGCCAGGGCTCATCTCATCTTCTTGATGGTAGTCTTTCTTACAGGTGTGAGATGATAATTTGTCTTGATTTTGATTCGCATTTCTCTGATGACTAGTGATGTTCAGCACCTTTTTTTTTTTTTAAAGGGACAGAGAGAGAGTCAGAGAGAGAGGGATAGACAGGGACAGACAGACAGGAACGGAGAGAGATGAGAAGCATCGATCATTAGTTTTTTGTTGTGACACCGTAGTTGTTCATTGATTGCTTTCTCATATATGCCTTGACCACGGGCCTTCAACAGACCGAGTAACCCCTTGCTCGAGCCAGTCACCTTGGGTCCAAGCTGGTGAGCTTTTTGCTCAAATCAGATGAGCCTGCGCTGGTGAGCTTTTTGCTCAAATCAGATGAGCCCGCGCTCAAGCTGGTGACCTCGGGGTCTCGAACCTGGGTCCTCCACATCCCAGTCCGACGCTCTACCCATTGTGCCACCACCTGGTCAGGCTGAATTGCAATTTTTAAAGTTTGATGTAGTCGCACTTGATTTTTTAAATATTTTTATTTTTTGCCATTTGTGCTGTTATATCCAAAATATTCCCATGCTCAATGTTGAGGACCTTCTTCCACGAGTTTTATGCTTCAGGTTTTATATTTAAGCCATTTCAAGTTATTTTTTGAGTTGTTCAGATAGGGGTCCAATTTCACATTTTTGCCTTATTTGTTTGAGAGATTATCCTTTCCCCAGTTAAGGTTCTAGGTTCCCTTATTAAATATTAGTGACTATCTAGGGGTTTATTTCTGAGCTTTCTTTATATTTTGTTGTATTGGCTTATGTGTCTATTTCTATGCCAGTACCATACTGTTCTGTTTTGTGAGAGAGAAGGGGGGGGGGGGGAAGGGAAAGAGATGAGAAGTAACAGCTTGTAGTTGTGGCACTTTAATTGTTCACTAATTGCTTCTCATATGTGCTTTGACCAGGGGCTTCAGCTGAACCAGTGACCCCTTGTTCAAGCCAGCAACCCATGGGATCATGTTGATAAAGGCACACTTAAGTCAGTGACCCCAAGTTCAAGTTGGTGAGCCTGTGCTCAAGCCAGTGAACCTTGGGGTTTTGAACCTAGGCCTCAGCGTCCCAGTCTATGCTCCACCACCACTGGTCAGGCAGTACCATACTGTTTTAATTACTATAGCTTTGTAGTCACTTTAAACCAGGAAATATGATTACTTCTGGCTTTGTTCTTCTTTCTCAGGATTATTTTGGCTATTCAGGTGGTTCCATAAATATTTTAGAATTGTTTTCTTTTTCTGTAAAAGATGGTATTGAAAATTTGATAGGGATTGTGTTGAATCTAAATAGCTTTGGATAGCTCAAACATATAAACAACTCTTTCAATCCATGAACATGAGATGCTTCCATATTGTTTTTCCTATTTATTTCAGCAGTCTTTTAGTTTTCATTGTATAGATTTTTCACTTCCTTGGGTAAATTTATTATAAGTAGTTTGTTGTTTTGATGTTGTTATGAGGGAATAGCTTTATTTAAAAATTGAAACAGCTTTCTTTTTCAGATGTGTATAGAAAAGCAACAGATATATGTGCATTGATTTTATATCCTGCAACTTTATTGAATTCAGTGATTAGATCCAAGTTTTAGTTGTTTTTTATATCTTAATAATTTTTAATATTAGTTTATTACACTTAGGTAACCACACATTGGGTTATAACACAATGAACAATCTTGCTCATCCAAGATATAATACTTAATGAACTCAGTAACTGAACTCCTAGGAGTGCAACATATGGTTATGAGTAAATTCAGGTTTGAAAAATAAATGCAGATTGTCAAATCTGTGGACCCATACAATTCTTTTTTTAAGATTTTATTTATTCATTTTTGAGAGGAGAGGGAGAGAAAGGAGGCAGGGAGGAGTAGGAAGCATCAACTCCCATATGTGCCCTAACCGGGCAAGCCCAATGTTTCAAACCCACGACCTCAGCATTCCACATTGATGCTTTATCCACTGTGCCACTACAGTCAGACCGGCATACAATTCTTATAAACTCTTCACTGTATTTCATTCATAACAAAATACTTTTTTTTTAATGTTTTATTTATTTATTTATTTATTTTTTACAGAGACAGAGAGTGAGTCAGAGAGCGGGATAGACAGGGACAGACAGACAGGAACGGAGAGAGATGAGAAGCATCAATCATTAGTTTTTTTTTTTCATTGCGCATTGCAACACCTTAGTTGTTCATTGATTGCTTTCTCATATGTGCCTTGACCGGGGGCCTTCAGCAGACCGAGTAACCCCTTGTTGGAGCCAGCGTCCTTGGGTTCAAGTTGGTAGGCTTTTGCTCAAACCAGATGAGCCCCTGCTCAAGCTGGTGACCTCGGGGTCTCGAACCTGGGTCCTCTGCATCCCAGTCTGACGCTCTATCCACTGTGCCACCACCTGGTCAGGCACAAAATACTTTTTGATGCCAAGAGCAAGAATGTGAATTATTGCTAAGTTTCTTAGATATGTCATTATTATGGTTATACTAGAAAGTGTCTTTTTTAGATGCATGTGTATACATTTTGAGATCAAGTGTCATGGTATTTCACTTTCAAATAGTTCAGACAACAAAATACACATACATACATACAACGCACATGTGCCATGTATTACTGTTTTTCTCTTTGCTTGTAAATAGGAAAACTGAGGTCAAGGGAGAGCTGGTTATAGGTTAAGGGACCAAGACTACACATAATTCTGCCAGAGGGTGACTGATTAATCTTGAAGGTATTTCTGCTCTTGGCAGGGAGAAATAACTAGGCAGCACTGCATCAGCCTCAGGATTTTCCATGCTGGACCACAAAATGATTCTAATTTGGAAGGTACATCAAATGTGAACTGATCATGTCTAGGCGTATGTAAGTTGAACATACTCCCAGTTGGGAGAGCGATGTGTAACCCTGACAGCTGGTGTTAAAAATAACCTGGGCCCTGGCTGGTTGGCTCAGCGGTAGAGCGTCGGCCTAGCGTGCGGAAGACCCGGGTTCGATTCCCAGCCAGGGCACACAGGAGAAGCACCCATTTGCCTCTCCACCCCCCCCTCCTTCCTCTCTGTCTCTCTCTTCCCCTCCCGCAGCCAAGGCTCCATTGGAGCAAAGATGGCCCGGGCGCTGGGGATGGCTCTGTGGCCTCTGCCTCAGGCGCTAGAGTGGCTCTGCTCGGAACATGGCGACGCCCAGGATGGGCAGAGCATCGCCCCCTGGTGGGCAGAGCGTCGCCCCATGGTGGGCTTGCCGGGTGGATCCCGGTCGGGCGCATGCGGGAGTCTGTCTGACTGTCTCTCCCTGTTTCCAGCTTCAGAAAAATGCAAAAATAAATAAATAAATAAATAACCTGAAGCACAAGCAAAAGGTTCAGTCTGCTTGCCAGGTAAACCTGCCACCAACTTCCTTCAGCTTGGCATTTATTATTTTTTCCTATCCACATCTCTTAACATTTTCACCTTTTGGATCTCCCACGATTCATTTAATATTTAATGAGTACTGTTTGTATGAGTTGGGGGGTCCAGGACAGGCTAGATCAGGGGTCGGGAACCTACGGCTCACAAGCCAGATGTGGCTCTTTTGATGGCTGCATCTGGCTCGCAGACAAATCTTAAAAAAATAATAATAATGTTAAAAATATAAAACATTCCCATGTATTACAATCCATTCATTTTCTACCGCTCATGTTCATGTTTGCGGGTAGCTGGAGCCAATCACAGCTGTCCTCTGGGACACCACCAAATTTTTATTGGATAATGCATAATGTACAAGGGTCATTGTATGGCTCTCACGGAATTACATTTTAAAATATGTGGCGTTCATGGCTCTCTCAGCCTAAAAGGTTCCCGACCCCTGGGCTAGATCCTAAACTTTGAAATGAAACAGCAGAAAACTTGCTCTCAAGTATCTTACACTCTAATAAAAATAGAAAGGCAAGTACAGCCCTGGCCGGTTGGCTCAGTGGTAGAGCGTCGGCCTGGCGTGCAGGAGTCCTGGGTTCGATTCCCGGCCAGGGCACACAGGAGAAGCGCCCGTCTGCTTCTCCACCCCTCCCCTTCTCCCTCCTCTCTGTCTCTCTCTTCCCCTCCTGCAGCCAAGGCTCCATTGGAGCAAAGTTGGCCTGGGCGCTGAGGATGGCTCTGTGGCCTCTGCCTCAGGCGCTAGAATGGCTCTGGTTGCAACAGAGTGACGCCCCAGATAGGCAGAGCATCGCCCCCTGGTGGGTGTGCCGGGTGGATACCGGTCAGGCGCATGCGGGAGTCTGTCTGACTGCATCCTTGTTTCCAACTTCAGAAAAATACAAAAAAAAAAAAAAAAAAATAGAAAGGCAAGTACATATGTAATCACTATGACTATATTCCTTTAACATAATCCTTTATGATTTACAATTTAATCATATCTGCAAAGACCCTTTTACCAAACAACCTAACATTTACAGGTTTCTAGGATCAGGACCTGTTATCTTTGGAGGACATTTTTAGCTTACTATAGATGGGGGACATTGGAAACCCACTTCATATGGGTGATCACTTAAGTTCTTGTTATCTGAATGGCTGGCTGATTACTAGAGCTGAACTATATTAAAAATAATAACCTGTTTCTCTATAAACCTAGGCTGTGGTGCTTTCTCTTGCTTACTTCTTTACCTTAATGTTTTCTCAAACTCTCATTAACTAAAGTAATGTGGGCATGTCTGTGTTGCTTGAGAACTGTAGCAAAATAGCTGACCTAAGAATGGTTAATTTTGTGTATTATTTTCACACTGTACATTTACCAAAATATCAATGCTTGTAGATCTTTTGGGATTATTAATGAAACCCATGTTCCTTTTTTCGGAGAACTACTTCCTACCAATGGCAGTAGGCCCCATTGGCAATATTGATAATAAGCAAAACACCCCTCTGATCAGACTTGATTGGATCAGAGATAGGCTGTTGACTAAGAAGGACCAAATTTTCATAGAAGACATGGAACATACACACAACACACTTGGCTTCTGGAATTGAAAAGGGTTACAAAAAGGCCATCTTTTGTCAAGTGAAAGCCATTATGTAGAAAGCAGCAGAGACATGCAACCCATGGGACTCAGGAGAGAAAAAAAGTATAGCTCCATTGTTTCTTAAAGGCTTCCCTGGTTAGAGACTCAGCTGAAGTTGAGCTACATTTCTGCTTTAGGTTAAGAGAGAATTCTGCTTCCCCACCCATGTCCCAATAGTTAACTTTCCCTTCTGCTTAGGCAGTCTGAGTGGGCATGTGTTACCAGCAGTCAAAAGATGTTTGATTAGGACTGTTTCAATCTAGTTTAAATATTTCTTACCTGCTCCCACAAAATTATTCAGGTAAAATGATGCTGTACTTGGGTCATTTTTCAAAAGATCCTTCTAAAACCTCCAGAGATTAACTAATGATAAGTAGTCCTTCCTGACATTTTAATAAATATTATAATCATTGACTAAGCACAATATTATAAAGATGTAGTTTTTAAAAAAAATTAATTAATTTATTTATTTTTTACAGAGACTGTGAGTCAGAGAGAGAGATAGACAGGGACAGACAGACAGGAACGGAGAGAGATGAGAAGCATCAATCTTTAGTTTTTCGTTGCGCGTTGCAACACCTTAGTTGTTCATTGATTGCTTTCTCATACGTGCCTTGACCGCGGGCCTTCAGCAGACCGAGTAACCCCTTGCTGGAGCCAGCGACCGTGGGTCCAAGCTGGTGGGCTTCTGCTCAAACCAGATGAGCCCGCCTCAAGCTGGCGACCTCGGGGTCTCGAACCTGGGTCCTCTGCATCCCAGTCCAACACTCTATCCTCTGTGCCACCGCCTGGTCAGGCTATAAAGATGTTTTCACTGCATAAAATTGTGGCATATCCCTTTGTAAGGGATATCTAATTTAACTCCTTACTTTCAAGTAAGGAAACTAAGGCCCAACATGGCCAAGGACCTTGCCCAGTGCTAGATTAGAATCTTGTTTTGGTCAGTACTCAGACAGGGTTCTTTGTCAATACATTTTTTTTAGGGCCAAAGGATGGTATTCTCTTTTCCTTAAATTTCAAGAGAGATCACAAAACAATATTTACTGATTCCCCACTTAATTGGTCAGGAGTCCTTCAGTTGCAAGCTAAAGACCCAGATCAAATAGCTTAAATTAAAAAAAGAAAAGAAAAAGAGGTTCCATGAATACACTTGTTTCAGGCATGATTGGTTCCAGTCCCAAATTACTATGAGGATTGTACCTCTTCACCTCTATGACAGACTTTCTACAAGGAGGGGCACCTGTAGACTCACATCCTATCAGCTTAGCTACCCCAGCATGTACATGTCAACTGTCACTGGACGTCTCAGTTATGTGAATCAATAAACTCCTTTTGAAGCCAATTCAAATTTGGTTTCTGTCACTTACAAGTGTTCTGACTAAAATTGAGCTTATTTAAAAAGAGTTCTCCTCAAACAAGAAAAATGGTAACCAATCAGGTTATCTCATCAAAACACTGAATGTAACAGTAGAATGCAAAGCAGAAGCTGAAAGAAAATGCAAGGAAGACAGCAATCAAGGTCAGGATGAAAAGAAACTTACTGTTGACACACAATCGTCTATCTCTTTCAATCTTGTACCTTGAGCTTATTTGTGACTTCAGCTTATTCTTGGTTCCACCAGCATCATGGCCTACTTGCTGCATATCCTAAACTGATTTGACCCTAAAACCCTCTTCTCAGAAACAGCAAAAGATCAATTGTCCACAAAGCCTTCTGGGTTTTACACAGAACAAACAAGACAGGTTTCCTCTTCCAACCTGGTAAGCCTCTTCATAGCATCCTAGGATCTGAAATAACTCATGTTATATCTAATGCAGTGACCACACTTGGGTTAGGATGTGGGCTTCCTTAAGGCAGGAGGCTTGACAAGACAACTGAGATCCTTTGCAGGCAAGTACTTGTACCTGCAAATTTCCTGAGTTCTCAAGTTACTTAACATCTCTGAATCTCAATTCCTGCAGCAATAAAATGGGGGAAATCACTGATTTGAAATAAAAAGGAAATATATGTAAAATCACTGATACATATTCAATAGTGAATATTAGTTCCTTTCTTTTTTCCCCCCTAAATTTTCTATATACAGTATTACCCAATTATCTTCTTTTGCTCAAATGTCTTAAAATTTATACAATGGAATGGCTTAGTCTACATATGAGAAACAGTTTAAACAAAGAAACAGGATTTATTTTTTTAACCTAAAATTTTGCCACAGGTTTTCAGAAGTTTTTATTGGATTTAAAATTCTTTTAAGGGATATACAGATATGCAACTAGTTTGATCAGCTACTAATATATTTTGGTGACCCTTTATTTTTGTACTCAGGAGCGAGTTCAGTTTTTCTCCATGCTCAATAGTTAGCTTTGGTAACATTTTGCCCTGTTCTTCATCTGTTACTGAGGCATCACTGTTTTCACCCTGCTTGGTGTAAGTTGCTCTCTTAGTGTTCTTCCTGTGGAAATGTTTTGTAGGACTCTTCTTTTTTTTCTCAACTCCACTGCTCACATCCCACAACATTATCTTCCCATCATTCCCTCCAGTAAGCAGAAAATAGGATTCTGGCAGAAAGCAGACCTGAGATACCCCCAAAGCGTGGCCCTTAAATCCCAGTTCCTGTTCACACTTGACTCCCATCACCCTAAAGATTCGAACCTTACCATCTTCAGCACCACAACTAAAAATATTGCCACAAGATGCCACAGATACAGAATGGGCAAGAGCAGGGTTTAAAAGCTGACCAGGTGATTGTAGACTCTCCATTTCCTCTGTTTCATCCTCCTGTAAATTTGTAATCCAAAGTGGCCGGGCTTTCTGAAGGTTCCAAAGTATCACCTTTAAATAAAGGAAGTTACACAGTCAAATAGAGTTCTAGCCATCTTGCTCAACTACCATGCATATTCTGCTTCTAATAAAATCATCAAAGTAGTCTGAGAGTGATTAGTAGGATATATTTCCAGCAATATTAAGAAAAAGTTTAGAGGGCACAAGAAGGCTTTCCTAGCTACTCCAGACCACTTTTCTTTCCCATATTTAATTCCTATGCTATTAATTTACATATACTACTAGCTTGTCAGTTTCTTGAGATTTAACTCATCTTTGTTAATGCCTAGCATAATGGCCTGGAAAAAGCAGAAATTATAAATATGTCTGTTTATTAATTTGATATCTTGGTATATTTGGCTTTATGTTTTTTACCAAGATCTCAGACCTAGTAAATTTATTTACATGAAGGCTTATTAAAATGAAACAATAAGCTGTGTGAATTTATTCTGTAGTGATTCATTTTCTTCCTATAGTAATCAATTTGAAAAGGAAAATATTCTTAATACTTTTAGAGAGAATAGAGTTTTATTTTACCATCAAGTATTATCTCTGAACTATGACTCACAATTTAAAATGGACACCAGAATAAGCAAGAGCTTGTTTAGAATCAAAAACATAGATCTGAACTGACAAGATTACTACTATTGATATTAAGAATTTGATTTTCAGAAGTGATATATAACACATATTCTGCTTCTACTGGGGAAAGAACTGAAAATCCTTTTGGATTGGATTTACATTATACTAAGTGGCCAATAATCACTATTTGGGTGAAGACAACAGACTATTAACAAATTAAGATAAATGTAACTAAAACAAAAAAACATCAGAAAATGTAACAAAAAATGAGTACTAAAACTTGATGTGGAAATAATCTCTATAAAAAAACCCCTGAACACAGGAAAATGAACACTCCAAAATCTGCCAGTTTAATTGCATTGGCAGGTACCCCCAAGTTCTTTTTCACACAGCCCTCACAATACCTGGATCATAATTATTTTTCTCCTTAAACATCAAAACATGAGTAATAACCAAAGTGTTTTTTAGCAGCTTAAACATTTTGTATTAACATACAGTGTTAATAACCATCCTCAACTCTACCAATTCAAGAATCATTTCCAAGTATTATAGAGTCCAATTATTCCTGCTTAGCCATTCTCTTTATACTTCTTTATTCTTCCTAACTGCCAGTGATTCCAACGTTGTTTCACAATTTCCCAACCACCTGATCTAGCAGGAGAGCTAGAGATAATGAAGAAAAGAATACAAAAGTTTGGGGTTTATGCTTCAATAAAACACAAAAGGAGAGAAAGTGGAAACTAGCCATTTTTTTAGAGCACACGAGAGAGGGAGAGGGGGGGGAAGGAGAGATGAGGACCATCAACTTGTAGTTGTGGCTCTTTAGTTCTTCACTGATTGCTTCTCATACATGTCTTGACCAGAGGGCTCCAGCTGAACAAGTGGCCCCTCGCTAAAGCCAGCAACCCTGGGATCATGTCAACAATCCCACACTCACCCAGATGAGCCTGCGTGCTCAAGCCAGCAACCTCAGTGTTTTGAACCTGGACCTC
Organism: Saccopteryx leptura; assembly: GCF_036850995.1. Taxonomy (NCBI): domain Eukaryota; kingdom Metazoa; phylum Chordata; class Mammalia; order Chiroptera; family Emballonuridae; genus Saccopteryx; species Saccopteryx leptura. Next base: position 56,508,664 of record NC_089510.1, read on the forward strand.
AGCATTCCAGGTTGATGCTCTATCCACTGTGCCACCACTGGTGAGGCACAAAATTATTTCTTATAGTGGTTTCTAGCAAGTGCCTGCCACTAAAGCTTCCTACCCAGAACTGCATGCAAAATGGTAATTTCTGGATACCCACTTCTTATCTAATCTGAAGAAGTTAAATAATTTTTGAATACCTAATTGTTTATTGCCATGCTTAGTAGTTAAATAATGAACCAGTGACTGAAAAGTGATATAGCTTACGGATGAAAGAATGACTAGTCAGAGACACTGTACAATTTGCCTACTTAAAATATCCACCTGGTTGTGTAGGTCTTTCTGAACAACCTAGTAGGCAGATTATCACTAGTAAGGTAGAAAATTGTAGGTTTTAAAGTGCTTGAGAAAGACCTAGGAGTAGAAAAAGGAGTTTAGAGATTATAGGGTCACTGTGCCCACTGAGTCTAGAATAATTCTAAACAGACAGTTTTGGTAGAATAGTGCTTCATTGTTTAGGGCAGCGGTTCTCAACCTGTGGGTCGCAATCCCGGCAGGGGTCGAACGACCAAAACACAGGGGTCGCCTAAAGCCATCGGAAAATATGGTTGAGAACCGCTGGCTTAGGGCCTGTCTCAGCACTGCAGGACATCCACTGATTCTGCCTACTAAATGCTGGTAGCCTGAGAGAAGGGGAATGGCAGTCACAGTGACAACAGAAACAAGCTTCATCTATTTCTAAATTCTGAAGGGGTGAGAACGGTGGAGGAGAGAGTGGTAAAGATCCACTGGCCAAGAAGGTGGAAAGACAAAACCTTTGAAGCTATGAACAGAATCACAGAAGATATTATGTCTATAGTTGAGAAAGTAGATGAAATGTCTAGAATAGTACTGGGCACACAGGTCATTTAATAAACCATGCTTCTTGCCCAGGCTGGATAGCTCAGTTGGCTGAAGTATAGTCCCAATGTGCCAAGGCTGTGGGTTCAATCCCTGGTCAGGGCAAATCGATGTTTGTCTCTTTCTTCTGTCCTCTTTCTTTAAGATCAATACATAAATTTAAAATAAATAAATAAGTGGTTTTTTCTAGAAGTCTCCTATTTCCAAATCAAGAGCCTTTTCTTTTCTTCTTTTTTTTAATACAGGGACAGAGATAGAGTCAGCGAGAGGGATAGATAGGGACAGACAGACAAGAACAGAGAGATGAGAAGCATCAATCATCAGTTTTTCGTTTTTGACACCTTAGTTGTTCATTGATTGCTTTCTCATATGTGCCTTGACTGCGGGCCTTCAGCAGACTGAGTAACCCCTTGCTCGAGCCAGCGACCTTGGGTCCAAGCTGGTGAGCTTTTGCTCAAGCCAGATGAGCCCGCAAACTGGCAACCTCGGGGTCTCAAACCTGGGTCCTCCGCATCCCAGTTCAATGCTCTATCTACTGCGCCACCGCCTGGTCAGGCAAAAGCCTTTTCTAACATATTCATATTCTGCTTGAAATATCATGCAAAAAAAAAAAAAAAAGTTTTTGGAGCCAGAGAGAATGCAGTTTGAATCTCAATTCAGGCTGCTGTGTGAACACTAAATTTGAATCTATTTCCTCATGTCTATAAAAGAATAACTATCTAGCAGGGTATAATTAGAATTAAAACTAATATATGTAAAACACTGGCAAGTATTAAGTGCTCACCAGAAAGAAGTCATGATTATTCTCACTCCACTGATATGAGATTTGCTCTTAGAAGTATGTCTGCTGTGGGAAAAGTTTGAACTATATGAAAGCTTTTTTTTTTTTTTTTTTTTTAGAGAGACAAAGAAAGAGAGAGAGGGATAGATAGGGACAGACAGGAACGAAAAGAGATGAGAAGCATCAATCATCAGTTTTTCCATTGTGGTACCTTAGTTGTTCATGGATTGCTTTCTCATAGGTGCCTTGTCCGTGGGGTTATAGCAGACTGAATAACCTCTTGCTCAAGCCTGCGACCTTGGGTCCAAGCTGGTGAGCTTTGCTCAAACCAGATGAGCCCGCACTCAAGCTGGTGACCTCGGGGTCTCGAACTTGGGTCCTCCGCATCCCAGTCCGACGCTCTATCCACTGTGCCACCGCCTGGTCAGGCATGAAAGCTTTTATTAAACTAAATTCTGCTTCTATTCCTAAGACTTCTATTTAGACCAGCATATCCACAAAATGTCCCTCACATAATGGGGTTTCTAGATATACCTACTCTCCTATGAATGTGAGCTAATCTGTGATTTTCCTTTCAAAACTCAGCATGAAAATGCTTTGATCCTGGTCACCAATATCTCAATTAACACACCCTAGAATTTTAAAGTAAACAAAACAGATCCAATCCCTCCAACTCTTTTTTTAAAACAACACAGAGTTTGTAGAACATGGGTGATAACCTCTGCCTTCAGTATGCACTTCGTTTAACAAATGTTTAGAGTCAAATATTTGAATTCTCAAGTTTTAGAAATGTATTAAAGCACAGAGAAAGTAAGAATCAAGGATTAATGATTACTTTGTGATTAAACCTGACAGGCTTTGTCAAGTTAGCATAAACATGCAGCTTATGGTGTGTGTGTGTGTGTGTGTGTGTGTGTGTGTGTGTATAAAACATGTTAGTAAAGAATAAAAAAATTTAAAGATATATTTAGGCTGATGAAAAATTTGATGTGTCAGCAAATCTCATTTAGAAATTATTCAAGTACTCTTTGTCAAGCATCACCTGCATATCGAGTCCACATGACACCAGGCTCTGAGGCCTCTGGGGCCGAAAAGCCACAGAAGAACAGATATTGGAATGTCTCTTCAGTGATCTGCTAACTTTCTTATTTTCCAAGTCTAGGATTTTGATTGCTCCAGAGTCATCAGCAGAAGCCAACAGGTTTTCAGTTTCATTCAATGAAAGGCAATTTATTTCTTCTTCATTCACATGAAAATGGTCCAGGGAACTTTTGAGGGATCTGACATCCAGTATGCTAATGGTTTCTCCATGAGAAGCATAGAGCTTGGTGGGGCAGGAGAGAGAGAATAGGACACTGGTAACATCATCGGCCCCTTGAAAGTGTGTGTGTCCCAGTGGAGTCCCATCTTCACTCCAAGTCATGAGATCTCCACCCTCTGCTCCAGAAGCCACTAGCCCTTCTGCACTTGCATTCAAACAGAGAATAGGAGAAGAATGTCCACCAGTCCACTTGACAGCCATAATGGCCCAGAAGATTCTGTAAAAGGGGAGAAAAAAACTATAATGTCATTATTTTACTTAAGAACTTGATGGTAGCAGACAAATGCAGTAAGTAATATTTCATTTAAATATTTAAAAAAGATTATCTAAAATACTCGACAACAAAAAGAGGCCTTTGAAGATCAAGTCTACAAAAGCCTAGATGAACACAGGGTTGTGGCGTACCAAGCTGGAAATGATGAAAGAGGCTTCCTTTGCAATCAGGGGTCCAGGTAGGCCTGGTTCTCCAGCCTTTGTTTATTTATTTATTTGTTTATTTGCAAATCAGAGAGAGCGAGAGGGAAAGGTACAGAGACAGGAAGGGAGAGAGATGAGAAGCATTAATTTGGAGTTGCGTCATTTTAGTTGTTCACTGATTGCTTCTCATATGTGTCTTGACTGGGGGCTCAAGCTGAGCCAGTGACTCCTTGCTCCAGCCCAGCGACCTTGGGCTTCAAGCCAGTGACCTTTGGGCTCAAGCCAACAACCATGGGATCATTTAGATCAGGGGTCCCCAAACTGTGGCCCGGGGGCTGCATGAGGCCCCCTGAGGCCATTTATCTGCCCCCCACCGCACTTCCAGAAGGGGCACCTCTTTCATTGGTGGTCAGTGAGAGGAGCATAGTTCCCATTGAAATACTGGTCAGTTTGTTGATTTAAATTTACTTGTTCTTTATTTTAAATATTGTATTTGCTCCCGTTTTGTTTTTTTTACTTTAAAATAAGATATGTGCAGTGTGCAAAGGGATTTGTTCATAGTTTTTTTTTATAGTTTGGCCCGCCAACGGTCTGACGGACAGTGAACTGTGTAAAAAGTTTGGGGACCCCTGATTTAGATGATCCCATGCTCAAGCCAGCAACCTCAGGGTTCTGAACCTAGGACTTCAGCAACCCACGTAGATGCTCTATCCACTGTGCCACCACATATTAGGCTCTCCCACCTTTTTTTTTTCTTTTTTTTTTCCTGAAGTTGGAAACAGGGAGGCAGTCAGACAGACTCCTGCATGCACCCGACCGGGATCCACCCGGCATGCCCACCAGGGGCAATGCTCTGCCCATCTGGGGCTTTGCTCTGTTGCAACCAGAGCCATTCTAGCGCCTGAGGCAGAGGCCACAGAGCCATCCTCAGTGCCCGGGCCAACTCTGCTCCAATGGAGCCTTGGCTGCGGGAGGGGAAGAGAGAGACAGAGAGGAAGGAGAGGGGGAGGGGTGGAGAAGCAGATGGGCGCGTCTCCTGTGTGCCCTGGCTGGGAATCAAACCCAGGACTCCTGTATGCCAGGCTGATGCTCTACCACTGAGCCAAGTGGCCAGGGCCACTCTCCCGCTTTTGATGTGAGGCTCACATAAGAATAAACACTAAATGTGTTTGTTTTAAATTAAAAAATTATTTTTAAGAGTGGGCTGCACAATCATCCAATTATATCTTTTGTCAGAATAATGTTTTAGAGAGTGAGCTCTGGAGCTCAAGTCTCTGGGTTTGAACAGTTCTACTACCTATTTAGATGGATGACTTTGGGCAAATTACTGAAACTCCTTTCTGTGACTCACTTTCCTTCTCTATAAAATGGGGATAATAATATCACCCATTTCATAGAATCAGAGAGAATTAAATGTGGTAATATATGTAAAGCACGTATAATAGTACCTGGGACATAATGAGTGCTCAACAAATACTACCATTAATTTTTTCCCTACTTTTATTAGGCTGGTCAATGTGGCACCAATGGTCCTCATAGTATGTCTTCCGGACTACTGGCATTAGCATCACCTAGGAACTTGTTGGAAATATAAATTGTGACCTCACCTTAGACCAGGGGTCTCAAACTCGTGGCCCGCTGAACAATTTTGTGCGGCCCGCAGACTAATCCACGAAGTTCAAAATATTTTGGATAAAATTAAGTAAGCCTAGGGGCCTACTTGTATTTTTCATTTCTCTAGCATCCTAGCTAGATATTAGCTTAGTTAACAGCAGTTGTGATGCGAACTCCAGTTTCTGGTCGTTTTGTGACACTGAGTAAACTGCATGTACGATTGTGCTTGTTGTACTGATTTTTTTTTGTTTTCAACTGCAGTGAGAAAAGTGTTGCGTAACAGTTGCCTTTTGTAGACCTAGTGCGGCCCGCCGAACGGCTGTGATCTTGCTCTGCGGCCCACATGCTGAGTTGAGTTTGAGACCCCTGCCTTAGACCCACTGAGTCAAACTGGAGTTGGGGCCCAGCAATGCATTTCAACAAGCCCTCCAGGTGATTCTGATGCATGCTAGAATTTGAGAACCTATACTACACCAATAGTCATCTGGGAAGCTGGTTTGAAATGCAGACCCTTTGGTCTTACTACCCAAGACTAACTGGTAGGTTATCTACTTTTATTCTCAAAACAACCCTTCTGATTGGTATTATTCCATTTTAAAGATAGTAAAACTGAGTCTCAGAAATGCTCAATAATTTGCCCAAAGTCTCCTGGCCCTTAGGACTTGTACAGGAATCAAATAAATAATTTTTAAATAATGAACCTTTTTTCTAACAATTCCACTTGACAACAGTTTTACTTGTTAGTATTCTTTAAAGTACAGAAAATTACTAAAAGCTACTAATAATTCATTACTGCTTTTAAATGTACTCACAAAATTTTAATCACATTATCACTTACTTGCACTTATACAGTAGTAGTACTTACATACAAAATTTTAGATTCCTGATACGCTAGGCAGCCCAACTCTATAAACTGGAATTGCCACAAACTTCCCTGCTTTAACTGCCTATGGGCAAAGCAAAAAAGGAAATCAGGGCAATTAATACTAGTCTAAATTTATTTATTTATTTTTTTGTATTTTTCTGAAGCTGGAAACGGGGAGAGACAGTCAGACAGACTCCCGCATGCGCCCGACCGGGATCCACCCGGCATGCCCACCAGGGGCGAAGCTCTGCCCACCAGGGGGCGATGCTCTGCCCCTCCGGGGCGTCGCTCTGCCGCGACCAGAGCCACTCCAGCGCCTGGGGCAGAGGCCAAGGAGCCATCCCCAGCGCCCAGGCCATCTTTGCTCCAATGGAGCCTTGGCTGCAGGAGGGGAAGAGAGAGACAGAGAGGAAGGAGGGGTGGGGGGTGGAGAAGCAAATGGGCGCCTCTCCTATGTGTCCTGGCCGGGAATCGAACCCGGGTCCCCCGCATGCCAGGCCGACGCTCTACCACTGAGCCAACTGGCCAGGGCCCTAAATTTAATTTTTTATTTCACAAGCCAAGGGAGAATTTACTTAGTAAAAGCCACCAGAGTTGCTTTACTATTTTCAAGTATGACACCTAAGTTTTATCCCATGGTACAGAGATAAATTTCCTAATATTGTTTTGAAAATAACCTGGCAATCTGCCTAAAGTTTCTACTCCCAACACAAAGTTTCTTCCCTCCTATTTTTAGGCACACACGCACAAATCATTAGACCAAAAAAAAAAAAATCACTAATCTGTTAGTAATCAAAGTTAACAGAAATAATGTCACAAAATCAAACAGCAATTTTCATAAAGATGACAAAATGGGAAAGACAAAAAGATAAGTTTCTAAGAAATCTCAGGGGAAGCACTCAATTAGTATTCAGGTGAAACTACTGTAATTAAACAGAGACTGAAGCAAATAAGTTTTAATACAGAGGTTTAGAGAGGAAATGACTCAGAAGGAGGTAAAGACAGAGAGCCCTGGGTAGTTTGATTTTTGCTGACAAGCACTGAAATACCAGTTAAATAATTTTCTACCATAACAAAGGCTGTTGCCAAATGTTCCAGTCAAATTAGAAAAAAGGACTTAGCATAACTAAAAATGAAAGATATAATTATTTAGGCTTAGGAACTACTGTCTATGGTGACTATTAACTTATATAATAAAGACAGTATCCTACCTTAAAGTATGATTGAATTAGCCATTAAAAAGGCATTTCAGTTACAAGTAATTTTTATATTTATTTTTTGTATTGATTTTAGAGAAAGGAGAGGGAGGGAGGGAGAGAGGGAGGGGGGGAGAGAGAGGGGGAGAGAGAGAGAGAGAGAGAGAGAGAGAGAGAGAGAGAGAGAAAGGCACTGGCAGAGGAGTGGGTATGAGCCTTGACTGGGCAAGCCCAGGTTTTCACACCGGCGACCTCAGCATTCTAAGTTGATGATTTATCCACTGTGCCACCACAGGGCAGCCTGACCACTTATTTCCTAAGTTAGAGTTTTAATTTTTCTATGGTGTATTAATGTTAAAGCCTGGAAGTCTGCTAATTACAGCTTTAAATTTTTGTGTGCTTTTGGATCTCTGCTGGGAGTTTAGGGTTTCTCTAAGACAGGGGTCCCCAAACTTTTTACACAGGGGGCCAGTTCACTGTCCCTCAGACCGTTGGAGGGCTGGACTACAAAAAAAAACTATGAACAAATCCCTATGCACACTGCACATATCTTTTTTAAAGTAAAACAATAAAATGGGAACAAATACAATATTTAAAATAAAGAACAAGTAAATTTAAATCAACAAACTGACCAGTATTTCAATGGGAGCTATGCTCCTCTCACTGACCACCAATGAAAGAGGTGCCCCTTCCGGAAGTGAGGCGGGGGGGGGCATATAAATGGCCTCAGGAGGCTGTAGTTTGGGGTCTCCTGCTCTAAGATAAGGTTTAGGCAGGGTTTCTCACAGGGAACCTAAGTAAATGCTAACTGTAAGACAAAAGTTTTAGCAGGTTTTCTTCCTAATACAATTATTTTCTGGAAAAGGTTACCGGTAATCCAATTTTAAAACTACATTTGGTTAAGCTCCATGTCCAAGTGTGAGGTTAGGCAATGCAATAATTGGATTTTATAGTAAATGGACTATTACAGACAACATAGGTCTGTAAATTTTCATACGAGAACCTGTAGTAACTATCAGTCTATTAATCTCCTAAAACCAAGGCCAGCTATACCTTAACCTCTATGCCAGAGTAAAAAACAAGCTAAGCTAATAATGTCTCTATCACATGGATAATATTTACTGATTACCTAGTTAGAAAAACAGAAAGAGTTGGGAAAGCCTCAGAAACCCATATACTGCGCCTTTTGATTTTAGTCAATCAACTTTATCAAGCAGAGTACTAATCCATAATTCAACCAGAGTCCCCCAAAATCACTTTAGTCTGCAAAATCAAAATTTATTATTATTTGATACACACCCAAAGACCACCATAAAAAAGTGTTAAACAGAGTGCTGTGGAAAAAGGTAATGGAAAAAATTAATTAAATCTGCATTAAATCAAAACAATCTTTCAGAAAAAAGTTGTCCTTGTTGTTCTTTTCTGGGAAGCTGACCAGAAAAAGGTAAGTGCCACTATCCCCACATTCAGGTATCAAGTCAACAATTCTCATAACACAGATGCCTTAAGGGTCAAGCACAACAATTAATCATATCCTATTTTGAATTACTTTAATTAGATAATTGATTCCTTCCAGCACGTAATGAGATCATGGAGTGGGTGTGGAAAGCTGAAGTATTTTGAGAGCATTTTTAGAAAGGGTGGAGGGCAGGAGTTGGCAATCTCAACAGCCAGAGAGCATGATACTGAACATGAGGGACGGGATATGGTCAAGAGGGTGATGAGCAGGTGAAAGAACTGTATAGAGAAAGGAAGTATGATAAAGAAAATCTCTTCCTACTCTTAAATTTAACCTGGGTCACAAAAAGTCACCTTTGTCTAAACCAGATTAGCACCAGAATCGTCTGATTGGACCCTTGAAAGGTTCTACCTTACCTATACTGTGAAAAACAGAATAAAGGCCAACATCGTGAATAACTCAATGATCTCTAAACATTGCTCCAACAGAGGCCAGACAGTGCTCGGTGGGGAAACCCCAGTCTTGTAGTCTGCCCAACCCATCTTGCCTCAGTGCCTCCTGCCTCTGTGCCTTCTCTAAAAGGGGGCTGGTGGGTACTAACAGCAAATGGAGTGGACTCCTGGCTGTTAAGGGCTAAGCCCCTCCTAGTACCTTTGCGAAGGTTTTTTATTTTTATTTTTTTGTATTTCTCTGAATATTTCTGTATTTTCTGTATTTCTCCCCTGGAAACAGGGAGGCAGTCAGACAGACTCCTGCATGAACCTGACCGGGATCCACCTGGCACGCCCACCAGGGGGCAATGCTCTGCCCATCTGGGGCTTTGCTCTGTTGCAACCAGAGCCATTCTAGCGCCTGAGGCAGAGGCCATGGAGCCATCCTCAGCGCCCGGGCCAACTTTGCTCCAATGGAGCCTTGGCTGCGGGAGGGGAAAAGAGAGACAGAGAGGAAGGAGAGGGGGAGGGGTGGAGAAGCAGATGGGCGCCTCTCCTGTGTGCCCTGTCCAGGAATCGAACCCGGGACTCCTGCATGCCAGGCTGACGCTCTACCACTGAGCAAGCCGGCCAGGGCTAGGGTTTTTTTGTTTTGTTTTTTTTAATGTTTATTTTATTGATTTCAGAGAGAGGAAGGGAGAGAGCAGGAGAGAGATAGGAACATTTGTTCCTGTATGTGCTCTGACAGGGTATCAAACTGGCAACCTCTAAACTTCAGGATGATGCATGCTCTAACCAACTGAGAGATCCAGCCAGGGATAGGAAGGGGTTTTTAACACTGCTACATTGGCTGTGATTCCTGGGGTGCCCTCCACTACCCTCTGCTCAGTAATAGGCCCTCATTAATTACATTACTGGACAAAAGTGCTTAGCACTTGAGTTACAGTTGGGCAGATAAAATATATTATGCTCACTTTGTTAAAGATGGCGTTGCCCACGTGGAAGCGTCGCCCAGGTGACATTAGTTGCCCTTCTTGGGATGGGTGTGACTATATATGTTAATGTGTGTTGGGGGCTGGCTGTGGCAGGCAGGATCCTTGTAGCCTGGGGCTTGGTTTTCGGACTAAGTCTTACCCACCCTTTTTGATGTGGGGTGATGAACTTTCATGAGGAATCCCATTATGCCTCAGATAAGTGACTTTGTATTAGAGACTTCCCTATTTGTATATTGGATTAAAAGTTTGGATTTCTACACTATAAAGGGGGGCAGACTGGGAGCTTGCTCTCTCTCGGTTCCTGAGATTAACATTAGAGGAGAGAGCAGGGAAAGGCCACGTGGAGGAGGCCAGGAGAAGCAGCCAAGATGGTGGAGTACTGAGTGAGAAGCCAGTTAGTGCAGTTTGTGTGTGGAGAAGGAAGGAGATGGGGAACAGAGGTGAGTAAGTCTGGTGAGCTAGAAACCTTTGATTTTAGGAAACTCAGGACAAGTCAATAGCTTTGTGAGCACTGAATGAGTGGGTTTTGGAACCCAGTGTGTGTTTTACTTGCCCGCCGGGTGCAAGGTAGGATTAAAGATGATGGCCCACCAGTTCTTGGCTCCACTGTTTCATTACCGTCTGTCTGAATCTAATGCGAACCTGCATGGGCCAGGCTGCTGTGATGGTGGCCATGGCTACTGGCCTTACATTTGACATAGTCTGTGGCAGGATTCGATACAGATGAGTATAGAGTCATCACCACCTTTGAGTGGTGGAGTAGAGGACTGGCTGCTGTTATGATTCCCCATGGCTGTCTTTTTGGGGATCGTAGGCTGGCTGACTTTTACAGCCATGCGTGAGGAAACCGAGAGCTCTGTGGAAGAGGCTGCCCGGGACCTGCAAACTGAGCAGTGGAAGGAGCTGGAGCAAACGCAGGAGAAACAGATGCAGACCCTGGAGCTGGAGGAAGTGCTAGAGGAGGAAGCCGACCAGGTTTGCGAGATTCACCTGGAAATGGAGCAGCAGCTGGAGGAGGAATCACAGGTTTGTGAGTTGCAGATTGCCCTGGACGTTGTGGAGAGCCAGCAGTGGCAGGAAGCCGGGGCTAAGGCTGGGGCTGCAAGGTCTGCGGAGCAGAAAGCGGCGGCAGCCCGGGGCTCGAGCCCAGCTGTGGGGGCTGATGTTTCCAGTTCCTCTATGGAGGATGAGGAGAATCGGGCTGGAGTTGCAATCTGCAGTCTCCAGAAGATGAGAGCCCAGCTGGAAGGAGTACCTGCTGCGCTCCTGGTAGGTCTACGATTTTGGGACACAGGGGTGGATGCCAGCATGCTTTGCGGAGCAGAGATGGAAATGCTGACTGCCATTGTGTTGGGCAGATAAAATACATTATGCTCACTTTGTTAAAGATGGCACTGCCCACGAGGAAGCCCGTCGCCCAGGTGATATTAATGTGTGTTGGGGGCGAGGTGGGGGCAGGCAGGATCCTTATAGCCTGGGGCTTGGTTTTCGGACTAAGCCTTTCCCACCCTTTTTGATGTGGGGTGGTGCAATCCCATCATGCCCCAGATAAGTGACTTTGTATTAGAGACTTCCCTATTTTGTATATTAGATTAAAGGTTTTGATTTCTACACTATAAAATGGGGGCAGACGGGAGCTTGCTCTCTTGGTTCCTGAGAAAGCATTAGAGGAGAGAGGATAGCAGAGAGCAGAGAGAGGCCATGTGGAATAGGCCAGGAGAAGCAGCCAAGATGGTGGAGTGCTGAGGGAGAAGCCAGTTTGTGCAGAGTTTGTGCAGCATATATACTAATAAAGGAAAGTTAAGTATCTTCCCAGACAAAAGTTGGTCTTTCTTCCTTTGATGACCTATGAGTGAGAGCTGAAAAATTAAGAAAACTCTGTAGACTGAGGTTATACTACAGTCACTAGCATTGTAATGAGTATGGATTAACTTTTCATGTTTGGGTTTTCCAAAGTTGATCTTGATGTGGCGAATCTGGATAGCAACAAAATAACTAAAGGGCTATGCCACTGGCACTAGCAAGAATGAAAAGAATCTAGGTTACTAAACATGTTGGAAAACAAACAAAAACCTGGGAAGAAGGCAATGCAACTGGTTGCTGTTTATTTTTACCGGAGAACAAGAAATGAATTATACACAAGAAGGGAGCTTCTGGAAAGATTTCTTTCTTACACAAAGGCAAGATAGTGGAGTTGACTAGTAAAGGAAACTGAACCCTATTATAATAATAAAATTACTTCACGTAGTTTTTTGAGAATTATATAAAAACCCGCGTAAAGGACCCTAGTAGAGTGCCTGGCTTACATGATAGTTATTATTTTTCCTTGCTAAATATTTAAAGGCTGTCAGTAAACTTTTTCAACTAAGAAAACATAGTATGACCAAACAATGTTTAAGTTCTAACCTTTCCAAGAAGCCACCTACAATTAAGGTCTCCACATCATCCTCCCTACTGGAATGTCTAATTAAATAAAAACACACAGCCTTAATCGGAGTTGATAGGGAAACTTAGGAAGGGCTACATTTCGACCAAAAGAATGGAGCACTTAGTAAGGTTACCCAAACATTGAGAGGAGATTGTTCCAAAGGTAGCGCCCTTTCTTTCCGAATACACGCTAGGACACACGTCCTGACGAGTACTGGTACTCAGAAAAACGAGGTCTAACTAGGAAAAGACGACTTTAGCTGCTGAAGGTAAAGAAAGAAGACCCAATTCATCCCAAGGCGGCGGAGCTAGGGATTGGCTAGCAAGGAAAGAGAAATCTCATGCATTAGGGTGAAGTCTGAAACAGAGACCTAGCTGACACAGGGAAACCTAACAGGGTGAGGCCCAGGAAAACCACCGTGGGACCACAAGGAAAAGGCATCATAAGCTAGCCACTAGCCCTCCCGCGTAAGGTTCCTACCTGCTCTTCCCGTTTCCCTGTTCGGCGCCTCGTGATGACGTCACTCCAAGGCACCCAATCCCTGTTAGCATAGAGCATGAAGCGCCTCAGCCAAACAGTCACATCCGGGGCTGAGAGGAACCGCGGGGCTGGCTGGGCGTGCGCCCTTGCTTCGTGCCCTCAACCCGCATGGGGGAGCCACGGGTGCGCCACGGGGAGGCCCTGCGAGTCGGGTGGTTCCGGCGCCCGCGCTGAACCGCGGGGGGAGGGGCGGGGACGCCCGTGCGGCGGGTGTGTCTGCCCTCAGTGAGGCGGGGCGCCGGTGGACGCACCGGGCAGGGGCGGGAGTGGCGGAGGCGCCGGACGGTTGGCTGTGAAAGGGGCCGTGAGCGTCGCTCCGGACTCTAGGCGAGGCTTGGCCTCCCCTGCAGAGACGGGGGGAAGTGGCAGCGGCGGTGGCGGCCCTCGGGCCGGCTGGTGAGGCTATGGCGGCGCCGGCCCCGGGGGCTGGGGCAGCCTCGGGCGGCGCCGGCTGTAGTGGCGGCGGCAGCAGCGGCGCGGGCGCCGGCTCGTGCTCTGGGTCCTCGGGTATCGGGGGCCGGCTGCCCAGCCGGGTGCTGGAGTTGGTGTTTTCCTACCTGGAGCTGTCCGAGCTGCGGAGCTGCGCCCTGGTGTGCAAGCACTGGTACCGCTGCCTGCACGGCGATGAGAACAGCGAGGTGTGGCGGAGCCTGTGCGCCCGCAGCCTGGCAGAAGAGGCTCTGCGCACGGACATCCTCTGCAACCTGCCCAGCTACAAGGCCAAGGTGAGAGAGCCCAGGGCCGAGCCGCTGCCCCAGTCCCGCTCCTGCGCACCGCTCTCAGTGGTTCTCATCTAAGCTTGTGAATCAGACCCCTGGCGTCACCATCCCGCCTTTGCTTCCAGTGCACCAGTCAATACCTCACTTCACCTCCCCCCTCCTTAAAGATCTTCTCTTTGGATTGAAGTTCTGCTCCTTAACCCACCCCACTTCCGTGATACACTTTTTAAAGGACCAGATGGTTTCTCATTCCCTGGTTTCCATCACTCATTCTACTTTCCACAGTCTTTCCCTTTAAAGACAGACCACCCCCATTGTTGTACCTTAAATACTCTCATCTTTTTTTCCCCGTTCCTTCCAAATAGACTTTATTAGATCTTCCTGCTGCGTTAACTTCGGCTTTCACCCCCACATCCACCGAACCTTAACCAAGCTCTGATTAATAACCTTTTATTTTCTTTATTTTCACTCAGGTTCTCTGATTTCTTCCACTATGTTTTAGGCTTATAAGTGAGTGTGGTCCTAGGCATCCTGCTAACTTTGAAGATACAGGGTTAATAGAGCATTCTTTCATGGGCATCGCTTAACCATGAGAATGCTTCCTTGTCCCATTATTATTGGATACTTCCTTGCGAAGTTTTTCTTAGTTCCACCTTGATGATGTGTCTCTTTCTGTTTGTCATAGAATTCCGGTTTTGTTGCCTTTTTTCTTCTAGATTCTTATGCATATCCCTACCTTTTTCATATGCAAATAAAAATGTCAAGTAACAGGTATAGTAGGGCTGAGAGGCTTTTTCAGGCAATGTAAACAAGAGGCCTTGAGCTTGATTGAGTTCATTTGGATGAATAACGCTATTATTCAGTATAGCAGTTACCAAGAACATGTAGGAGAGCGTATAAAGTCTGACTTAGAATGTGGTGAATGTAAAAAAAAAAGCATTAATAACTAAAAAGGGAAAACACCTCTTTTTAATGCTTGATTGCCAGTGGGTGTCAGAATAAGAAGTAAACTTTTTTCCTATGTGAAACAGATGTAAAATTTATTCCTCTATAATAAAGTAGGTTTTAGTTTTAGTAAGATAAGGGAGGAATATTACTGTTAAATATGATTTATCGAGTTGTTTTTCTACTGAGTGACATAACACATTCAGTTACGATGGCTATGTTTATACATGGTATAAATGTACAGTGAGTAGTATTAATTGTAATTTATAGAGTGCAGAAGATTGTAATTTTTGACCTATTTTACCTGATAAATGTATAGGCTTCATAAGTTTTATTTTTCCATAAAGCTTACTTTTTTTTTTTTACTTATGTTAAATTACAGTGGTCTGTAATAGATATATTCACATAATTTGAGATACATATAATAATATGTAATAGATAATGTGTTCATGTGAGTCAACATTCCAAAGAAGCAAAATATCTTCCTTTTGTCCCTGTCCTACAGCCAATCAGTTTCCCTGCTTGGGGGCAGCCTGTTTACCTATTTCCTTTGTATCCCTCCCTAAATAGTTTATGTTTCTTAAGTTTTTAAAAGTATTTTGTATGTCTTTCTACTGTGTGCATTGTAAGTATGGTAGACTTGTACTAATAACATGTTCATTCAGATGTTGGAGGACTTTTCTTAAATATCTTGAAGATAAAAAGATTAATTCAAAAGAAGTCAGTCTAGTAAGGAAGCCCTCAGTCTAATAGAGGAGGAAGAAATGTACAGAAATAACTAACCAATGGTAGAAATTGTTTTTGTTAGAAATATAAAAAAAATACTAGAAGTTAATTCAGTGAGAGATTTACAAGTTGAGTGGAGGACTGGAGAAGGTTTGAGGTTGAGATTGTATCTGAGCTGAATTTTTAAATTTTTATTTATTTATTTTTTACAGAGACAGTGAGTCAGAGAGAGGGATAGACAGGGACAGACAGACAGGAACGGAGAGATGAGAAGCAATCAATCATTAGTTTTTCATTGCGGGTTGCAACACCTTAGTTGTTCATTGATTGCTATCTCATATGTGCCTTGACCGCGGGCCTTCAGCAGACCGAGTGACCCTTTGCTGGAGCCAGTGACCTTGAGTTCAAGCTGTTGGGCTTTTGCTCAAACCAGATGAGCCTGCGCTCAAGCTAGTGACCTCGAGGTCTTGAACCTGGGTCCTCTGCATCCCAGTCCAACGCTCTATCCACTGCGCCACCGCCTGGTCAGACTCTGAGCTGAATTTTAAGGATGTGGAGGGTTGGAACATTTTGCTAAGAGGAATACCTTGAACAAAAGCAGGACAAGGGGAAAACAAAGGCTGTGTCATACAGCATATTCTGTATTTTTATTTTAAAAATATGAGTGTCAAGCACAATGCTCAGTTTTGTAGATGGAATAGTGAATAAAAACAGACACAAACTCTTATGGATGTCTTGCCTTACAGTCTAGTGGGGGGGGGTAGTAATCAAATAATCACATAGTTATAAAATTGCATCTTTGGTAAGTACTATGAAGGAGACATACTTGTAGCTTTGAGCATCAGTAATGGAGAATTTTACCTAGGTATGGAGGTCAGGGAAGGCCTTTTTAAAGAAATAATGATAAACTGAGACCTGAAGGATAAGGATAACTAGTCCAAGGAGTGAGAGAAGAGCCTTCCAGGAGGAAACCTGCCGAATATGAGGGACAGAAAATACATCAGTGTGGCTGGAACATAGAGAGCAAAAGTGAGGCAGGTTTGAGATAAGGTGGAAGAAAAAGGTGGACTGGGACCAAACTCTAGGGAAGCCATTTTGAACTATAAGCAAAAGGGGGTTAGGCATGTGGGGATTGGTGATATGATTAGTTTGCATTTTTAAGAGGTTATTTCTTCATTATGGAGCACAGGTTGGAGGGGAACCTTAGAAATATGCATAGGTCAATTAGAACGTAGGTAGTAGAACAGATGAAAAGTTTAGGCGAGATTTAGGAAGTAAAAATCTAGAGGACTTGGCAGTAGATGTGAATGAGGGGTGAGGAAGAGGGAGGTGCTAAGGATGACTCCTAGGGTATCTGGTTTATATTATATAATATAGGGATCACCTGGGTTAGATTTAGGGGACTAACAATGAGTTCAATTTGGGTAGAATAGAGTGTTTTTGAGAATCCAAGAGAAGTCATGTAGGCAGCTGTTTTGAAGTTCAAATAATTTGATTGAATTAAAGTAGTGGGAAATATGATTTTAAAGATAAGCTGAAACTAGGTGTATCATGGAGGTATCTGAAACACAGCCTTCAGTCTATAGTTTGGGCTTTGTTTTACAGTTGGAAACCGCAGAAGTTTGACCAGAGGAGTAACAGAATAAGAGCTGTGCTTTAGAAAAGCTTGGCTATAAGATGAATTAGGGAGGGCAGGAGTTAGTACCTATTTCAGAGGTACTTGGTGGTTGAGAGAGCTATTGCAGAGAACAAATCCACATAAGTGAACAGTTAGCTAGCTGACTGGCTGAGATGAGGGAGGAGAAAGAGTCAGATAGGATTTCCAAGGAGCCTGGCTAACTAATAGAAGGATGGGAACAGGCTTGAGATAGCATAAAACTGGAAAGTATTTGGAGTTGTTTGTCTATTAAGAATTTGTCTTTTTAAAAGTTCTTATTTTCCATGTCACTTAATCGCATCAATTATTCTAGTCATACTTACCATCTAATTATAATTCTTTAAATTTAAACTTAGGGCCTAAACTAGATCTTAAAGCCATTTGCCATAATGTACTGTCCAGGTTGTGCATGAGATTGAGAGGCAGGAACTAGACAGATTGTTTTCATTTATTAATTTGTGTGTTTGCCTTTCCATTTCATCTGAATTATTTATTTATTTTTTACAGAGACAGCGAGAGTCAGAAAGAGGGATAGATAGGGACAGACAGACAGGAACAGAGAGAGATGAGAAGCATCAATCATCAGTTTTTTGTTGCGACACCTTAGTTTTTCATTGATTGCTTTCTCATCTGTGCCTTGACCGTGGGCCTTCAGCAGACCGAGTAACCCCTTGCTCGAGCCAGCTATCTTGGGTTCAAGCTGGTGAGCTTTGCTCAAACCAGATGAGCCCGCGCTCAAGCTGACGACCTTGGGGTCTTGAACCTGGGTCCTCCGCATCCCAGTTTGATGCTCTATCCACTGTGCCACCGCCTGGTCAGGCTCATCTGAATTTTTTAGTATTCATTTCTAAAAGATAAGGACACTTAATCACATTATCATAACATCTCTAAAGTATATAGATATTAACAGTAAATCCTTAATATAAAAAATGCAGTGTTCAAATTTCCAATTATCTCATAAATATTAGAAGTTCATTTAAAATTTTCAGTCTATCAAGGTCTATATAATATTCCAATGGCAAAACAGTTGACATGTCTCTTAAGGCTACCTCAGTCTACAAATTCACCCTCCATCTCCCCATCTCCCAACCTGTAATTTTTTTGTTAAAGGAATCAGGTTATTTCCCTGTACTTACCCTTGGTCTGGAGTTTGCGGATTCCCACGGTATTGTTTAACAAGCTCTTCTGCCTTTTGTGTTTCCTGTAGAGGTTTGATCAATTTAGGTTACATTAAACTTGTTGCAAGATATTTTTCACTAGAATCAAGTGGTTGAGGCCTGACCAGGTGGTGGCGCAGTGGATAGAGCATCAGACTGGGATGCCAAGGACCCAGGTTCGAGACCCTGAGGTCACCAGCTTGAGTGCGGGCTCATCTGGTTTGAGCAAAAGCTCACCAGCTTGGACCCAAGGTCGCTGGCTCGAGCAAGGGGTTACTCAGTCTGCTGAAGGCCCGCAGTCAAGGCACATATGAGAAAGCAATCAATGAACAACTAAGGTGTCGCAATGTGCAACTAAAAATTAATGATCGATGCTTCTCATCTCTGTTTCTGTCTGTCCCTGTCTGACTCTCTCTATCTCTGTAAAAAAAAGAAAAGAAAAGAAAAAAAAAATCAAGTGGTTGAAGTATGTACAGAATAGTGTTGTACAATGCAGTCTAGGGAGGGTAGAAATTTGAGGGAGATGTTAGGGAGATTGGGTGGTCCCAATTAAGAATTAGCTTCATGAAGGTGGTAAGACTGGAACTGGTTTTAGAAGATATGTGGGAGGAGGAAAGTAGGTATGATACTACCGACAAGAAAAAAGAAGCCTTTATAGTTCATATGGTCGTCAATATGGAACTGTAAGAAGTTATTGTACTGGGGAGAGATGTAATAAAGGTGCTATTTTAGAAAGGCAGGTCTGGAAAGAATTCAGGTAGAGGGTTAAGGATTGAGTCTAGAGATTTTGGGTAACAGGTAGAATGGTCAGCAAAAGAAGTTACAGTGAAATACCAGTCCAGGGTAATAGGAAAATGTCATAGAATTTTGAGGAAGAGGTTGTCAATAGTGTCATTGTGACAAAAAGAATAAGGATAGAGAAAAAGCAATTAATTGTTACAAGAATTATGGGTAGGCATACATGAGTATTAATTAAATGTTTTATAATGAGGCATTAAATATCTTGGTAGTAACCTAAAGTAATTTGGGCAGTACACATATTTAATATTTTAGGGACATTTTATTCCTCCTTTAATCCTGTTCTGATCTTTTTTTTTTCTTTTTCTCTTTAAATAATTGTGACCAAAATGCCAGAATTCTGCTACATTTCTGTGTACTTCCCACCCCCCCATCCCTATTAATGTCCATGGGGCTGTTCTGATCTTTTAGGTACTTAAAAGTGTGTTATAAATAGGAACAATAAAAAAAATTAAGTAATACGTCAGTTTTACAGCCTCTTTATGAAAACATGGGATATCTGAATAAGCAGGCTGGTTTGTTTTTTATTAGATCTCTGCTCTGGAGTACAATAGTGAAACAGTGAAGTACTGGTTAATAGTAAATAAACAGTAGGTGGGGGGACTGGATACCTGACTTCTCGGTGGGGCTCTTTCTCTAATTAGCTGTTAACTTTTAGTTCTGTGTCCTTATCCCTGAGTTGATCTAGGTGACCTTTAAGGTCCTTCATAATGTTGAAATTCTGTGATTCTAGAGTTAATTTCTCAGCTTAACTAAAGCAATAAGCCCCAGCCTTTGACTGCTTTTGGGTAGTTTGAATAAAGTAAGAGATTAAAGAAAAAAACAACCCAAGCCAAACCTTTTTTTTTTTTTTTTAAATAAGATGGATGGGAGATAGTGAGATAGACTCCCACATGCACTCTGACCAGTTTGTGCTACAACCCCTGTCTGGAGCTAATACTTGAATCAGCTGAGCTATTTTTAGTGCCTGCGGCCAATGCTGGAACCAATTGAGTTACTGGCTGTGAGAGGGGAAGAGGGAGAGAAATGGGAGAGGGAGGGGAAGAGAAGCAAATGGTTGTGTCTCTTGTGTGCCCAGACCAGGAATCAAAACCTGGGGTGTCTGTACGACCAGCCGACACTGTCCATTCCATTGAGCCAGCCAGCCATGGCCGCGAAAAGCTTTAAATTATTAAAATATGAGAAAATTTTAATTGTATGGAGTAGCAATTTTTATGCTCTTTTTCTTTTGAAAGCTTAAAAAAAACTGGTAATTACTAAAGGTCAACTAACCTTTCCTATCAGTGGTAGCTATACTTAATGGCTATCTCTTTATAAATTCTAGTGCTTAAAGTTAGATGCTATCTAGGAGATTATTTGATTTGGTAAAATGAGAGTGGTGCTGTCTCAGTGTATGAGTATTACCTAGGAAGGAGGCTGAGGGTCTAAAGTCATTTGTGGTTATTAAAATTTTTCATAAACTTTAGAGCTACTATGACTAAATTCTGTTTTACTTAAAATATTCTTTTTGGTGATGGGATTGCCAATGTGAAAACTGTGCATCTCTTAACTTTTTGATATAAAAATATTGTATATAAACTAGAGTAAATAGTTTAATGAACCTCCCTATACCTATCACCAAGCTTTACCAATGATTAATTCATGGCCAATCTATTTTTAGGTTTACCCTACCCACTCCCATACTCAACCCTGGCTATTTCAAAGCAGTTCTCAGATATCATTATGTTATCCATAAACATTTTAGTATCATCTCTAAAATGTATGGATTCTTATATATATCTTTTGATATTTTAAGAAGTCTATCTGGAGAAATAATACTATGGTTTAGAATTTTGTTAAGTAATGAAGCATTTGGCAGTTATTTTAAATGTTATGTTAGTGTCCCATCCTGAAACTTTAGCCATTTCTTGGAAATACTATATTGTTTAAAAATATGTAGTTTTGTTGTATAAAAACACATAGCCAAAGGTTTGAGTACTTTTTAATATTTTTAAAAAAATCAAACTTCTAATACTTTGGTCTGTTTTTCATCTTTTCAGATACGTGCTTTCCAACATGCCTTCAGCACTAATGACTGCTCCAGGAATGTCTACATTAAGAAAAATGGCTTTACTTTACATCGAAACCCCATTGCTCAGAGCACTGATGGTGCAAGGACCAAGATTGGTTTCAGTGAGGGCCGCCATGCATGGGAAGTGTGGTGGGAGGGCCCTCTGGGCACTGTGGCAGTGATTGGAATTGCCACAAAACGGGCCCCTATGCAGTGCCAAGGTTATGTGGCGTTGCTGGGCAGTGATGACCAGAGCTGGGGCTGGAATCTGGTGGACAATAATCTACTACATAATGGAGAAGTCAATGGCAGTTTTCCACAATGCAACAATGCACCAAAATATCAGGTGAGAAACTAGATGTTTCCTAGATGTGAGTCTTTGTCAAATTGTGCCTTAATTTGTTTTAAATATACAGAATTTTATATAGTAGCTTTGTCTTTTGGTAGTAGTTGTTTTTTGTGGGGGGGGTTTTGTTATTGTTTTTTTTTACAGAGACAGAGAGAGAGGGATAGACAGGGATGGACAGACAGGAACGGAGAGATGAGAAGTATCAATCATTAGTTTTTTGTTGTGACACCTTAGTTGTTCATTGATTGCTTTCTCATATGTGCCTTGACTGTGGGCCTTCAGCAGACTGAGTAACCCCTTGCTCGAGCCAGCGACCTTGGGTCCAAGTTGATGAGCTTTTGCCGCGCTCAAGCTGGCGACCTTGGGGTTTTGAACCTGGGTCCTCTGCATCCCAGTCTGACGCTCTATTCACTGTGCCACCGCCTGGTCAGGCTCTTTTGGTAGTTTTTAATTAAATAGTGTAACTGGCCTTTCTTTGCTACTTTGGTGATAATTTTTTAGTGTTTCAGTATTTGTTTCCTAATACATATTTAACCTTGAGTAATTCATCTTTGCTCTAAATCAGAGGTTGGCAAACTTTCTGTACAGGGCCAAATAGTAAATATTTTAGGCTTTGTGGTTCATGTAGTCTCTGTCACAACTATCTAACTCTTGTTATAGCACAAAAGCAGTCATAGATAAAGTGTAACTGACTTGAGTATAGCTGTGTTCCAATAAAACCTTATTTATAGGCTGCAGGCCAGATTTGGCCCGTAGTTTGCCAACGCATGCTCTCATTTTCCCTCTATCATGGCACATCTAAATCTACTTGTTCTAGACATCTCAGCCCTACAGATGCACTGGGTGCGTGGACATACACACCCTCTGTTACTATTAATCTTGTGGATTCAAAGCCTCTGGAGGTGTCAATTTTGATTTCTACAAAATTTTTTCGTCTTAGCCTTATACTGTATTTATATAATTCTAGGGTTAAAATTATAGTTTGTATTTGGAAAAGCTATATGATTACCATAGGTCTAAAAGATAATAATCTGATAAGAAATTAGAAATGTTAAGGAATTATAGATTGCATTTTTCAGAAAAACATGTGGCTTGAAAGCTCTAGCCTCAGTAATGACCTCAAGTCAGGGATACTAAAGTAGATCTAAAAATATATTCAATTTCCTGAGGTAGAAAAGCCTGGAAGGATTTTCTTTCATAGAATGCTTTCTTCACTGTCCTTTCAGGCGCTGGAAATACCTGAAGGAGAAGGGTGTCTGAACTTAACAATCATTGATGATCAAGTCTTGTTTGTGGCTAGCCTTGAGATTTTGTAGCGAAAGTCAAAGTCCTTCAGTCTTTGTTTTTCAAGGAACGTACTCTGTGTGATTTCTATTCTTTTACCTTAAGTCTGTTTTAGTCCTCGTATATGGTCTGTCTTGATGAGTGTTCCACGTGTGCTTGAAAAGAACAGATATTTTGTTGTTGGATCTAATGTTCCGTAAATTACAATTAGATCAAGTTGGTTGATAGTGTTCCAGTCTTCTGTATTTACTGATTTTTCTTTCTACCTGTTCTATTATTTATTGAAATTTCTACTATACTTGCTAATTTATTTCTTTTTTCAGTTCTGTCCGTTTTTGCTTCGTGTGTTTTAGAGCTGCTACTAGGTGCATATCTGTTTGTCACTGTTGTATCTCCCAGTCTGATGGACTCCTCTATCATTCTGAAATGACCTTCTCTGACTCTAGTAATATTCCTTGTCTTTAAGTCTGTTTTGTCTAATACTAATATAGCTATGACAACTATCTTTTGCAAGGGACCTCTTTTCTTCCATCCTTTTACTTTCAGTCTTTGGACTAGGAAGCATATAATTTGGTCTTGCTTTATAAAGCTCTACTTTTTGAATGTTAACCCATTTACATTTAATCTTGTCTTGGTGTCTTAGAAGTTATGTTCTTTTTAATCTTTTTAATTTTTTTGATTGGACAATTTCTGTTGCTCTACTTTCAAGTTCATAAATGCTTTCTCTTTGCCATTTCAACTCTGCTATTAAGCCAGAAAAGTGAGTTTTAGTTATCGTGCTTCAGAGTTTTCACTTGGTTCTTTTTTACAGTTTCTATTTCTCTGTTGAGATTCTCTGCCTGTGCATTCATTAATACTAGACTTTGTTCTTAATTCTTTGCACATATTTATAATAACTGCTTTGAAATTTTTGTCTGCCAACCCAACATCAAGGCTAATGGAGTCAGTTTATTATATTGATTGCTTCCCCCACCCCTCATCCTGAGTATAAGTTACACTTTCCTGTTTCTTTTCATATCCATTGATTTTTAAACTGAGAACTGGACATTGTAGGTAATATGCTATAGTATTTGGAATGTTTTGTTCCATCAGAAATTGCTTTGTTTTTATGAAGATTGTAGGTTTTTTTGTTCTAGCAGGCAATTAACTTTTCTCGACTTAAACTATAAAATCCATGTACAGTAGCTAATGTCTTTGTTCAGGTCTGTTTTTTCCTAGCTGCTACTTTTTCAGCCTGGGGCCTTAGACGTTTCCTCTGTGTCTATGTGATATAGTGGCCACACAATAATTGGGCAGAATTTATTCTCAGATTTGGGGCTCATCTTTCTGTGGTTCTGTTGCTTCTAGATATTCTACTCTGTTTCCAGTTACTCTATCATCTTCAAGTTACCCTCTGACACCTGAAGCTAGTAAGACTTCTTTCTGCTCCCGGTGCTGTGCGCATGCCGTATGCTCAGTCAGAGGTGAAGCAAAGTTGTGTATTTCATCATGAGCAATACTGTTTTTAGTTTCATCTTCTGTAAAATAGGATAGCATCGAGGAATGATGTGAAGATCAAGAGATAATGCAAATAAATCACAAAATGAAAACCCAACAAAATATTAACTTTTCATTTCTATTTTTTGGTTGTTTTTTCATGTTTTGTTGGTGGTAGTAATAGTGATGTTAATTAGGATGTTCTTAGGTCCATAACATGGAGTGTGGGTTAATCTGTGAGTTGGGTAAAGGAAGGATAAAAGCAAATATTGGTAGTTACTTGTGATAAGAAATATAATGAAGGAAAGCAACAGCAACAGCAGGGGTTAGCATAATTGGGAGTATTACATTACTATGTTTTTTAATGTTTATTTTATTGATTTTAGAGAGAGGAAGTGAGAGAGAGACAGGAACATCGATCTGTTCCTGTATGTTCCCTGACTGGAGATCAAACCAGCAACCTCTGTGCTTTGGGACGATTCTCTAACCAATTTAGCTAAGGCTAGATTACTTTTTTTTTTTTTTTTTACAGAGACAGAGAAAGAGTCAGAGAGAGGGATAGATAGGGACAGACAGATAGGAACGGAGAGAGATGAGAAGCATCAATCATCTGTTTTTTCGTTGCAACACCTTAGTTGTTCATTGATTGCTTTCTCATATGTGCCTTGACCGTGGGGCTACAGCAGACCGAGTAACCCCTTGCTCGAGTCAGCTACCTTGGGTCCAAGCTCGTTAGCTTTGCTCACACCAGATGAGCCCGCGCTCAAGCTGGTGACCTCAGAGTCTTGAATCTGGGTCCTCTGCATCGCAGTCTGATGCTCGATCCACTGCGCCACTGCCTGGTCAGGCTAGATTACTATTTTTGATTGCAAATGTTAGGACTTTCTGCCTCCAAGTATACAGATGCAACAATCTTTTTTATTTATTTATTTATTTTGTATTTTTTTTTTTTTGTATTTTTCTGAAGCTGGAATCGGGGAGAGACAGTCAGACTCCCGCATGTGCCGGAATGGGATCCACCCGGCACACCCACCAGGGGTGACGCTCTGCCCACCAGGGGGCGATGCTCTGCCTCTCCGGGGCCAGAGCCACTCTAGAGCCTGGGGCAGAGGCCAAGGAGCCATCCCCAGCACCCGGGCCATCTTTGCTCCAATGGAGCCTCGGCTGCAGGAGGGGAAGAGAGAGACAGAGAGGAAGCGGGGGGGGGGGGGTTTGGAGAAGCAAATGGGCGCTTCTCCTATGTGCCCTGGCCGGGAATCGAACCCGGGTCCCCCGCACGCCAGGCCGACGCTCTACCGCTGAGCAAACTGGCCAGTGCTGCAACAATCTTTTTTAGATGCAAATTATAAAGATAAAACATCCTCATTTATTTATTTTTCCAAATTGGAAAATAACTGAATATATTGTGCTTCCAGTTTAGTTTTAATAGTCAGTGCTGCTGTTATTATAATGAATAGGTGTTTTATAATGAATAGCAGTGGTCCACAAAGTAACTTATTAAAAAGCCCATTTTGCATCTTTAGAATATATAGTCAGACTTGGGTATTCATGACTGTATAGGTTCCACATTGTATGTAGAACTGCTTTAATGTTAAAGACTATTTAAGTATTTTATTATAATACATATATAATTTTTATTGTGGTGAAATATACAATATTTATAACTTTAACCATTTGTAAGTGTATATAATTCAGTGACATTATAGCCATCACCATTATCTGTACTCAAAACATTTTCATCATCCCCAACATAAACTCTGTACTCATTAAAAAAGAATTCCCTGTTTCATGCCCTCAACTATGTAACCTATATCCAAAGTGCATTTCTTTTTATGGATGAATAATAGTGCTCTCTCTGTGTGTCTGTGTGTATGCTATAGTAATTTGAAGAGGTTATCATATAGCCTTTTTTTTGTAATATACGATAAGTTACAGATTTTAGTGGTATCATTCTTAAGAAAAGCCTTGAAATCAAAGAGTAAATACAATCTGAGGACTGTTTAGGGGGACATATAAATTTTTAGTATTTAATGTAGATCCCATGCAAATCTTAAAAATTATCAAAACAAGCAGCTATGATGAAATTGACATATTCCTTCTATATGTTTCTCCCTGATCAGAAACCTTCTCTTCTGGTTTTTCTAGATAACTTCTAAAGTATACATTCATTTTTTTTCTTTTTTACATGAGAGGAGGGGAGATAGTGAGATAGACTCCTTCATGCACCTTGACCGGGATCTACCTAGCAACCCCTATCTGGTGCCAATGCTTGAATCAACTGAGCTATATTTAGCACCTGAGTCTGATGGGCTTGTATCAACAGAGTTATCTT
This sequence comes from Saccopteryx leptura, assembly GCF_036850995.1. Lineage (NCBI taxonomy): Eukaryota > Metazoa > Chordata > Mammalia > Chiroptera > Emballonuridae > Saccopteryx > Saccopteryx leptura. Next base: position 56,535,086 of record NC_089510.1, read on the forward strand.
CGGCACCTGGGGATGACACTTGGACCAAATTGAGCCACTGGCTGTGGGTGGGGAAGAGGGAGGAGAAGAGAAGCTGATGGTCACTTTTCTTGTGTGCCCCGACTGGGAATTGAACCTGAGATGTCCATATGCTGGGCTGATGCTCTATCCACTGAGCCACTGGCCAGGGCCTAGGGTATATATTCTTTTTTTTTAGGGTATATATTCTTTTTTATTTTTTTATTTTTATTTTTTATTTATTCATTTTAGAGAGGAGAGGGAGAGAGAGAGAGAGAAGAGAGACAGAGAGAGAGAAGGGGGGGAGGAGCTGGAAGCATCAACTCCCAAATGTGCCTTGACCAGGCAAGCCCAGGGTTTCGAACCGGCGACCTCAGCATTTCCAGGTTGACGCTTTATCCACTGCGCCACCACAGGTCAGGCCAGGGCATATATTCTTAATATTATTTTTAACCTATCCATTTGTGTCATGTTTCTTCTAGCTATGCCCTTGATGGGTTTTATGCTAACCTTCTTTTGATATTTGTTTGCAGATAGGAGAAAGAATCCGCGTCATCTTGGACATGGAAGATAAGACTTTAGCTTTTGAACGTGGATATGAATTCCTAGGGGTTGCCTTTAGAGGACTTCCAAAGGCCTGCTTATATCCAGCGGTTTCTGCTGTATATGGCAACACAGAAGTGACTTTGGTTTACCTCGGTAAACCTTTGGATGGATGACAGTGGCTTCCTTGGGATGAAAGACAGAGTAGAGGAGATATCTGCTTGTGGAAAGTAGAATCATGAAGTGATGGTGTCATACATGCATGTCCAAGAAACATCCTGAAAAACACATGAAAATGTTAACTGGAGAAGCAACTCTACAGCAAAGATTATCTTAGTGTTTCCTCTTTCTACTGGGCCAGAAAAATCCTCAGGGTTGCAGTTGGTTGAGTGGGCAGTTGATGTTGAGTGGGCAGTTTGACATATGCATGTTACAACAGATTTTGTCTCTAAGCTAACAATGTGTTATTTCCAGCTTTTAAGGCGAGGTCTTAGAGATGCTGTAAAAGGGATAAGATAGGGAAATAGGAAGATTTTTAAGTAGTGTGTTTTTGAAGAAAGACTGATCCTGTTTTACAACTGCCTGTTTTTTCTCTAGACCCCTTTTTTCCAGCCAGCTTGACTATTAGAAAAGTATGAAACTGGTTGGGTTTTATTTACTATTTTTAATATATTGAGAAGCATGGTCTGCTTGGACTGCACTTCTCTAGCAGTGAGATGTAAAATTGTGCAGCTATTTTAAAAATTGTATAATATGTGTATAAAAAAAGGACAAAGGGGTTGCTTTGTTCTAGTTCAATTCTTAAAACCACTACATGGTACAAAAGTAAAATAACATTTAGGGACGATTGGGTAACTACAAAGAAGAGGATTTTAAGAGGAGATGTGTTGTATTGGTTCATTTTGTATTATATTTGGTTTGCAGTTTTCATAGCTATTATAGTCTGTTGTTTTAATGATCAAAATTATTGCAGAAGTCCTTTAATATACTGGGTAAAGATTGAGGGAACGTAAATTTATTCCTAATCATACATAAAATAATATGCATTTTATAGTAGTATCTGGTTGTATTTTTTGACCTTTTAAGAAAGTGTCTCATAAAAACACAGAATATTGCCATTTGCCCTTAATAGGCCTCAAATATGAAAGCTGTTAGGCACAGATCTTAGGAAAAGAATTGATTAATAGTCCTTTTATTTTGTAACTTTATGCTGTAGATGTGTTATAATTTTTTTTTTTTTAATTTCATATTGTTTACATTATACAACAATCTAAGCCTCAAACTCTTCATTGGGGTTATCAAGAAAATGTTTACTCACTCACCTGGAACAACGCCAGCCTGAACCCAGGTTAAGAATGTTCTTAATCTTATTATAGATAATTGCCCCCATGGGACTTGAAATAAAACACCTTGTGCTGAAAACTTCAGGCAGGCAATATTTTGAAGGTTTCATTGTAGAAGAGTTTAACATTAATTCCTATTCCGAATTTTTGACTAACCTGATTTCACTAATACTTTTTGGAATTAATATAACATATATGAGTTGAGATTTTCTTTTGTTAGAAGAGAAACAAGCATCATCTTTCTGTATGAAAGTATACATTGTATGGTTTCAGATACACCTTTGTGATAAGAATTGACTAAGGAAAGTGGAATCTTTGTACTTTTAAAGGTTATGATTGTATGTATATTTTGTCTTAAAATCTAATAAAATTAGGGGCAGCAAGCAACCGGCTGGGGTTCTTGGGTTGCTCCTTGAGAATTAAGATTGTCAATACTCCTATGAGGCAAGGGATTTCAGTCATGAACAAAGATTTATTTTTGCCACATGACAGGTTTACAGATATTTGTTGTGTATTTGGTATGTTGCTTAAAGGTGAAGTTTGTTAAAGATTCTTTTTGATACCGATATCCGTGTCAAGAAGAAACCTGGAAACCGTATTTAGTAGTGCAGAGTGAAATGATGTTACATATATTAGCAAATATAGCTGCTACAGAAATTGACTTTTGCTGTAGAATAACTCAATTTGGCAAAGTTTAAAATTTGATTACAGAAGAGAACTGGTTCAGGATGAAGATTGAGCTAGTTAGAAAATTAAAATATTCTTTAAGTATTTGTTTTTTTTCCAGGTTGTGATTGATATAACCAATTCTAAGAACTTTTTCTGAGAATTTTATTTATACCTTGTTTGTCTTATTAGTAAACATTCATTTTGTAACAGTTTTGAAGGTGCTGAATGGAAACAGAAACACATGGTTATTACATATTGAACCTAGAATCAAATAATTGCCTAAATATTTAACAACAAACTATTCCTATCTCAAAGATTTAAATTCCCTAATATCTCATTTGCAAATTATATAAAAATGGAGGTTCATATTTAGCACAAGCTTTGGGGGAGTGAAGAGCCTTTATTTATAACCTGATAAATTAACTTGTTACTAGAGACCAATACTAGCTGTACAGAATATTAAAACAAACTGCTACAGTGTTCAAGAAAATGGAATCTTTTTTCCATTGGTGCTGAGAGAGCATTTAAATAGAAGACATTTGCACTTGAATCAGACTGAGTATAAGTCATCTAAACCAGTAGTTTTCAACCTTAGCTGTACTTTGGAGTTATGTACATTTTGAAAAATACTGATACTTGGGCCCCATACCCTAAGATTTTGATGTTGGTCTGGGATATAATATGACCATAAGGATTTTTTTTATAAGCTTCATATATGATTTTCAATGTGTTGCCATGGTTGAGTTCAAAATTCACCTTTTCTCATCTGCAAAAAAACCACAACTTTGCTCCCTTTCTCCTCTCTTCACTACCTCACAGAATATTGAGTGTAGAGAAAATAATGCGAAAGGGCTTGTGTGATGGATAAGAAAGGCTGTTGAAAGGCAAAGTAATATTTGTTCTATTTCAACTGAAACTATGAGCAGGAAGAATGTGTAACTGAATTTGCCTTGTTGATTGGAGAAACTGGGAGCATTCTCTAGTTCTTAATGTTAATGAAGCATGCAGATATATAAGCAGACATTACTACTAGTCTCACTCATACTATGTATTCTGTTATACTTGAGATAGTTTTAATTATCTGGTTTTACATAGGAAAGAAGAAATATTAAGGTTCAAAGTCTGTAATGTTCAATGGCTCATAATTCATTAAAACATTTCATACAAAGAAATCTGTGGTTAATATATATCATTTCACAGTTACCATTTTTTTCATCATCTGACTTTTGAATGTTAAGCCATTTATTTCATCTCCTTCATTTTTATTCATGTAAGCTTAGGCTTAGATTTGAGAAAGCACCTAAAACAAGTATGTTTTGCCAGGTTGAATACTTAAAAGTCATGGCTCATTGATTAGACATTCTCTGCATTTTAGATATGATTTTACCTGGAAAGAGGAGAATATAAACCATAAGAGTTTAAAGCCCTAAACCATATAGTAGTTACTATAATTAACTTTTAATTTAAATTCCCAAACTGCTGTTTATATAGACTGCAATATTAATATTTTTGATCATTTTTTAAAATAAAGAGTTTGAAGAGATAGGAATTTAAGGAGTTCTACAGATTTCTCCAGAAATCAAGGCTACCATAATTGGGACCACTTTGAACCCTTCCTTAAAGGAACAGTCCATACCCAACCCAAATACTACCCTCACAAAGCATTCTGCAGTTCCTATCGCTGAATGTAATCTCTCCTTCCTTGAAATTCTCCTATTTTTATATTTTATCTATACTAACCCATGCTATGTTACTTTATACCTCGTGTAAATTTATTTATATTTATTATTTGTTGGTGTCTTATCTGCCCTGAACATCTTAGGACAGGATCTCTGATGGACTCATCTTTATGTTCACATCATCTCAACCCAATAGGCAAGTGCTTGCGTATTTACTAAAGAAACAGATGATGAACTATGTAGGAAAAGAAAAGCTCTGAATTAAAAACCATACTAACATAAGATAGATGAGAAAAATATTCTGTGTCCTGTCCAAGTGAAGCACAAAAGAAAAGGATGCAAGTCTGAGGCTAATAAGGAAGAAATAATGACTGTGAATGCATTTTAGCCATTTCCCTTTATTCTTAAATATTGGTAAACTGATTTTTGGTTCATGATGTAGATTTCATATTTGTTTAGAATTAAAATTAGAATTCTGTATTTTAATTTTTGAAATTTTGTTATTTTGCTTTAGTTTCATAATAAAAAGTTAAAACATTAACCACCTGTGATTGTTTACATTTAAAACAAAGAACTTTTTTATACATTGGTCAGAAAGAAAAACTGGGGTACCTTAGTAGCCAAACCTAATGAAATTTACTAGATCTACATTTCCCTTGTTTAGAATGGAATATGGACAGGGAACATTTACTAGAATGCTATTCCTCTGTTGTCTCCACCTCCAGCTAACAGTTGTTTGATAATGTGGTGGTTTGCCAAGAGTGATAAGAGACTGTCATGGCTGAATAAATGGCTTCTGTGATCCAAAACCTTAAAAATTAGTTGATTGATCATATTGCTAAAAGTTTCTTTCTGTATTAACATGTTAAAATTTATGTAAAAGGTTTTAATTTTCTACAAGAAAAGTAGGTGTAAATTTCTGCATTTACCTTTTTGTTCAGGGACAGCTTTACCAATCTGTTGTCCTCATTTCTTTTTTGGATCCTCCCCTGAATCATTTGCTTTTTATTTAATGTATTCGTTAAAATAATGAGAACAACATGTTCTCTACTCTTTAAAATATAGTTTGTTAATAGAAGCAACCCCTCAGGATTTAAGATTTTCATCATTCAACTTGTATGTACTGGATTTCATAATGAGTGACTGAAGAAGTAAGAATCATTAGGGAATTTTCCTTAGATCATCCTATTGATAGTCCTCATTTTCTGTTTCTATTGAAATTTTTTTTTTTTTTTTTTTCTGAAGTGAGAAGCGGGGAGGCAGAGAGACAGGCTCCTGCATGCGCCCAACCAGGACCAACCCGGCATGCCTACTAGAGGACAATGTTCTGCCCATCTGGAGTGTTGCTCTGTTGCAACTGGAGCCATTCTAGCGCCTGAGGCAGAAGCCACGGAGCCATCCTCAGCGCCCAGAGCCAACTTTGCTCCAATGGAGCCTTGGCTGCGGGAGGGATAGAGAGAGATAGAGAGAAAGGAGAGGGGGGAGGAGGAAGAAGCAGATGGGCGCTTCTCCTGTGTGTCCTGGCCAGGAATTGAACCTGGGACTTTACACGCAGGGCTGATGCTCTACCACTGAACCAACCAGCCAGAGTCTTCTGTTTCTTTTTAAACAAGAAAACATTTAAGAAAAAAGGGAAGTCAAGTCCTGTCTATCAGATAGTATGATACTTAATCATATTGAATTTCTGCTCTCCTTTCTTCCGCAAATGGGGGATGGCATTGAGTAATGATGGTTTTGAGGTTTCATCTCCTTTGTGAAAGGCTTTCTGAAATGGCTTATTTAAATGCTAATTTCCAAAGTTAGATTAATTAGAGGCATATTGTAATGGGAATAGGCCAAATATTTTTGTTTATTTTGATATAGCTAACTTGTTCATATTTTCTAAACAGTGATTAAAAGGTCTTTTATTCATCTATGCCCCTTTATTGATCACCTTTACCTTTGAAGGAAAGAATGGTTACGGTTGGAATGAGAGAAGTCAGTGATTTTTCTCCCCGCTTCAACAAACCCACGAGCTATACAATTCACAACCAAATTACTGAGAGCAGTGAAGAGCATGGATGTATGGCTACTTGCTGCTGAAGGGCACATTGGTAAGGGAGACTGGCTATATATTTAGTTTTGAGGAGTAGCCAAATGCATCCACTTTTCCAAGCACCGTCTATGGGAATAGTGAACTTAAGCACTTACGGAACCACATGGAATGGATAGTGACCCCCTGTACCACTCTAGATTTTAGGTGGCTGTAGCTGAGCCACAGCTTCTGAAATTGTGAGGCTCTCCTTACCTACCCAGCTTTATTTTTTTTCTTTTTACAGAGACAGAGGGACAGATAGGGACAGACAGGAACGGAGAGAGATGAGAAGCATTAATCATCAGTTTTTCATTGTGGCACTTTAGTTGTTCACTGATTGCTTTCTCATATGTGCCTTGACCGTGGGGTTACAGCAGACTGAGTAACCCCTTGCTCAAGCCAGCGACCTTGGGGTCTCGAACCTGAGTCCTCCGCATTCCAGTCTGATGCTCTATCCACTGCGCCACCGCCTTGTCAGGCCTTACCTACCCAGCTTTTAGCCACCCACTTAGTAATAGTTAATGAAAAAGCAGAGAAGATAACTAATAATTCATTAATTAAAAAAAAAATTTTAGTGAGAGGAGGGGAGGCAGAAGCCATATGTGCCCCAACTGGGATCCACCCAGCAAGCCCACTAGGGGGTGATGCCCTGCAGATCTGGTGTTGTGCTCAGCCCCCAAGCCATCCTCAGCGCCTGAGGCGGAGGCCACAAACCAATGGAGCCATGCTGCAGGAAGGGGAGAGACGGAGAAGGGGGGGGTGTGGAGAAGCAGATGGTTGCTTCTGTGTGTTCTGACCAGGAATCTAACTAACCTGGGACATCCACATGCTGGGCAGAAGCTCCACCATTGATCCAACTGACCAGGGCTGTTAAATTTTTTTATGCATCTACATGTACCAGGCTTTTGTCAGATCCTAGGGATGTAGAGATTAGAAAAAAACAAAATGGTCTACTCTAAAGTTTGTGAGAGAGCAAATGTGGAAATAGCCCACCATGAAACAGTAGAATAATCGTTTTAATGGAGTTATGTATGTCCAGTATGGCATATAAAAGGTGGGAGATTTAACTTAATCTGGAGTAGTATTTAAACGTGAGTCTTAGAAGATAATGAGGAATTAATGAGGTCAGATCCACCATTCTAGGCAGATGGAATAGTATGTACAATGATACGGAGGCAAAAGCATATTCAGTACAAATGGAAGCGGGGTGCATTCTGGAAGAGTGATGGGAGAGGATATGGAACAGGATTGGGGCCAGATCATAATTGTGCTAAGGATTTTGGGTCTTATCCTATTTTTCGTGAGGAAGCCATTCAAAAGTTTTTAGTGGGACATGGCATGATCCATGGTATTTTTCAATGATCACTCCAGCTGCCCAAGGCAGTAGTAGAAAGATGGAGGATGAGTCAGGAGATCTAGACAGGGAAATGATGATGACCTAAACTAAGATAACCATAAGGATGTAGAGGGAGGATGTATTTAAGAGATATTCAGGAAGAAAAAGACACCATTTGTATGTAGAGGATAAAATACTCTTTTTCTTTCTTTCTTTTTTTTTGGTGTAGACATTTGGGTGAATAATGCTACTCTTTATTAAAATAGGGAATTGAAAAGGAGAAATGAATTGGAGTAGGAGATAATGAGTTCAGTTTTGTGCATGTTGAATCTGAGGTAGAAATACTCAAAAGTATTAGCCCTGGCCAGGTAGCTCAATTAGAGAGTTGTCCATATAATGCCAAGGTTGAGGGTTTGATCCCTGGTCAGGGTACATACAAGAAGCAACCAATGAATGCATAAATAAGTGGAATAACAAATTGATGTCTCTCTCCCTTCCTCTCTCTCTAAAAATCAATAAAAAAAATTGGGGAAAAAAACTTTGACAATTAAAAAAAATATTCAAAAGTATTGAAACTAAGTCAGAGGTAAAGGAAGTATTTAGTCAACAGGCCCCTGAACAGTGAGTGAGTGACAGCTGCTGATGTGTTGCGTTCCTCACTGGCTCCCTTTTCTCCCTGGACTCTACCATCCAGGGGGCGGTTCAGGGGCGGGTATACCTGGAGCACATTGAAAGGACAACCAACTGCTCCTCTACATAGTGACTCTATCAAGTAAAGGCTGGTGGGGTTTTTGTTTTTTGTTTTAGCTTTCATCTCCTATAATTCTGAGTAACAATCCTAGCACTTCAAAATTTTCAAGTGCCTTTAAAAAAAAATGAGGAAGCTCAGTAATTTTCTTTTTTTTCTTAATTTTTTTTTGCATTTCACATTAACTGGTACTTTATTTGCTTAAAACCTAAACATTGTCAGTTTGAGAAGAAATCCACTGTGATATCTAAATCTTGCCATTTAAATTTTAGGGTTTTTTTTTACGCTTGGTAAAATTTTATCCAAGAAACAGGATATATATATATATATATTTTAAAACATGAACCATTAGAGAATAAAATAGGAAATTAAGCATGATTTTAAATTTTGCCCTTTTTAAAAAAAATTCCTTAAAGACTGTAGCAGAATAAAACAATTACTGGCTCTGAATCTCTTTGAGATAACAAGCAATAAGAAAAACAAAAAAACTCCACACCATTAAACAAGGTTAGGTAACCCATTCCCTGCTCTACCCCCAAGGTAAAAAATAAACTTGTATTAGATGACAATTGATTTTCTTAAAAGTCCATGTAGAGAAAGAAGCAATCATTTTTAATTAAAACCCTTCTGTTTTTTGATCACTGCTCAACTTGCCACTGTTTAGCAAGAAGCTACATTTCTATAGTGTTCATCTCAAATCTTATTGCTTTCAACTGTGGTATGCCATCCATTAAAAAAAAAAAGGTGAGGCCCTGGCCGGTTGGCTCAGTGGTAGAGCGTCAACCTGGCCTGCAGGAGTCCTGGGTTTGATTCCCGGCCAGGGCACATAGGAGAAGCGCCCATTAGCTTCTCCACCCCCCTCCCCTCCTTCCTCTCTGTCTCTCTCTTCCCCTCTCGCAGCCAAGGCTCCATTGGAGCAAAGTTGGCACGGGCGCTGGGGATGGCTCCATGGCCCTGGTTGCAACAGAGCAACGCCCCAGATGGGCAGAGCATCGCCCCCTGGTGGGCATACCAGGTGGATCCCGGTCGGGCACATGCGGGAGTCTGTCTGACTGCCTCCTGGTTTCCAACTTCAGAAAAAAAATTAAAAATAAATAAATAAAAAGATGAAGCAGTCAATCCAGTGATTAATTTGACATGGCTTTCATTGAAAAAGGAAGGGAAGAGAGGGAGGTGGCAAAGAGAGATCTATAGACAAAAAGGTAAATCAAACATACAATGGTTTTCTTTAAAAAAAAATTTAAAGAGAGAGAAAAATGTTATTTTCAACAAAAAGAAATAGAAGCACTGAAAGCCCATGAGTCAAGCCATAGCCAAAACCATGTTCTATCTTATGTAGGTTTTCTCCCCCTTCTTTTTTTCTTCTCTCTCTCTCTCTCTCTCTCTCTCTCTCTCTTTTTTAAATAAAATCTCTCCCAAACCACCATCACTTTTAATCCTCCCCAGACTGGGCTTCATCTTCAGACCCTTCGTCCCCAGACTTCTCGGGTGGAGGGCTCGCAGATGCTTTCTTTTCTGGAGGGCTTTCCGGTTCCTCATCCTCTTCTTTAGGAGAGGGAGTCTTTTCCTTTGATGCTTTTGAAGCTGTGGGACGACCCACTTTCCCTTTGCCTTTCACAGGACTGGGTGTCACTGTAGCCTTTAGCCTGGGTTTGGGCATTTTCTTTTCTTTTGTCTCTGGTTTGGACTTCTTAACGATCTTTTTGTTTTTCTTGTTTGAGCTGCCATAGTCACTATCATCATCATCTTCCATTAGAAAATCTTCATCACTGCCCGAATCTTTCTCCTGGAATGGTGCTCGTCCTCTTCGTCTTGCTCTTCTTCCCTGCCCACATCTTCCATGAGCATTTCTCTCTGTTTAGAAGCTGCTTTAGAGGCTGCCTGCCGTTGCTGGCGCACATTTTTATGGTCTTCTTTTTCATCTTCACTGTCCTCAGCTGAGTGAGAATCACCCTTCTTGGTCTTCACATCTTTTTCTTCAGAGTCATCACTATCTTCCTGTGAGTTCTTTCCAGATCGCCTCTTATTTTTAGCTTCTCGAGGAGATGACGGAATTTTCTTAGCTGGAGGTCCTGAATCTCTTCTATAATCTTCATCAGCATCATCAGATTCCTGAAACTGTGAATAATCAACGACCTTCCTATTTCTGACAGGCCGAGACATGTTCGCTGTCCAATCAGGACCGAGTTGAGAAGCCAAAGACTAGAACCCCCCCCCCCCCAACCCGCGTGCTTGGCGCCCCCCCCCCCCCCAACTTGGGCCGATACCGCAGAACCCCGAGCTGCTGGCTTCTCAAACTCCGCCGCTCCTTGGTTCAGAGACCCGTAATCAGACGAACACCCCCACCCCCACCCCCCCTCCCCGTCTCTTCCTCAGTAATTTTCTACCGTTTTGGTTTCAAGGCAAGAACACCAGAGTAAGTAGTTCCGGAGTCGCAGGTTGTAAATCCTGGCCGTGTTGCTAGCCTGACATGATTTCTGAGCAGATTGGTTTCCTACTAGGACTGTTTCCTTATCTACTTAACTGAGGAGGTTGACCCAGCTCACTTGTTCTCATTTGGGGATGCCCACTGGAATCACCTGGGAAGTTTAAAAATTTTTAAATAGCTTTACTGAGGTGTAACTGACATAAATAAGGTACACATATTTAAAGTGTAAAATATTATGTTTTGACATCTACATCCATCTCAATCAAGACAATATATACATGGAAAGCTTTTAAAAGATAAGATGGCCAGGCTAATCCAATGGGATAGGAGGATGGACTCAGGCACCAATATATGTCATTTTGTTGTTGTTGTTGCTTTAGCAAGAGAGAGAGAGAGGGACAGACAGGGACAGCCAGACAGGAAGGGAGAGAGATGAGAAGCATCAAATCTTCATTGCGGCACCTTAGTTGTTCATTGATTGTGCCTTGACCAGGGGCCTCCAGCCAAACCAGTAACCCCTTGCTCAAGCCAGCAACCTTGGGCTCAAGCCAGCGATCTTGGGCTTCAAGCTGGAGAGCCTGTGCTCAAGCTGGATGAACCACGCTCGAGCTGGTGACCTCATGTTTTCAAACCTGGATCCTCTGCATCCCAGGCCTATGCTCTATTCACTGCGCCAGCACCTAGTCAGACAGGAAATATTTTTTAAAAGTATTTTTTTTTTTTTTTTTGTATTTTTCTGAAGCTGGAAACGGGGAGAGACAGTCAGACAGACTCCCGCATGCGCCTGACCGGGATCCACCCGGCACGCCCACCAGGGGCGACGCTCTGCCCACCAGGGGGCGATGCTCTGCCCCTCCGAGGCGTCGCTCTGCCGCGACCAGAGCTACTCTAGCACCTGGGGCAGTGGCCAAGGAGCCATCCCCAGTGCCCGGACCATCTTTGCTCCAATGGAGCCTTGGCTGCGGGAGGGGAAGAGAGAGACAGAGAGGAAGGAGGGGGGGGGGGTGGAGAAACAAATAGGCGCTTCTCCTTATGTGCCCTGGCCGGGAATCGAACCCGGGTCCCCCGCACGCCAGGCCGACGCTCCACCGCTGAGCCAACCAGCCAGGGCCAAAAAGTATTTGAAGCAACAGAAACTTGAGGTAGTTTAAGCAAAAGGAGTTGATTATGGAGGTACAGGGGTATCAAAGAGGTCGATGGCAAGCATGCAGATGGATTTCATCAGGGACTTGGACAAGACAATGGAAAGTCATTAGGAGTCTGGGAGTATCACCTCTTGCTTGTCTCTTCATTCTTTTTCTACACATTCTCTTCTGCATAGTTCCATTGCAGGCTGCTTGTACTTCTTCTCCTTTCAAGAGGCCAACCCAGGATGAGATTGGACTCTTAGTCCCAATACCACATTTCAACAATAAGGACTCCACTTTCCACTACTGGTCCTATCATGTCATAGGATGAGGGTGGGTTCACACAGTACTTAGAAAGTCACTAGGATTCCAGCTCTGTAACCTTTTGGCTGAGAGGCGGGGTAGGTGGGACAGAGTCACAAAGAAGAGAGGCAGGATATGGCACAAAGACACCAACAAATGTGCTTTTATCTCAAAGTGTGGCCATATAAACAGCAGTACTTTTAGGGAATCCAAGAGAATCAAGACAAAGAGGCTCAAAGGTGTGAGGAGATAAGATACAGAAGAGAGAGCAAGGCAATCTCAGAGAGGGCTAGGGGCTCACAGCATAACAGCACCCCCAAGGAAGAGGACCCATGTGTCCATGCCCGACTCAGCTCTGAGAGGCAAGAGACACTGCCGGGGGCTGGGGTGAGGAGCTGTCAGTCGGAGCCGCTTTGCTAAATTAAAGGCAAGACTAAGTAAGAATCACAGGTTTTTTTGGATCTTAAAAAAAATAAAGAATGCTTCAAGAGAGAGAAACTGAAGGATGGTGATGTTTGAAATTCAAAGGAAAGCCAGCTCAGTGATTTGCTTTTTATTTGGCTGATCTTAATCGTTAGAACCCAGTTGCTCACTGGCTGCTCATTTTGGGCCTTAAAAACAAGGGTAGTTGGCCCTGGATGGTTTGCTCAGTGGTAGAGCTTCAGCCCAGCGTGTGGACGTCCTGGGTTTGATTCCTGCTCAGGGCACACAGGAGAAGTGCCCATCTGCTTCTCCACCCCTCCCCTTCTCATTTCTCTCTCTTTCTCTCTCTCTCTCCCCCTCCTGCAGCCATGGCCTGATTGAAGCGAGTTGGCCCAGGTGCTGAGAATGGCTCCATGGCCTCTGCCTCAGGTGCTAAAGAGCTAGATTGCTGAGCAGCAGAGCTACCCCTCAGATAGGCAGAGCATCACCCCCAGTGGGCTTGCCCGGTGGATCCCGGTAGGGCACACGCGGGAGTCTGTCTCTCTGCCTTCTCTCCTCTCACTGAATAAAAAAACAACAACAGAACATAAACAAGGGTAGTGCAAGGACCTAGTTAGAGTAGTTGCATCATTAATAACTTGTTCCCTCTTTTTGAACATGATGCTAACATATTTCACTATATTCCTTCCCTGGAAACCCCAGAGTTTAATTTTGGTTGCTTTTGGGGTTCTGAAGTGAATTGAGGGTCACAGCGTGGAGGGGAGTTTGGTGATGAGGTAAACTGAAGAAATATTTTAGGGAAAAGAGTGTCTTGGCTCAGGCTGCTATGCTAAAATACCATTAATCAAGTGACTTATAAATAACAGAAATTTATTTCTCACAGTTCTGGGGGCTAGAAATCCATGATCAAGGCGCCAGCATGGTCAGTGTCTGGTAAGAGCCATCTTCCAGGTTGCAGACTTCCGACTTCTCGTTGCATCCGCACGTGGCTGAGAGCAGAGAAGAGCAAGCAGCTCTCACCACTCTTATGGGCACTGATCCCATTCATGAGCACTCCACCTTTATGACTTTATCTAATCCTAATTAAATACTTCCCAAAGGCTCACTGCCTAATGCCATCACATCAGGGGTAGGGTTTCTAAATATGAATTTTGTGCGGACGCAAATATTCAGTCCATGACAGACAGCAAAGGAATTATACGTTCAAATCTTCTGTTTCAACCAAATGAAATGTTTCTGCTTCTCACAGAACTAGACTTAAAGCTGCAGGCTTTGAGGTAGAAAAGGAGCTTTTCTAGGAAGAAAGCCAGTCATCTGCCTACGGGGGGCTTACAAGGACCTAGTGTACCTTCAGCAGCCCTCCCTGCCAAGGCCGGCATGTGTCCCCTGATTTCATGACTGCTGTGGCCTGCCACCCTCACACCTAAGTCCCTGACTTGGGAACCCCCATGAGGAGTTAAAGGCTCTTCCCTGCGGGAGTCCCTCCCATGAGGAAGCACAGGATATTGTAAAGGACAAGGGAATTACAGGGGCTTGTCCTCTGTGCATCTTGCTTTCAGAGTTTCATCAGAGATGGCTGGTGCAAAATTATGATTGAGGCTTTCTCATCTCTTTTTCTGTGAGAATCATGACTAGCAGCAAGAATAAAACATTATGAGCCCTGGCTGGTTGGCTCAGTGGTAGAGCGTCAGCCTGGCGTGCGGAAGTCCCGGGTTCGATTCCCGGCCAGGGCACACAGGAGAAGCACCCATCTGCTTCTCCACCCCTCCCCCTCTCCTTCCTCTCTGTCTCTCTCTTCCCCTCCCACAGCCGAGGCTCCATTGGAGCAAAAGATGGCCCAGGCGCTGGGGATGGCTCCTTGGCCTCTGCCCCAGGCGCTAGAGTGGCTCTGGTCGCAACAGAGCGACGCCCCGGAGGGGCAGAGCATCGCCCCCTGGATGGGCAGAGCATCGCCCCCTGGTGGGCGTGCCAGGTGGATCCCGGTCGGGCGCATGCGGGAGTCTGTCTGACTGCCTCCCCGTTTCCAGCTTCAGAAAAATTTTTAAAAAAAAGTAAATTAAAAAAACCCAAAACATTATGAGCCTCTAGTCTAAAGAATCAATATGGAGCTCACACTCCTGTCTTTGTTCATCCATCTCTCATGTACTAAGTGTGGCATAGCATGTCCAGTGTGGAGTTAGGACTAGGGCCTTACACTCGGTCATCATAGGAGTTGTGCTTAATCTACATGCTTTATCTACATTATCTCATTTATTTATTACAACTCTTGATGGTACGTGTTCTATAGGAGAGAAAACTGTGGCTCACAGAGTATAAGTTACTTGCTAAAGTCACACAGCCTTAAGTTTCAGAGTCTAGACTTGAACCCAGATCTCTGACTCAAAAACTTGGTCACTTTTCACTCAAGGAGGAGACAGACATGTCAACCACAGATATTCTGTAACAAGGTAAGTGCTCTTGAAGAGGCAGACAAGAGTGGTGGTGCGGTGTCTCACTTGCCTGGAGAGTCAGTGGGAACTTGCCTGGAGAGTCAGCGGGAACTTGCCTGGAGAGTCAGCGGGAACTTGCCTGGAGAGTCAGATTTATTCCTCAGGATGAACAGGACAAGGGGAACAACACATGTCCCTGCCCTCAAGGCACATTCAGGGTCTGGGTCAGCTCCTCTCTGCTTCCCTTCTCACCTGTGTGAACTGTTCCCTCTTAGCCTGCCTATTACTTACGATCAGCAATGACTATACAACCCAGACCTATGTCTGGATTGCCAGGCAAAATACAGGATACCCAGTGAAATGTGAATTTCAGATAAAGGATTTTTTCTTTTTAGTATAAGTATGCCCCAATGTTGCATGAAATATACTTATGCTAAAAAATCGGATCTGAAATTCAAATTTCATTGGATGTCCTGTATTTTTATTTGCTAAATCTGACAATTCTAATACCCAGCTAGAGGCCTCTTGTCTAGTCCTGATTGTCAGCAGCCTTACCCTTCTTTTTTTCTTTTTTCTTTTTTATTTTATTTTTATTTATTCATTTTTAGAGAGGACAGAGAGAGGGAGAGAGAGAGACAGAGAGGGAGAGAGAGGAGAGAGAGAAGGGGGAGGAGCTGGAAGCATCAACTCCCATATGTGCCTTGACCAGGCAAGCCCAGGGTTTTGAACCGGCGACCTCAGCATTTCCAGGTCGACGCTTTATCCACTGCGCCACCACAGGTCAGGCCCTGCCTTACCCTTCTTAACCCTTCGCTGGCTTTTTTTTTTTTTTTCCTGTGTAGCATCCTGACAGCAGTCTGGTTCTGGGCTCATGGTCCCATCCAACATCTCCTCATCCGCTGTTGTCCGTGCCCCGGCCTGAGAGCTGGGGCTACTGCCGCTGCAGAGAAAAGCTTTTGTCATACTTTCTGGCTTTGCTTCCCCTGAGAGCATCTCCCTGGCACCACACTGGTAGGCTGGCACCATAGGCAGAGCCTGAAGGTAGAACTTGGCAGAACATCATCTTAAAGGAAATGGCCCAAGAGGGAGAATTTTGGAAACAGCAGAAGTCTGAATTCAAAGCACAGACTGTTATAAACATTCTTCACTTTGCTGATGGAAGAAGCAGATGTTTTTAGTGTGATCCTTTCCTCTAGGTTCCTGGTTCCACTTTCTGCTCTCCTCTGTTCAGATACTTACTGAGGACCTATCTTGAGCTCCATCCACACCATCAGGCAGGCAGAGGTAAATAAAACTTTGCACTCAAGGATCTTGTGGCCTGTCTAGACCTGGAAGGAAGTCAAGACCTGTCTAAATAGTTGTAACGTGGTAGAAAATGATAACACCCGAGGGAAGTGAAGAGGGTGCTATGAGACTTCAGAGGAAGAAGGGGGCATGACTAGGTGAGGGAGGGGTTCAATCCAAGCAACTTTGTGGAGGCGATGTCTTTTGAGCGGACCCTCAAAGGATAAATAGTATTTAAACATTTCTCAATTTTCTAAATAACTAATTGTTGAACACTAATTCATTAATAGCAATTGTACCAATTTGTCAAATGACCAGCTCACTAAAAATTGTTTCTTTTAACTATTTATAGAATCTATAGCAATGTTTTCTACCAAAGCTTCCAAATATTCAGTTTATTATTATTTTTTAAAATCTCAGGTGATGTTCATGTCCCAAGTGTCAAAAATATTGTAAGGTTGCCTGATCAGGTGGTGGCGCAGTGGATAGAGCATTGGATTAGGATGCAGAAGACCCAGGTTCAAAACCCTGAAGTCACTGGCTTGAGTGCGGCTCATCTGGTTTGAGCAAAACTCACCAGCTTGAACCCAAGGCCCTTTGCTTGAGCAAGGGGTCACTCGCTCTGCTGGAGCCCCCTGGTCAAGGCACATATGAGAAAGCAATCAATGAACAACTAAGGTGCTGCAACGAAGAATTGATGCCTCTCACCTCTCTCCCTTCCTGTCTGTCTGTCCCTATCTGTCCCTCTCTTTGTCTCTCTCTCTGTCTCTGTCACAGAGAAAGAAAATTATAAGGTTGACTCTTCCCCATAGTTTTAAACCCATCTTGCTGCCTCCATAGGCTTCTGTGACTCCATTGACTTGATTCCCATGGGCACCCCCTTCTGTAGACACAAACCTGATGCTTTCTCTGGCTTGTGACCATTCCTTTGTAATTTTGACATTTTTGAAATAAGCAGGCCCTGGCTGGTTGGCTCAGTGGTAGAGCATCTGTTTGGCTTGTGGATGTCCCAGGTTCGATTCCCAGTCAGGGCACACAGGAGAAGCGCCCATCTGCTTCTCCACCCTTCCCCCTTTCCCTTCTCTCTGTTAATCTCCCCCTCCTGCAGCCAAGGCTCCATTGGAGCAAATTGGCCCCAGGCGCTGAGGATGGCTCCATGGCCTCACCTCAGGCACTAAAACACTGCCAAGCAACGGAGCAACACCCCAGATGGGCAGAGCGTTGCCTAGTAGGAGGCTTCTTGGGTGGATCCCGTTTGGGACATATGTGGGAGTCAGTCTCTCTGCCTCTCCACTTCTCACTTAAGGGAACGAAAAAAAAAAAAAAAAAGCAGAAAAGTAAAGACAGTAACAACAAACACTCATATGCGACTGTTCACCTTTAATAAACTTAATATTTTGACATATGTACTTCAAATCATTGTTTCCCAGAAACAAAACATTCCAGATACAGTTGAAACCCCTGTATACCCTCACATGTGATGTGATTCCGCTCCAGAATCTGGCACTCTCATTTCCATGCTTGGTTTTTAACTTTTTACACGTGCATGATTCATAAAACAGGTTTTTGCCTACTTACAGACTATATACAAGGGTAGACATAAGTAGGTTTACAGTTGTGAATATGTGAGTTTATTCTTGTATTATTTATTAATTCTTGTATTATTATTTTCCATAAAAACAACTGTAAACCTACTTTTGCCTACCCTGTATATGCCATAATACTGTTTATGTCCTTATGATTTACCCATACTTAAATACAATGCTGTTAATTCATTTTAAATTACTGTACAGTACTCCATTTTACAAATATATTACAATCTATTCTTCTGTTGATGACTATTTAGGTTCTTCTAATAACCTTACAAACAAAACTGGAATACATTCTGTATACATATGCTACAGTCTCTTTTATATATCACTAAAGTGACGTTCTTGGTTTATAGGTTATTCTCATCTTCACCTTTGTTAGGTATTTCCTAATTGATTGTCAAAATATTTGGACCAATTTACTCTTTTATAGTAATATTTCTGTTTATCAAGCAAAAGGTAAAAGGCAAACCCTACAGGTAATAAATACATGGTACAGGAATGTTTCAACCTGCAGTTAAGGGGATGCATGTGGTGTTCCAGTTTCTGACCTTTTCATAGGGAAGTTGTGTGGAGGCCAGATTGAGCTGGGCACTCATGCATGGTGGGACCGCAAATTTCTGTTGCATCACCCGTTTATAGAGGAGTCTAGAGGAATCAGAAACGTCAAACAAAGCTAGCTTTGCAATTAAGGTTTCAGCCTTGCCCTGGTTGGTAACTGAGTTGGTTAGAGTGTCATCCAGATACGCCAAGGTTGTGGGTTCAATCCCCAGTCAGGGCACATAAAGAATCAATCAATGAATGCATAAATAAGTGGGAAAACAAACCGCTGTTTCTCTTTCTCTCTCTTTCAAATCAATTTTTAAACAAGATATGAAAAAATGTTGCAACCTTTTTAGCAGCCCAATAATTAAGAGAATTTATAGACCAGAGGCTTTGCTGCTCTCCCTGGAGAGCATTGCTAGGCTACCTGGAGGAGGCTCACAATGGTATTCCAATTGACAAACTGTACATTACACCTCTGACCTTGGGGGCTTGTTGAACAAAGGCTTCCAACCCGGCACATGCATTAGTTGACAACACTGTGACAAGTTTGTATCATAGGCTATGAGAGGCAGAAAATGTATTTGGGGACTTCTTGTCCATACCTGTAATACAAAAGGAGAAAGAATGTTTAAAAATTTTTAAATTATAGGTCTTTAGTCCATCTCTAGAATGTATTGTTTGTTATAGAGAAAAAGTAGAAATTTCATTATTAAAAATACAATTAACATGTTATTCTGGTCCTATTTATTGGAGAGTTTATGCTTTCCTCCATTGATTTGCTTATCCTTTCTGTCCCTTAACAAGTTTGCATATATACATGGGTTGTTTCTGAGGTTTGCATATATACATGGGTTGTTTCTGTTTTATTCCTTCAGTGTATTTCCCTACACATAGGCTTATACTGTACACTCTTAGTTATCCTTACTTTATAATCAGTCATTGATTTGAGAGAGAAACAGAGATAGAGATAAGAAGGAGGGGTGGGAGGAGGAAAGAGTGAGAAGCATCAACTCATAGTTGTGTCACTTTAGTTATTCATTGATTGTTTTTTGGGGTTTTTTTTATTTTTAAAAATTTATTCATTATAGAGAGGAGAGAGAGAGAGAGAGAGAGAGAAGGGGGAGGAACAAGAAGCATCAACTCCCATATGTGCCTTGACCAGGCAAACCCAGGGTTTTGAACCAGCAACCTCAGTGTTTCCAGGTTGACGCTTTATCCACTGCACCACCACAGGTCAGGCTCACTGATTGTTTTTTATATGTACCTTGACCAGGGGCTCAAGTGGAGCCAGTGATCCCTTGCTTAAGTGAGCAACTTTGGGATCGTGTTGATGATCCTGTGCTCAAGCCAGCAACCCTTGGGCTCAAGCCATAGACCATGGGATCATGCTGATGATCCCATGCTGAAGCCAGCGACCCCACACTCATGTTGGCAAGCCCACACTCAAGCTGGTGAGCTTCGGCTCAACTCAGCAACCTCAGAGTTTTGAACCGGGGATCTCAACATCCTGGTGGTTGACATTATCCACTGCACCACCACCAGTCAGGCAATCAGTCTTCATTTTTGAGAGAACAAGTCCCTCAATGTTGTGATTTTTGAAAATTATTTTGGATATTCTTGGCCCTTTGATCTTTCGTGTAAATTTTAGACCTAGCTTGTCATGTTACCTGAAAATTCTATTGTGATTTGTATTAAAATAAAAATATAAATCAATATACATATTGAATTAATAGATTTTGGAAGAACTGATCTTTATGATAAAATGTATTCTCATTTGTGATGATGCATATCTCACCATCCTTTATATCTTTCAATATTATCTTTATTTTTTTTCCTTTTTCTTTTACAGGGACAGGGAGAGAGTCAGAGAGGGATAGATAGGGACAGACAGGCAGGAACAAAGAGAGATGAGAAGCATCAATCATCAGTTTTTTTGGACACCTTAGTTCATTGATTGCTTTTTCATATGTGCCTTGACCGTGGGCCTTCAGCAGACCAAGTAACCCCTTACTCGAGCCAGCCACCTTGGGTCCAAGCTGGTGAGCTTTTTGCTCAAGCCAGATGAGCTTGCGCTCAAGCTGGCAACCTCGAGGTCCTGAACCTGGGTCCTCCGCATCCCAGTCTGATGCTCTATCCACTGCGCCACCGCCTGGTCAGGCTCAATATTATCTTTGAGGTCACAATAATTGGATGGGGTTTCCTCTTTAGATTGGAACAAATTGAGAGTTAAAGGACTTGTATCTGGGAGGCCAAAATATTACTTTTATTGCTGAGAGAGTTTAGGTTAGAGGATGCTGCTTTAGGTCAGGTAGCCAAGTGCTTGGTAGATCAAGCCAATAAATATTAACTAGCATTCAAAAGATTTATACAATCTACTAGATGTCACTATATATAAGACACTGTCAACAGTCTGCTCCCCAAAAAGAAGATAAACAGAACTGAGCTTGGCATGCCAAAATTATTTTTCCTAAATTTACTAAGATCACTCCGCCTTCCACAGAGCAGAATGAGTAAAGGGATGGAGAGACTGAGAGTGTCACACCAGTAGAGGTCCTTTCAAATGGATATACATCCTACAAATAGAAAAGGAGGCCTGACCAGGTGGTGGCACAGTGGATAGAGCCTCAGACTGGGATGCAGAGGACCCAGGTTCAAAACCCTAAGGTTGCCGGCTTAAGAATAGGCTCATCCAGCTTGAGTGTGGGCTCGCCAGCTTGAGTGCAGAATCACAGACATGACCCCAAGTTTGCCAGCTTGAGCCCAAGGTTGCTGGCTTGAGCAAGGGGTCACTCACTCTGCTGTAGGCAGAGCACATATGAGCACCCGCATCAAGGCACATATGAGAAAGCAATCGATTAACAACTGAGGTGCTACAATGAAAAATTGATGCTTCTTATCCCTCTCTTCCTGTCTGTCCCTATCTGTCCCTCTCTCTGTCTCTGTCACAAAAACAAACAAACAAACAAAAACAAATGGGAAAGGAGTGTTCTTTCTTTACAGGTACCCAAGGTGTTTGTTTTTTTAACTGGAGAATGGACTCTGTTTCCCATCGTTTTTTTATTAGTTATTATGGGTATCATGGGTATTATGATTTATTTATAAGGACCTCATTTTCAGCAATTTTAGAACAATGTGATGAGATAGGTACTATTATCATTATTCCTCTTTTAGATGAGGAAACTAAAGTAGCAAGTAGTTTAACTTCAATCCCTTTCATGACTGTATAATATTCCACTGTATGTACAAACCACATTTGTTTATTCATTCATCAGCTGATGGACATTTGGGTTTCTACTTTTTGGCTATAATAAATAATGCTACTAGAAACATTAATGTCTATGGTTTTTTTCTTTTTCTTTTTCTTTTACAGAGACAGAGAGAGAGAGTCAGAGAGAGGGATAGACAGGGACAGACAGGCAGGAACAGAGAGATGAGAAGCATCAATCATTAGTTTTTTCATTGCACGTTGCAACACCTTAGTTGTTCATTGATTGCTTTCTCATATATGCCTTGACCGTGGGCCTTCAGCAGACCGAGTAACCCCTTGCTTGAGCCAAGGACCTTGGGCTCAAGCTGGTGAGCTTTTTGCTCAAACCAGATGAACCCGCGCTCAAGCTGGCAACCTCGGGGTCTCGAACCTGGGTCTTCCGCGTCCCAGTCTGATGCTTTACCCACTGCGCCACTGCCTGGTCAGGCAGTGTCTATGTTTTTATACAAACATATGCATGAACATATGCTTTTAATTACCCTGGGTGAAACTCCCTAGGGGAAGAATTCCTGGATCACACGGTAAATCTTTGTTTAAATTTTTGAGAAATGGCCAAACTGTTTTCCACAGCATATGTACCATTTTACATTCCTAGCAACAGTGTATGAGGGTTCCAATTTTTTTTATATTCTCACCAACAATTGTTGAGTTTTTTTTTTAAATTCTAGCTATTCTAGTGTGTGTAAAGTGGTATCTCGTGGTTTTAAATGATGTTGAAACTTTTTATGTATTTACTGACATTTGAATATGTTTGTTTGTTTTTTAAATTCTTTATTCAAATCTTTGGTCCATTTTTAAATAGAAAATTTGTCTTTTTATTGTTGAATGATAATTTTTATATGCTCTAGAATGATGTTATTTTGTAATACAAAAAGTTTTAATTTGATAAAATACAATTTATCTATTTCTGCTTTTGTCTGTTGGACCTTTGGTGTCATATCTAAGAAACCATTGCCTAGTCCAAGATCACAAAGACTTGCTCTTGTTTTCTTCTAAGAGTTTTTGCAGTTTTAGGTCTTAGATTTAGGTCTATGGTTATTTTTGTTTGTTGTATGAGGTAGGGGTCTAACTTAATTTTTTGTCAACAGATATACATGTGAATGAACTATTGTTTTTCAAAAATTTCTTCACCATTTCCTCTATTGACTTTTTTTATATTTTTTATTCAGTGAGAGGAGGGAAGGTAAAGAGACAGAATCCCACATGCGCCCTGATTGGGATCTATCCAGCAAGCCCACTGGAAGGCATTGCTCTTCCCATCTGGGGCTCACTTTATTGCTTAGCAACCAAGCTATTCTTAGCACCTGAGGCAGAGACCATGTAGCTATCCTCAGCACTGAGAGCCAACTCACTCCAATCAACCCATGGCTTCAGGAGGAGAGAGAGAGAGAGAGACAGAGAGAGAGAGAGGAGCAAGAGGAGGAGGGGTGGAGAAGCAGATGGAAACTTCTCCCGTGTGCCCTGACCAGGAATCAAACCCAAGACCTCCACACAGTGGGCATTGATGCTTTACCGGTGAGCCAACCAGCCAGGGCTGGAAGATAAAATAATTAAATAAAGTAAAAACAAAAGTTTCAGAAGAAAACAATAGAGAGGCCCGGGCCAGTTGGCTAGCGGTAGATTGTCGGCCCGGTGTGTGGAAGTCCTGGGTTCAATTCCCAGTCAGGGCACACATGGGAAGCAACCAAGGAATGCACGATTCAGTTGAACAACAAATGAATGCTTCCCTTTCCCTTGCCTTCTCTTTCCCTTCATCTCTCTCTCTCTCTCTTTTTTTTTTTTTTTTTTTTTTTTTTTACAGAGAGAGTCAGAGAGAGGGATAGACAGGGACAGACAGACAGGAATGGAGAGATGAGAAGCATCAATCATTAGTTTTTCCGTTGTGCATTGCGACACCTTAGTTGTTCATTGATTGCTTTCTCATATGTGCCTTGACCGTGGGCCTTCAGCAGACTGAGTAAGCTTGAGCCATCGACCTTGGGTCCAAGCTGGTGAAGCTGTGCTCAAACCAGATGAGCCCACGCTCAAGCTGGTGACCTCGGGGTCTCGAACCTGGGTCCTCTGCATCCCAGTCCGACGCTTTATCCACTGCGCCACCATCTGGTCAGGCATCTCTCTCTTTCTCTCTTTTAAAAAAAATCAATAAAAATTAAGCCCTGGCTTGATAGCTTGGTTGGTTGGAGTATCATCCCAGAGCATGGATGTTGCTGGTTCGATTCCTCAGTTAGGACACATATAGGAGCAGCTCAATGTTCCTGTCTCTCTCTCTCTCCATGACTCTAAAAATAAATAGATAGATAGATAGATAGATAGATAAACAAAATAAGAAGATTTTATTTTAGGTTGTGGGCACACACTGTAATATGCAAATGATGTATCACAGAATTGTATACTTCAAACCTATATGATCTTATTAACCAATGTCACCCCCAATAAATTTAATTTTTAGAAGTATATAAATTATAAAAATAAAGTTGTAGTGATACAATATAAAAAATAAATAATTATTTTTGAATGTGCAATATAGGCACATTGTACAAAATTCAAATGCCACAAAATATAATGAAGAGGTTATTGGGTTTCTTTAATACCTACCTGTTCTTATTTCAGTTTTGTCCATTTTTGTTTCATGTTTTAATTTTTTAGTTAGAGAGAGAGAGAGAGACAGAGAGGGAGAAGAGAGATAAGAAACATCACTTGTGGTTCCTTCACTTTAGTTGTGCATTTATTGCTTCTAATACGTGCCTTGACAAACCAGTGACCCCTTGCTCAAGCCAGTGAGTGACCTTTGGCTTTAAGCCAGCAACCTTGGGATCATGTCAATGATCCTGCGCTCAAGCCAGTGACCCCGTGCTCCAGTCAAGACCTCAGCATCCTAGGTCAGTGCTCCACCCACTATGCCACCACCAGTCGTGCTTAGTTCATAACTGTGTGTATGTACACTGTATGTTACTGACAGAACTAGAAGAGCTGGGGTAGGGAGGAGAGAAGCGATGATGCTGAAATGACATTGGGAAGGACAGAGGGAGAGTCTGGGAATGATAAACAGTTCATTTTATTGGGGTGCAGCCTGAAGACTAGTAGGAAGCAAAGCTGAAAAGGGAGGTTGGGGTCAATCTGTGGATTTAGGAATAAGAGGTGAGGAAAAGATAGTTGAAGATTTTGAACATTATTCTTTTAGCTGTGTAGTCTTTGAAGATTTTTACCCCCCAACCCCCACAAAAACTCCACTGTGTTTTAGTAATGTTAATACATTTCAGATAGGCTGAAGGGAGAAGATGAGTAGTTTAGGTCTCATTAAAAGCCTTCTAAGGGCCCTGGCCGGTTGGCTCAGCGGTAGAGCGTCGGCCTGGCGTGCGGGGGACCGGGGTTCGATTCCCGGCCAGGGCACATAAGGAGAAGCGCCCATTTGCTTCTCCACCCCCCCCCCTTCTTCCTCTCTGTCTCTCTCTTCCCCTCCCGCAGCCAAGGCTCCATTGGAGCAAAGATGGCCCGGGCACTGGGGATGGCTCCTTGGCCTCTGCCCCAGGCGCTAGAGTGGCTCTGGTCTCGGCAGAGCGACGCCCCGGAGGGGCAGAGCCTCGCCCTGGTGGGCGTGCCGGGTGGATCCCGGTCAGGTGCATGCGGGAGTCTGTCTGACTGTCTCTCCCCGTTTCCAGCTTCAGAAAAATACAAAAAAAAAAAAAAAAAAAGCCTTCTAAGAAAAAGTTAAGAACTATAATTTTACTCATATGTGGGATATAAAACTGAGACTCAGACAATAGTATGGTGGTTATCAGAGGGAAGGGGGTGGGTGGATAGGGGTTAAGGGGCCAAATACACGGTGGTGGGCACACAGTGCAGTATATACACCATCGATCACAGGAATGTACGCTCGAAACCTGTATGGTCCTATTAACCAATGTAACCCCAATAAACTTAATAATAATAAAAAACGCCTTCTATCTCAGGTGGGTTTTCTCCACCTTGCTCTGCCTTGATCTCCTTAAACATATATGTTGATGTTAAGCCAGATGTTTCAGACATTTCTTGCAAAAATTAATTTCTGATTTAAACGACTTGGTTTTATTGCCTGCTCCTTACAGTCCCCGCCTTGCCTGCCCCTTACAGTCCCCGCCTTGCCTGCCCCTGCTGTGGAAGGGGCTGCCCTCCGAAGCCGTCCCTGTCCTCGGGCGGACAGTGCTTGTGCAGCAGAGGGCAGCAGTGGCACACTCCGTGTTCAGGGAAGGGGATGCTGTGGGGTGGTCCGTGGGGAGGAGCTTGCAGGAGGAAACCCATAGGGTGGATAGGTTAACTAGTTCCCCAGTCCCACTTCAGAGCCAAACCCACAGCCTGTGGTGAGTTGAGCCACAAACACCATGTTTTCTGTACAGCTGACAGAGTCTTTTCTTCAGGAGGGAGGAGAATGACTTTTGAAAACCTGGCTTTGTGTTTTTTGCTTTTTCTAATTCTTTATTCTCTTCTTTTACCCATGAAAGTTCTACTTCTTCCAGCTTTCTTCTTACTGTTCTTTCATTTCCTCCATTTTCCAACCACTGTGATGTGAGCATGGGCCAAATTAATAGTCACCTCACTGACAGCAGTCACTGGAGAAATAGGGGATGAAACATGAGGGAACAACACAGCTGGCTGCCCCCCTACCCCAGAGGCATCACATTGATCTTAGAGACTCTAATCACCTCTAATAAAAGCCTCTGGCAATCTCTTAACACTTCTGTGTGTTCCTCCCCACTTGCTGGCTCCTCTGCCCTGACAGGATGAGAACACAGGCGCCCACCACGGTCT
Organism: Saccopteryx leptura; assembly: GCF_036850995.1. Taxonomy (NCBI): domain Eukaryota; kingdom Metazoa; phylum Chordata; class Mammalia; order Chiroptera; family Emballonuridae; genus Saccopteryx; species Saccopteryx leptura. Next base: position 56,561,657 of record NC_089510.1, read on the forward strand.
GGCCTGTAACTTGGTCCACACCTGCATGCCGCGCAGGGAAGTAATCCTGGGGACAGAACACGTGAGGTTGGGGATAGAGCACAGTGTGGGGGATCTCACACTTTTGCAAGGATCTCAAAAGAATGTGGCCCTAGTACTTCCTCACTGCTTTTACATTCTCTCCACTCTGTCATATTCCATTAGGAGTGAAGTGGTGGCAGGAGAAAGCCAATGCGAGTTTGTCACCCGGGCCTAGTGGGACTAAGTCACAGCCCATATGCTTGATTTGTAAGGTTGTGTGGGTTTAAGCAAGTCACTTGTTTGTTTGTTTGTTTGTTTTTTAGTGAGAGAGGGGAGATAGAGAGACAGACTCTCGCATGCACCCCAACTGGGATCCACCTGCCAGTGCCTGTCTGGGGCCAATGCTCAAATCAACCAAGTCATCCTTAGTGCCTGGGGCCAATGCTTGAACAAACCAAGCCACTGGCTGTCGGAGGGGATGAGGGGGAGAAGGGAGAGTGGGAGGGGAAGAGAAGCAGATGGTTGCTTCTCTGGTGTGCCCTGACCCGGGATCACACCTGGGACGTACACACTCCGCGCCAACATTCTATCCACTGAGCCGAAAGGCCAGGGCCAAGTCAGTGGCTTTTGAGTTTCAGTTTTTTCTATCTTCAAATGGATATTAATAATGCCCTCCATAACTGCCTCAGAGAATTGAGGTATTCAAGTAAGAAAATGATATAAAAATGTTTTATGAACAATAGAATGCTTTTAAAACATCATTTATTGTGACTCTTTTTAAAGATTACTTTGGCTACTGTTTTATGAGCACAAGATTAGGTACTGAGACAAACTGGATTCTTGAGGGTTCTGGGGCTATTGAGAGGCAACACAGACTATAACAGAGTGGAACTATTTGTAGGGACTTGGCTTTTAACCCTGTGTGTGAGGAGGGATTTCTTTCTTTCCTTGGGGCTGAGAGAGATTAATAGAAAATCTACCTCCAGAATTCTGGTTCTGGAGAAGACCACCAAAGAGTCCTGGTGCTTAGGCCATTTCCTTGCCTCTCACCTAAAGCTGCATCTATACTACCTCAGATGGATAAGAAAGAATATGGCATATAACCTGTTTGTTAAGTGTTTCCAGGGAGATTCCACATCCTCTCCCGATAGTGCAGAACTAATATCCTTTACAGCAGGTTCTGGATATTGAGTTTTTCACCTTTGAGCTGCATTCAGAGGTTTGAAATGCTTTGAGGACAGGGCAAGCATCTATGTATCTGCGAATCACATCAAAGCCCAGCACAAAGTGGCCCTGGGGTCTAATTGGTTGACTGAACTATATTGTTCTGTCCTCACCAGAGTTAGGGCATATGCTGGTCACTATTCTTTGTCAGCTTTAAATACAGCATTTGAAAAGTTCAAAATAAACTTTGTCTTGCAACTTCTCTCCTAACTCTCCCTCTTTGGGGGATTGATGGGGATGGAGGTAGGAACTCTGAAGACTGAGCTCACTGTCTCTGGTCAAGGCCAGGCCCCATGATGGCTTGGCATTGGCTCCCTCACTTTCTCTATCAAATGAAATTTGCCATTGAAAGAAATTGGCTTCTCCAGATTGCGAGCAACAGGAAGCAGCACTGAGAAGCAGGGACTGGGAAGGGAAACCAGAAAATTAGCCCAAGACCCAGCCCAGTCAGTGCCTGGCTCCCTGCCTCCCTTCCTACTGCTGTCTTGTTCTCCCCACCTTCTTTCTAGGTCCTGGCATGAGAGGCTGAAAGAGACGGGTAGAAGTCCTCCAGGCCAGCACTCCACATCTTCCAGCCTGCACCTGATACTTGCAGAGGCAGGAATTTTACAGCTTCCCCAAGAAATCAGTTCCATTTTGCCTTTTATCCAGCTGAAATCTGCCTCCTGTAGCCATCCCCACTGGCCCACAGGGGTCTCGCTCCGCCATGTCACAGCCCTTCAGGTGCCTTAGTCCCCAGTCTGATCCCCCCTCCCCCAAAGGGTCCTCCTGATGAAGGCATGAGTTCTCAGAAACTTATAAACCCAAAGGAAGTCAGGACTGGAACCTGGGAGGGAAGGAAATGCTGAGAACAAAAGACTGTTAGTGGGCCCTTTCCTTGCCAAGGAGAAGCCCATGGTTTACCCTAATGTTTACTACAGCCTTGACATACTGCCTTTCCCCTCCTGGGCGCCCAGTGTTGTCTAAGGAGAGTTTTTTTTCTCCCCAGTCAACTCACTTTATTCATTTTTTGCTGAAATATTTAAAAGTATAAAGACATAATGACATTCCACTCCTAAGCACTTCAGTATATATCTTTAAAATATACTAATATTTTCTTATGGGCCCTGGCTGGGTGGTTCAGTGGATATAACATGGTCCTGGAACACTGAGAACTGGGGTTCAATCCCTGGTCAGGGCCCATACGAGAGGCAGCCAATGAGTGCACAACTAGGTGGAACAACTAAAGGGAAACAGGGTTGATACTTCTCTCTCTCTCTTTCTCTTTCCCTTCCCCCCCCTCTCTCCCTCCCCCCCCTCAGATCAATGGAAAACATATTTTTGAGAGAGAGACAGACAGACAGAGACAGAAAGGGAGAGAGAGTAGGAATCATCAAGTTGTAGTTGCTTCACTTTAGTTATGCACAGTGATGAGACTCAAATAATTTAACAACCGGTTCTCTGCCCTCATGATTGTTTTAAGTATCAAAAAAATATGTATATCAAAAGGTAGTTTAGCCTGACCTGTGGTGGCACAGTGGATAAAGCGTCGACCTGGAATGCTGAAGTCACCAGTTCAAAACCCTGGCTTGCCTGGTCAAGGCACATATGGGAGTTGATGCTTCCTGCTCCTCCCCCTGTTTTTTCTCTATCTCTCCCTCTCTCTCTCTCTAATAAAAATGAATAAATAAAATTTAAAAAAGTAAATAAGTAAAAAATTTTAAAAAAGGTCGTTTATTATTTCATTTACTTAATACTTAAATAAGAACAATAAAAAGGTATACAAAACTAGATTATGAGTTTTAAAATATTAATGAAAAAATATTAAACAATCTGACAAAAACAATAAAATTGTTCTTTAAGGTATTTCCATATATAGTTTTAGATTTTTTTCATTTATTCATTTTTGAAGAGGGAGGAGAGAGAGAGAGAAAGAAGGGGGCGGAGAAGGAAGCATCAACTCCTATATGTGCCTTGGCCAGGCAAGGCCAGGGTTTTGAACTAGTGACCTCAGCATCCAGGTCAATGTTTTATCCACTGTGCCACCACAGGCCAGGCCTCATATTGCTTATTGATTGGCATCGTCACTTTCAGTATTCTTCACTTTTATCCTAGCTTCCTAATGGTTTCACCATTTGGGAGCGGAATGAACATTACTATGAGCACTTAAAAAATGCTGTTGCACAGATGAAAGTTAAAAAAGAGTGAGGAATGTAAATTTGTGATTTCCACATTGGGTGGCTGCCCAGGTGCCCACCTTAGAGAGAACCCTGATTACAAGTGCCAATTTAACAACCGATTTGCCGAACTCAACAAAAAATAGGTATTGGTTCTGCTGAACCAGTGTGAACCGGTTGAATCCCACTCCTAGTTATGCACTGATTGCTTCTCATATATGCCTTGACCAGAGATCAGACCTCAGACTCAAACCAAGCCAACAATCCCTTGCTCAAGCCAGCAACCTTTGGGCTTAAGCCAGTGACCTTGGGCATCAAGCCCGTGGACTTTGGGCTCAAGCCAATGACCTTGAGATGGTATCTGTGATACTGCCCTCTAGCCAGTGACCCTGATTTAAGCTGGCCAGCCCACACGTAAGCCAGCGACCTTGTGGTTTGAACCAGAGACCTCAGCATTTTGATCAGGCTTGATAGAAAAATAATTTTTTTAATTAAAAAAGAATATTTTCTGACAGAGCTGAAATAAAATAGTAATACCCCCAAAAAATTAATTATAATTTCTCAATATTATCTAATACCTAATGCATATCCAGAGTCTCCCCAATTGTCTCCAAAATGTCTTTCACTGCTATTTTGTCCAAACCAGGATCTAATCTAGGACTATGCATTGCATCTAGTATTTATGTTATTTAAAGCTCTTTTAACTATGATATTGATAAGTGGAAGAGAGAGTCACATTTACTGAATTTATCTTATAGATAAATTTATTCTTCTAGCTGGTTCTTCTATGCCCTTTATTTTCTACAAAGGGTAAGTTAGATTTTAGGGTTTGATTCAACCTAAGTTAAACATTTTTATCAAGAATAAATTCTCAGTGATGTTAGGATTTCATGTTGCCTCACATGGGGAGACATGTCTGATTGTCCTACTATTAATGATGATAAGATTAACCCCTCCATTATGTGTGTGGTTGCTGTATTATAGCACCAAACAAATGTCAAGTGATATGTATTTTAAAGTCACAACTGATCAGCAAAAGAAAAGGCAGGGGTGGGATAGATGGAGGTTCTATCTCTGCTACTGCGTTCTCTTCTTGTGTAAATCATTTAACACTTATGGCCTTTCGCCTGACCAGGTGGTGGTGCAGTGGATAGAGTATTGGACTGGGACACAGAAGACCCAGGTTCGAAACCCTGAGGTTGCTGGCTTGAGTGTGGGCTCATCTGGCTTGAGCATGGGCTCACCAGCTTGAACCCAAGGTCACTGGCTTGAGCAAGGAGTCCCTCACTCTGCTGTAGCCCCCTGGTCAAGGCACATATGAGAAATCAATCAATGAACAACTAAGGTGCCACAACAAAGAATTGATGCTTCTCATCTCTCTCTACTTTCCTGTCTGTCTGTTCCTATCTGTTCCTCTCTTTGTCTCTCTCTGTCTCTGTCACACACAAGCGTGCGCGCGCACACACACACACACACACACACACACCACTTAGGGCCTTTGTGTTTCTGTCTAAGATAAAGGGTTTGAACTAAAAGATCTTTAAGGTTCTTTCCCACTTTATTTTATTTTATTTTTTGTATTTTTCCAAAGTGAGAAGCCGGGGGAGGGGGGGAGGGGCAGAGGCAGGCAGACAGACTCCCACATGTGCCCGTCCAGGATCCACCTGGCATGCCCACCAGGGGGCAATGCTCAGCTCATCTGGGGAGTTGCTCCGCTGCAATCAGAGCCATTCTAGCGCCTGAGACAGAGGCCATGGAGCCATCTTCAGCACACAGGCCAACTTTGCTCCAATGGAGCCTTGGCTGCGGGAGGGGAAGAGAGAGACAGAGAGAAAGGAGAGGGGAAAGGGTAGAGAAGCAGATGGGTGCCTCTCCTGTGTGTCCTGGCTGGGGATCGAACCCGGGACTTCCACACACCGGGCCAATGCTCTACCGTTAAGCCAACCAGCTAGGGGCTCTTTCACACTTTAAACTGATTTTGAAACAATTTTCAATTGTGGTAAAATAAACATACCATAAAATTTACTGTCTTAATAATTTTTAAGTACACAGTTCAGTAGTGTTAATTATATTCATACTGCTGTGCAACCATCACCATTGCCATAACCCATTACCAGATCTTTTGAATCTTGCATATCTGAAACCGTAGACAAATAAAAAACTCCACTATCCTCTCTCTCCTCAGCCCCTGGCAACCACTATTGTTCCTTCTGCTTCTCTGAGTTTGAATTCTTTTTTTTTTTTTTTTTTTTTTTTTTGGTATTTTTCTGAAGCTGGAAACGGGGAGGCAGTCAGACAGACTCCCGCATGCGCCCGACCGGGATCCACCTGGCATGCCCACCAGGGGGCGATGCTCTGCCCATCTGGGGCGTTGCTCTGTTGCAATCAGAGCCATTCTAGTGCCTGAGGCAGAGGCCACAGAGCCATCCTCAGTGCCTGGGCCAACCCTGCTCCAATGGAGCCCTGGCTGCGGGAGGAGAAGAGAGAGACAGAAAAGAAGGAGAGGGGGAGGGGTGGAGGAGCAGAAGAGCACTTCTCCTGTGTGCTCTGGCCGGGAATCAAACCCAGGACTCCTGCATGCCAGGCAACGCTCTACCACTGAGCCAACTGGCCAGGGCAATTCTTTAGGTACTTCACGTAAGTGGAGTCAGGCTGCATTTGTCTTTTTGTGACTGACTTATCTTATTTAGCACAGTTTCCTCCCAGTTTATCATGTTGTAGCATGTGTCAGAATTTCCTTCTTTAATCTGAATAACATTCCATTGCATGTATATACCACATTTTGCAAATCCAGTCACCTTTTGATGGACACTTGGGTTGCTTCTACCTTTTGGCTACTGCGAACAATGCTGTCATGAACATATGTGAACAACTATCTCTTAGAGACCCTGCTCTTGATCTTTCTTATTATATACCCAGAGCAGGATTGTTGGATCAAATGGAAATTCTGTTTTTAATTTTTTAAGAAACTGCCTTTTTTTTATAGAGGCCGCACTATTTTACATTCTCACAGAGCACAAGGGCTTCAATTTCTCCATGTCTTGTCAACAATTTTTTTTTCATTTTTGTTCTGTTTTGTTTTGATAAAGCCATCCAAATGGGTATGAGATATTATCTCACTGTGGTTTTGAATTGCATTTCCCTGATGATTAGGAATATCGAGCATTTTTTTCATATGCTTGTTGGTCATTTGTATATCTCCTTTGGAGGAATGTCTATTCAAGTCTTTTGCCCACTTTTTAAATTGTTTTGCTCTTGAATTGTAGGAGCTGTTTATGTATTCTGGATAGTAACCTCTTATTATGATATGAAAATATTATGATTTTCAAATATTTTCTCCCATTTCATACTTTGCCTTTTCATTCTGTTGCTCATGACCTTTGATACACACAAACTTCTTTAAGTGTATAAAATTTGAGCTCAATTTTTCCTCTCATCTTTGGCCCATTGCTGCAGCATGAGGATCTTAACTTCTTTCCCCTAAATAAGTGGTATTCCTATTCCACTGCTTCTTTGGTGAATCATATCTTAGAATAGAATTCCAAGTTCTTACAGCTAGAATAGACCTTAGACTTCTCATCTAACCTCATTTTACCAATGGACAAACTGGGGCCCATTGTTAGCAACAGAGCTGCATCTAAAATGTGAATCTTCTTCCTCTCTAGCCAGTGCTCTTTTTATTTCACTAGCATTGTGATTCAACTCTACAAGTCTACTGGTTATTTTATTACTATGACTGATAGCATTAGCAGACAAGTGAAAACAATCAAACAAAATGGATTTGCATGTTTAATGTCAATCTAAATATTTAGGCCTTGTTGATGTCTTGGGACTCCTTATCTTAGAGGAGTTTTTGTCGTAGAGAGAAGTGATATCCGAAAGAGGGGTAGACAGATGCCCAGTTGAGTTTATGCCCTTGATATATTTGGGGCTAAGCCCTTCCAACAAGGCTGGAGAGTCTTTTGTTTGCTGTACGTTCCAATAAACAAAATCTCTAGGTGGCAGTCAATGATCTTTATAGCTTTGACTTTTGGAAGTTTACTGTAAAATGAAGTGGTTACCAACTCTATCAAACCGTAGCTATAGGGTAAGATGTCTACTTTCAATAATGTCAGCTCATAAATCCCTTCATCTAAGTTCAGCTTAAATGCACTATGATGCATGAGGAATGCAAAACCCAAAAATGGGGAGCCAGGGAGCAAGGAATGTTTCCCATAGCTGTGATTATTTGTTTAATTTACAACTATTGTTTACCTACACAACTTACCCTAGAAGTGTTTCATCAGTCATTTTAAAATGCTCAGAAAACAAATCTTTTGAGGTGTTCAAGGGCCATTCTGGAACACCACAAAGTTATTTCTACATATGTTTATATTTAACACTTAATACCTTAATTTCCAATGAAAACTAAGAAGTAATCAATTAGCATTCTTTAGGTTGGACATTTTATAGCCTCTAGAAAGACTTTTATAGATATAAAACTCAATTATTAACATGGACCTATTTTTGCAAAATAAAGACATGTCTGTCTTACCTAAACCAATAAACTTAAGCCAGCTTTAAAGTTATCTCGCATTTCAACATACATAGATAGACATACACAGATAAACAGAGCATAACTGGATCCAATTTTTGTTTTGGAATGATCTATAATTTATATCTGTCCTTGACAAGCCACATTCCAAATGACTTTCCCCTTTTAAAATAAGGACAGCCATTTTTAATACTTCAAAGAATTGGGTTGACACCTAAGTGACATCATAGGTTGATCTATTTATCTAAATCTTCTTTTTAAAGCTTCAAGAAACCAAATAAATATGTTTTTCACTTATTCCACCTAATTTTATAACCATATTTTTCTAATTGTGCATGCAAAAATTAATATAGATGTAATAAAGGATACTCATCTTGGCCATCTTAGTATTAATGGGAGGCTGACTATTGTGAGCCTTATCAGCTTGGGAGGCATGATTAACCATGTTAATTTTGAGATCTGTAGAGTCTGAACAAACTTCTAAGGACAACCAGCCTTTACATGCGCATGTCCAGATGAGCCAATGTGGTGGACCTCCCTATAGGGCTGCTTTAGGCCCTAGAGAAAACTTCTTCCTCAGGAGCTGCACGAAGGTTCTTAGTCACCTAAGAATACCTGAGCAAGAGCCAGGGAAAGATTACCAGAAGCCAAGATGTTTTCCAAGGCATGGGCCCCACCCTCAGCCCCCTCTCCAGGGGTGAACCAATTCCAGGGCACCTGCCCTTCTCCCAGGGATTTCTCCAGGATAGCCTTTGCTACCGCATTGGGCGGTTCCCGGTTCCCATCTCCACCTGAACAACAATCACCCCGTTAGCTACTTGGGTTAGGGATGCAAGCATCCTTTTTCTCTTGGAGCTACAGAGAGTTCAGTCTCTCATTTAACCAGCAAATATTTTGTTCAGACTCTCAGTAAACAACACAATTTAAAAAGCCAAAATTAGCCTGACCAGGTGGTGGCACAGTCAGACTGGGAAACAGTGGATGGAATGTCAGGCTGGGAAAAACCCAGGTTTGAAAACCCAAGGTCGCCCTGGCCGGTTGGCTCAGCGGTAGAGCGTCGGCCTAGCGTGCGGAGGACCCGGGTTCGATTCCCGGCCAGGGCACACAGGAGAAGCGCCCATTTGCTTCTCCACCCCTCCGCCGCGCCTTCCTCTCTGTCTCTCTCTTCCCCTCCCGCAGCCAAGGCTCCATTGGAGCAAAGATGGCCCGGGCGCTGGGGATGGCTCTGTGGCCTCTGCCCCAGGCGCTAGAGTGGCTCTGGTCGCAACATGGCGACGCCCAGGAGGGTCGCAACATGGCGACACCCAGGATGGGCAGAGCATCGCCCCCTGGTGGGCAGAGCGCTGCCCCATGGTGGGCGTGCCGGGTGGATCCCGGTCGGGCGCATGCGGGAGTCTGTCTGACTGTCTCTCCCTGTTTCCAGCTTCAGAAAAATGCAAAAAAAAAAAAAAAAAAAAAAAAAGAAAACCCAAGGTCGCCAGCTTGAGCGCAGGCTCATCTGGCTGAGTGAGGGCTCTTGCTGGCTTGAGCATGGGATCAGCCATGATCCCATGGTCGCTGGCTTGAGTCCAAAGGTTGCTGGCTTGAAGCCCAAGGTTACTGGCTTGAGCAAAGGGTCCCTCGCTCTGCTGTAGCTCTCCCCGCCCCCTGCCCTTCAAGGCAAATATGAGAAAGCAGTCAATGAACAACTAAGGAGCCACAATGAAGAACTGATGCTTCTCATCTCTCTCCCTTCCTGCCTGTCTGTCCCTATCTGTACCTCTCTCTGTCTCTGACACACACACACACACACACACACACACACACACACACACACAAAAATTAAAAGCAGTAACACATTTTTTTTTCTTTCCCTGGGTTATCTCCACTTCTATCCATCTCTAGGATTTTTTTTTTTTTTGACAGAGACAGAGAGAGAGTCAGAGAGAGGGATAGATAGGGACAGACAGACAGGAAAGGAGAGAGATGAGAAGCATCATTTTTTTGTTGTTGTGGCACTTTAGTTGTCATTGATTGCTTTCTTATATATGCCTTGACCATGGGGGCTACAGCAGACTGAGTAACCCCTTACTCAAGCCAGCGACCTTGGGTCCAAGCTGGTGAGTTTTGCTCAAACCAGATGAAAACTGCACTCAGGCTGGTGACCTCAGGGTCTTGAAGCTGGGTCCTCCACATCCCAGTCTGATGCTCTATCCGCTGTGCCACTGCCTAATCAGGCTCCAGGATTTTTTAACAAGAGCTCAAATAAAATCATGGCCTGCTGTGTAAAGGAAGGAAGCCCAAAATTCCAAGAGAAACTTACCCAAGTACATCGGATGTGAAGCAGGGAGCCAGTGGTGCGAGATGGGCCCTTGCTGGTACCTAGCACTGGGTCCTGGCCTGCGGGGTGGTCCTGGGGAGGTAGGCTTCTTTGGAATCCTCCCAACAACACCAAATAAATGTTGATGTAAGAAATGTCCAAACCTGCAAAAGGATTTTTTTTTTTTTTAATTTATCCTTTTTTTTTTGTATTTTTCTGAAGCTGGAAAGGGGGAGAGACAGTCAGACAGACTCCCGCATGCAGGGATCCACCCGGCACGCCCACTAGGGGGCGACGTTCTGCCCCTCCGGGTGTCGCTCTGCTGAGACCAGAGCCACTCTAGCGCCTGGGGCAGAGGCCAAGGAGCCATCCCCAGCGCCCGGGCCATCTTTTGCTCCAATGGAGCCTCGGCTGCGGGAGAGGAAGAGAGAGACAGAGAGGAAGGGGAGGGGGAGGGGGAGGGGTGGAGAAGCAGATGGGCGCTTCTCCTGTGTGCCCTGGCCGGGAATTGAACCCGGGACCCCTTGCATGCCAGGCCGATGCTCTACCACTGAGCCAACCAGCCAGGGCCATGTAAAAGGATTTTTATAAGAGTTTGTTTGAGCCAAACTGACGATATATGCCAGACAGCAAGATCTCAAATACTCCTCCATTGGTTACTTCAGTGAACTCTTCAGGAAACAACAAATTACATGAAAGACAATCAAGCTACTGAGAGGGAATTTTCTTTTATTGAAGCTTTGCTATGGGAACTACGCATGTGTTTGTTACACTTAATCTATTTACATATTCAAAAAGCTCTTTACATTCTAAAAGCAATTATGCATATTCTGGGATGGGTAGATTGGGAGCTGATTTGGTGACCAGAATAAGGGAGATCAGTGGGCTTCCCTGGATAAAGTCTAATTTGCAACATTTCCAAGAAATTAGCACTAAATTTGCAGACAGGATGACTATTTTTTTAAAAATCTGCCCAGCCTCTATTCCTCCTCTGATGAAAGCACTCTGATTAGGGTACAACCTCTCTTCCACGCTTAGTTCATGTAGTTTGGATGGAACTTCAGGGGTAGGCATTTGACTTAATTGACAAATATCAACACATTCCATTTTCCAGCTACAGTGGCAGGTGAGGAGAGAGGCATTTGGCCCCAGGTTGCACCAAGGAGACGCATACTCACAACATAGGTACATAGGGTGTAAAGCCAGTAGCCACAACCACCATCATAGCCGCCTGGCCTGTGCAGGTTTGTAATTGATTCGGACAGATGGTAATGAAACAACGGAGCCAATAACTGGTGGGCTATTACCTTTAATCTTAGCTTGCACCCAGCGGGCAAGTAAAAACACACACTGGGCTCCAAAACCCACTCACATTCAGTGCTCACAAAGCTACTGACTTATCCGAGTTTCCTAGAATCAAAGATTTCTAGCTCACCAGCCTTATTCACCTCTGTTCCCCATCTCCTTCCTTCTCTCTACACAAACTCTGCACAAACTGGCTTCTCCTTCAGCACTCCACCATCTTGGCTGCCTCTCCTGGTCTCCTCCATGTGGACTTTCTCTGCTCTCCTCTAGCATGGGCTTCTCCTAAAATGTAATCACTCTTTCCCTGGAACAACGTGATCTCTCTTCCTTTTAAAACCTTTTGGTGCGAAAGCCCTCCCCCAATACAAATTAACATAATCACACCCATCCCAAGCAATCACCCGGGTGATGGGCTTCCATGTGAGCAGCACCATCTTTAACAAAGTGAGCATAATACATGTATTTTATCTGCCCAACATAGGGTATTGGCCTTGATCTTCCAGTAGCCATCCTAGATACCACCTGGGAAGAACCTGCCAGATGGTGGGGCCACATGGAGGTGGGCAGGGCTGAGGGCTGGTGAGACAGATTTTTGAAAGTATTGTTTGAGCACCTGGATCCAGACTTGCCTGAAATCAGACTTTTTAGATATATGAATGAGCCAATAAATTCTCCTTTTTACTTAAGCCAGTTTGAGTTGGATTTCTTTTTTGTCTTTTCTTTCTTTTTTTGTGTGACAGAGACAGAGAGAGAGAGAGACAGATAGGGACAGACAGACAGGAAGGGAGAGAGATCAGAAACATCAATTCTTTGTTGTGGCACCTTAGCTGTTTGTTGTCTCATATGTGCCTTGACCGGGGGGCTGCAGCAAAGTGAGTGACCCCTTGCTCAAGCCAGTGACCTTTGGCTCCAAACCAGCAACCACGGGGTTATGTCTATGAGCCCACGCTAAAGCTGGTGACCTCGGGTTTCGAACCTGGGTCCTCCATGTCCCAGTTCGACGCTCTATCCACTTCACCACTGCTTGGTCAGGCTGAGTTGGATTTCTATCACTAATAACTAAAATAATCTTGACTATTCCAGGTTGTATTTTAAAATATTTATGTAAATGATCTGGAGAAGGGTATGAAAACAATGGATAAATAGTAAGACTGATAATAAATTATTTTAGATAATAAAAAGTCAACTGCCCTGGCCTGTCGGCCTGGCGTGTGGGGGACCCGGGTTCGATTCCCGGCCAGGGCACACAGGAGAAGCGCCCATTTGCTTCTCCACCCCCACCCCCCTCCTTCCTCTCTGTCTCTCTCTTCCCCTCCTGCAGCCAAGGTTCCATTGGAGCAAAGATGGCCCGGGCGCTGGGGATGGCTCGTTGGCCTCTGCCCCAGGCGCTAGAGTGGCTCTGGTCGCAGCAGAGCGATGCCCCAGAGGGGCAGAGAATCGCCCCCTGGTGGGCAGAGCGTCGCCCCTGGTGGGCGTGCTGGGTGGATCCCGGTCGGGCGCATGCGGGAGTCTGTCTGACTGTCTCTCCCCGTTTCCAGCTTCAGAAAATTAAAAAAAAAAAAAAAAAAGTCAACTGATGGGAATAATTCTGTAGGGAAATTATGTGAGGTTATATTAGAGATAAGAAAAGTGACTTAAGTTTAGGTCTCAGTGTAAGTAAATAGCTGGTAACACACTAGGAAACAATAATTTAAATTCTGTTTATAGTATGACAAGTTGCAAGACAAAGAATAAGAGGCAGCCCTGGCCAAGTAGCTCAGTCGGTTAAAGCGTTGTCCTGATATGGCAAGGTTGTTGGTTTGATCCTCAGTCAGGGCACATACAAGAATCAACCAATGAATGCATAAAGAAGTGGAACAACATATTGATGTTTCTTTCTCTTTGTCTAAAATCAATTTTTAAAAATAGAATGAGTGGCATTAAAGTTTTGTTAAGAACGTACTGTGCCAAGATGCTTTTGTTGCCATGACATATTGGAAAAATATAGTAGAAAAAAAATGACCAGTTAACAATATTCCCTCCACCCTTGTGTAGACCATAGTGTGCTGGATTTATTCCATCTGACTTTCTGGATCTACTGTCCGCCCTTGTTCACCTGCTCTCTGCTCAGGGCAGCTAACCTGCATTGACTATGTCAAGGGTTCCTGAGTCCTTTGGCTTCTATGTGGGATCCCTAACAGGGAATCCTGACAAAAATTAGAAGCAGAGAGAAGAGAACAGTTGGGATATTTATTTTCTGGTTCCCTTCTTTCAGGGTTTCTTCAGGTGGCTGCTTCCCTACATCAAAGGCCCTCTCTATGTCACTCTGGACTCTCACTTTCTGGGTTCTGATCATTGTTGACCCCCTGCCCAGACCTAGGCATAGTAACAGTCCTTTGTGGCCTGGGTCCTGCACTACCATGACCACATCTTTTTTTTCTTTTCTTTTTTTTTTTTTTTCTTCATTTTTTTCTGAAGCTGGAAACAGGGAGAGACAGTCAGACAGACTCCCGCATGCGCCCGGCCGGGATCCACCCGGCACGCCCACCATGGGGCGACGCTCTGCCCACCAGGGGGCGATGCTCTGCCCATCCTGGGCGTCGCCATGTTGCGACCAGAGCCACTCTAGCACCTGAGGCAGAGGCCACAGAGCCATCCCCAGCGCCCGGGCCATCTTTTCTCCAATGGAGCCTTGGCTGCGGGAGGGGAAGAGAGAGACAGAGAGGAAAGCGCGGCGGAGGGGTGGAGAAGCAAATGGGCGCTTCTCCTGTGTGCCCTGGCCGGGAATCGAACCCGGGTCCTCTGCACGCTAGGCCGACGCTCCCATGACCACATCTTTGAACTAGATCTTTTCTTAGACCTTTCTCAAAGTGCCTCATTTATATGGACCAAACCTTTGCTTCTGGGATCCCATCTGATACATGTAACACACACATGGAAAATTACATTTAGTGTGTTTGCCGGACCTCAAATAACGTATAAGCAAAGTAGAAAAAGTCAACAAGAGGAGAGCAGAAGTGATCAAGGGGCTAGGAGTGAGAGAGCAGTCATGTGAGGACAAATCATAATCTGATGCCTGAGCATAAAATCTTTAAGTGAACAATTTATAGGTTGGATTATAAAATAGTAATATGGGAGCACATCTTGAACTTGGCGCTACACCTTAAACAAATAAACTATTATTACTTCATGCAGAGGACTTTACACTTGTGAAATTCATTACCCAAAAAGGTGGTACAATTTGAAAGTGAAATTCAATTCCAAAACTGGTTCAAATACAGAAATAAAAAAAAAATTAAGTTATTAAAGGAAACGAATTTTGAAGCTAATATTGAGATGTGAGAGAGTGAGAGAGGGAAATAGGGAATAAAATAGAACTGATTGAAAAATTCTTGTCTTCGCCTGACAAGGTGGTGGTGCATCAGACTGGCACCTGGAGGACCCAGGTTCGAAACCCCGAGGTCACCGGCTTGAACGCAGGATCATTGGGTTTGAGCAAGGCTCACCAGCTTGAGCCCAAGGTCATAGGCTTGACTGAGCAAGGGATCACTCATTCTGCTGGAGACCCCTGGTCAAGGCACATAGGAGAAAGCAATCAATGAACAACTAAGGAGCTGCAATGAAGAATTTGATGTTTCTCATCTTTCTCCCTTCCTGTCTCTCTGTCCCTATCTGTTCCTCTTTCTGTCTCTATTACAAAAAAAGAAAAATAAAAATTATTGTCTTTAATAACAAAATAAAATATGAATATAAATAAAGCGTAGAGTTAGCTTTTTATTTTCTACTTCAGTTGATCTTTCTGAAAACAAATACCTTTGATAGTATTTTTACCTTTAAAAAAATTCCAAACTATTATCTACTATTTCTTCAGGACATTTTTTTTTTTTTTTTTTTTGAGAGAGAGAGAGAGAAACAGGGACAGAGACAGGAAAGGGAGAGATGAGAAGCAACAACTCATAGTTGTGTCACTTTGGTTGTGCATTAATTGCTTCTTATTTATGCCTTGATGAAGGTGAACCTGTGTCCCCTGTTTAAGTCAGCGACCTTGGGCTTTTCACGCCAGCAACCTTTGAGCTCAAGCTGGTGAGTTTTGGAATTGTATGGATGATTCCCTGACTCAAGCCAGTGACCCCATGCAGATGAGCCCATGTTCAGAGCCTGCAACCTCGGGATTTTGAACCAGTGACCCTAGCACTCTGGGTTGGCACTTTATCCCCTCCTTCACGACTTTTTAACCTGGGGTCCATGGACACCAAAGAGTCTGTGGATAAAATTCTATTTCAATATAGTTTATTTTCTCTATGATCCTATGCATTTTATTTTCTACATTTAAAAACATGACTGAGGAGTTCACAGGCTTTTCTGACTATGGGGGAGGACGGTAGTATAAGGAAGGTTAAGGTTTTGTGGACCAAGTTAGCCATCTGGGCTACCCCAGGTGCAGCAGATGCGATCCCTTGCTTCACAGCTATGGAGGCTACCAGAGGACTTCCCTTGGAAAGGCAGAGAACCTCTGTCACTTTGCTAGATACAGGAGGCACAGAAGATGGATTTGGGACAGAAACTGGTAAGAAAGAAACCCACAGAAAAGGGGCCTGGTTAGGCAGGTTGAAGTTGGGATGGCAGGGGTGATCTTCCTTCCTGGAAGAGCAGCAGCGGCCACACCTCCTCCTTAATGGCCGCTAACAAAGACTTTCCCCTGGGCTTCATTCCCTGCAGTACTGGACACACTTTTGGACATTCAGAACAATGCTGGGGCCTCTTCATCCTTGTCCTGATCTTCGGAAGTTATACAGCCCTGGGCCAGGCTCCTCAGCCAGTCATTGCTTTGTCCTCAGCGAGTAACCCTTTGCAGGGGTCCCCAAACTTTTTACACAGGGGGCCAGTTCACTGTCCCTCAGACTGTTGGAGGGCCAGACTATAAAAAAACTATGAACAAATCCCTGTGCACAATGCACATATCTTATTTTAAAGTAAAAAAACAAAACGGGAACAAATACAATATTTAAAATAAAGAACAAGTAAATTTAAATCAACAAACTGACCCGTATTTCAATGGGAACTATGCTCCTCTCACTGACCACCAATGAAAGAGGTGCCCCTTCCAGAAGTGCGGCAGGGGCCGGATAAACGGCCTCAGGGGGCCGCATGCGGCCAGTTTGGGGACCCCTGCTTCAGAGGATCCTGAGACTTTGAATCCCTCCAAAGTCACATGGTGCAGGGGCCAAAGCCTCTGCCAAGCTGAGAACCACACCATCTAGTTGTGCTGGATCCCTGCAAAAGAGCACTGAGCAGAAGGGAGGGGTGGAGGCTGAAATCGAGCCTATGTTTTACCTGTGGGCTGTGTCCTGCTGGAGGGCAGCTCTTCTGACTCACACAGAGCTGTAGCAGGAGCCCTGCGTCGCAGCTACTGGTGGTACTGCCGACCTAGAACTGAGTCCTCCTGCACATCTTTCACTGCACAGTCTAATCTTCGTAGAATTATGGCTTCAGGGTTCGGGGCTCTGAAGTTTTGAATAGTTACTTAGTTTATCCCTAACCCCAAATACCATATTCAAATCCCTTCTGAATAAAGCATGGTATTTTGAACTCTTTCAATTTCACCCTTCCTACATACATTTAGGCTCTTACATTATGCTTGCAGCAATATCTCCTCATTCCCTCTCTCTCTCTCTCTCTCTCTCTCTCTCTCTCTCTCCTTCTTTCTTACCCACTGCATGCAATATCCTCATGATTAGCCAAGAAATAAATATAATCTACCTTTAACCTTTTATCTAATTAATAATGAATATCACTGGTAAACACAATAAAAAATTATATTGAGTACACTTGAAACCTGGATGGTTTTACAAACCAGTGTCATCTCAACAAATTCAATTAATAATAATAATAATAATAATAATAAAAAGAAAACTGACAACTGCTTACATGGAAACATTTCTTAAAATGGTGTTTATCTAAATATTGAAAAATAAAAATCTCAGCAAAGTTTAGACCTGCAAAATTTGAGTCAGAAGATTTGGACTTGATAGAAATAATAGCCATAAAAGAAAATTCAAAATAAAAATAAAAATAACAAATACTAGCCCTGGCTGGGTGTATCAGCTACGGCAGTTTTAGTTGCAAGGAACAGAAAGCTCAACTAAACTGACTAAAAAAAGGAGGACTCTGGAGGGGACTTAATTGCTGTGTAACTGAAAGCTCTTTCAGATGAAGCTAATCAGGCTTCCGATCAGTTTCAGTGGAGTCCTCCAGGTCTCTGTGTGTGGCTTAGCTCTCAGGCAGTTTTCCCTCATGGCAACTCAATGGTTGCAATGCTTCCAGGCTTCACATCTTCTTACCACACTAGTCAAACGAAAAGAAGGGAACCGCCTTCCCAGAAGCCTCATCAAAAGTCTTTTCCAACCTCATTGGTCTGAATTAAATCATGTCCTGCTCCCTGCAATAACAATAGTTCAATGTAGATGGGACTTTTCTGATGAGCCAAGGCCTGAGCCATGCTCCTGGCTTCAGCCACGGGTGAAGTTGGCTTTCCTTAAAGCCCCTGGATTGCCTGGTAGAAGTATGGTTATTGGATAAAAGGGGTAGTCACTAGGAATAAGGAAATGGATATTGTTGAGCTGAGGACAACCACAATGTTTCCTAACATGGCAGAAACTTTAGTAAGATTTTATATTGATCCACTACAGATAAAAAAAAAACAAAGAATGAGGCCCTGGCCGGTTGGCTTAGTGGTAGAGCGTCAGCCTGGCATGCAGAAGTCCCGGGTTCGATTCCCGGCCAGGGCACACAGGAGAAGCACCCATCTGCTTCTCCACCCCTCCCCCTCTCCTTCCTCTCTGTCTCTCTCTTCCCCTCCCGCAGCGAGGCTCCATTGGAGCAAAGATGGCCCGGGCACTGGGGATGGCTCCTTGGCCTCTGCCCCAGGCACTAGAGTGGCTCTGGTCGCAACAGAGCAACGCCCCGGAGGGGCAGAGCGTTGCCCCCTGGTAGGTGTGCTGGGTGGTTCCCGGTCGGGCGCATGCGGGAGTCTGTCTGACTGTCTCTCCCCGTTTCCAGCTTCAGAAAAATACAAAAAACAAAAACAAAAACAAAAACAAAAAAAAACCCCAAAGAATGAGACAAAACTTAATTTAAAATTTAAATGAAAAATCGTTGATCCTAGTGGAAATTACTTGTTTTTGAAAAAAATTTAAATGGATAAAAATGGAAATGTTTCAAGCATGTGTCCTAGAAAGATGATGGAGTTAAATTGCCTTAGTGTATTTGTTCCAGAAAACACATTCCTGATGAAATTGACTCAATGATGTGTAATTCATTTGAAATAACTACTGAAATCTTCCTTGGGGACAAAATGGCAGGGATAGAAGAAATGTTCTCTAGCCTGACCTGTGGTGGTACAGCAGATAAATTGTCTACCTGGAATGCTGAGGTCGCCAGTTCAAAACCCTGGGCTTCCCTGGTCAAGGCACATATGGGAGTTGATGCTTCCTGCTCTTCCTCCTTCTCTCTCTAAAATGGGTAATAAAAAAAAAAATCTAAAAAAAAAAAAAAAGAAAGAAATGTTCTCTATCCCCCTACACTGACTCCTAGTGACTACTGCCCTTTGAGGCACGTACAAACCATCTCATTAAATCCGTTTTGGTTCTGGGTCTCACACTCTGTGATGTGTGGAATTGAACTTCCTCACTGTTTTTTGTTGTTGTTGTTGTTGTTTTTGTATTTTTCTGAAGCTGGAAACGGGGAGAGACAGTCAGACAGACTCCCACATGCGCCCGACCAGGATCCACCTGGCACGCCCACCAGGGGCGAAGCTCTGCCCACCAGAGGGCGATGCTCTGCCGCAACCAGAGCCACTCTAGCGCCTGGGGCAGAGGCCAAGGAGCCATGCCCAGCGCCCGGGCCATCTTTGCTCCAATGGAGCCTTGGCTGAGGGAGGGGAAGAGAGAGACAGAGAGTAAGGGGGGGGGAGAAGCAAATGGGCGCTTCTCCTATGTGCCCTGGCCGGGAATCAAACCCGGATCCCCCACATGCCAGGCTGACGCTCTACCACTGAGCCAACCGGCCAGGGCCTTCCTCACTGTTTTAAAATTATAGTAAGTACCTGCTTTCAGAAGTCTTTTAGACAGTGCTCAAGGGTTATTCATTTGCAGGTCTCCTCACACTCTGGAAAATAATTTATTCCAGTCAGATTCTTGGAATCATACAGAAACCCAGGGGTTGACCCTTGTAGTATTTTCTCCCACCTTGGGTTAACTTTTCCTCTGGGCGTTCCTGTTCAAAGAACATTTCCTTTGACACAGAAAACAGAGCAAAATACAAATCAAGGAGTTCTGCTTTCTCTGTCACCCACCAACATGACAACATTGACCACAAAGATTGTATCCCTTTTTTGTTTTGAATATGACTTTATGAAGGCCTTTGTGGGCCTCAATTCATGGGAGGCTTTCACTTTCTTAAAGTGTCTGTTCCATCTTTTTATGGTTATCAGTGGTTATGCGTCCCCCTGTCCATCTTAGACTTACTTTCTCTTATGATCAAATAAACAAACATTTATGAAACCGTATGATTTTTTAAAGTCCTTCCCCTTTTTCATAGATCTAAGATTTCATCAGTAAAGCAAATGTTAATAAGTTATTTAATTCTTGATCATTTTCTAAAATCTCAAGCCTTGGTATTAATAGTCTTTTAATTGTTAAAATCTAGGGAATACACCTAACTGTGCCCTACCATTGCTCTCACTGTCACAAACTTCAAGAAGACATAGTTGCTTTCTCCCAACTTTCCTGCCACTTCCACTCTGCCAACCAATTCCTCCTTTTGGCCAAATTTAGGTTCAGAGTGGCAGTTCCCCTTATTACTTCCTCTCCGCTGTGGAAGATGAAATTGTCAGCAAGCAATAGTAATAGCTAAGGCAGGGGTCCCCAAACTTTTTACACAGGGGGCCAGTTCACTGTCCCTCAGACCATTGGAGGGCCGGACTATAAAAAAAAACTATGAACAAATCCCTATGCACACTTCACATATCTTATTTTAAAGTAAAAAAACAAAAGGGGGAACAAATACAATATTTAAAATAAAGAACAAGTAAATTTAAATCAACAAACTGACCAGTATTTCAATGGGAACTATGCTCCTCTCACTGACCACCAATGAAAGAGGTGCCCCTTCCGGAAGTGTGGCGGGGGCCAGATAAATGACCCCAGGGGGCCGCATGCGGCCCGTGGGCCGTAGTTTGGGGACCCCTGAGCTAAGGTCTACTGAGTTCTTGCTGCGTGAAACACAACTTTCATATGGGGAGGGGGTGCTGAGGCTCAGAGAAGCCAAGCATCTTGCCCAAGACCGTCCGTGGTGAAGCACGAACATTAAAGCCAGAGTCTGACTCCAAAGCCAAGTTCTGTCTCTATGGAAGAGCCCATCACACAGAATGGTGGTTAACAGAGGGGAAAAAGGGATGGGGGTAGACAAAGAGGGTAAGGGGGTTCAACTATATGGTGACAGAAGGAGATAAAACTTTGGTGGTGAGCACACAATACAGTATACAGATGTGATATTATAAAGTTGTACACCTGAAATTTATATAATCTTATTAACCAATGTTACTCCAATAATTGTTTTTTAAGTGCTTGTTGCACAGTCTGGTTTGAGCCAGGTAGACTTCCAGCAGGCCTGAGGATGTTGAGATCTTCCATCAGCATCTCCAGCCTCTGGGCCACTTTTGGGATGTGGGGAAACTTGTGGTGTATTTCCTGCCTCTGATTGTGGGAGTGGTGGGAATCCCACTGCAACATCCTTTCTGGATCTCTCCTCTCCTTCCACCCTTAGCTTTTGATCCTCAAGACCTACAATGCAACACCCTCTCCACTTCTAAGAGGGCTCCTGTAGTGACCTTCCAGGATGTCTTTATCCTCTCCCCTGACAAGTCACATAAAGAAGCTTTTCTTTAGCACCTTGGCTTCCTCCTGCTGGTGAACCTCCTTGCACTCACAAACAGGGCTGGCAGAAAAATAATGGTGGTACACCTCTGCAGGTTAGTGATGGGTTCCCAAATAGAATGGTTATTCCTTGTGGATCCTCCTCTGAACAGTTCTGTTCTCTCTCTCTTTTTTCCCCCTAAAGTTAGGTAAATTTGGAGAATGCCATTTTTTTTAAAAGTTATCTTGTTTTAGTTAAATTGCTGCCCAAGCCTGCTTTTCTTTCCATAGTCATTGGGAGTACAATTGACTTTATCCCAAGTAATGAAAAGCCCAATTATCACAATAAAAATAACAAATACTAGCCCTGGCTGGGTGGCTCGATTGGTTGGAGCATTACCCCAATACACCAAAGTTGCAGGTTCAATCTCCAGTCAGGACAAATATAAGAATCAACCAAGATGCCTGACCAGGTGGTGGCACAGTGGATAGAGCACCGATCTGGGATGCTGAGGACCCAGGTTCAAAACCCTGAGGTCCCTGGCTTGAGCATGGGGTCATAGACATGACCCCATGGTCGCTGGATTGAGCCCAAGGTCGTTGGCTTGAGCAAGAAGTCACTGGCTTGGCTGGAACAGTCAACTAAACAACAAAAGTGCCGCAACTATGAGTTGATGTTTCTCTCTCTCCTTTTGTCTCTCTCTAAAATTAATTAATCAATAAATAAAATTAAAAAATCAAAACCAAAAAAAATAGCACTGACACTTATTGATCTCTTAATACAGTGGTTCTCAAAGTGTGCACCCTAGAAGATTTCCAGGTGTGCCTTATGGCAGTGGTCCCCAATCCCCGGGCTGCAGACCAGTACCAGTCTGTGGGCCATTTGGTACCTGTCTGCAGAGAAAGAATAAATAACTTACATTATTTCCGTTTTGTTTATATTTAAGTCTGAATGATGTTTTATTTTTTTAAAATGACCAGATTTCCTCTGTTACATCCATCTAAGACTCACTCTTGACGCTTGTCTCGGTCACGTGATACATTTATTCGTCCCACCCTAGAGGCTGGTCCATGAAAATATTTTCTGACATTAAATTGGTCCGTGGCCCAAAAAAGGTTGGGGACCACTGCCTTATGGTACTCCAGAGAAATATGTGCTTGTTGGGACCAAAAAACCAACAGAGTTTTTGGAGTTTAGTTTTTGGGGGACAGCAGTATGGGGAATTGGCTGTAAGCTGACAGTCTGCCCAACCCCCTACCTCATTTGCCTGATTGGGTTGCAAAAGGCTGTTAAGCTGTGGTGCTGGATTGTTTACACTACCCCCCATGTTCCTGGGAAAGACTGGAGGCAAGTTTCTTCTATCCTTTGTTTGGTGTAAAGTTAAGATGATACGTATGGTGGGGGTTTTTGATTGATGATTAAACATAAGGAATTGTCTCTTGAAGCCTTTTGGATTTCTATAAGAGAAGAATATGTGGCAATATCTTAAAAAGCTTTGAACATTTTACAATTTTCAACATCCTATTTATGTGAATTAGGATTTTCTACCCTCAACACAATTAAGAGTAAAAAGAGAGGAATTCTTCAATGTATTGACGAGGAAATGAGAATTTGCCTTTCAAATATATGCCCAACATTGAAGAAATCGCTAGAATACATCAGGCTCATGTTTCTCATAAACACAAGAATGAAAAAACTTAACACATTTGCACCGGGACCTGCCAAATTTGCTAAATCTTACTAAGACTGTATCTATATATATAAAAAGATAACTTTTTTGTCACTTTTTAATTTTTAACTCCTTTTTTATGAATTCTAAAAAGCATAACAAAAAATGTAACAAAAATGTTTTTTAATGTCAGAATAAATTTAATTTTGTCATATTTATTTCATTTAATTACCAAAAAAAGCACGGTTGGACTTTATATTTTTTCTTTAATATTTGACTTACTTATTATAACATATTTCTCAGAAATTTGTATATAATGCATTTACAATTATTTGTAGGATTTAAATGCACCCTGACTTCAAAAAGTTTGAGAACCACTGTCTTAATATGTGTCAGGCCCTATTCTAGGGGCTTACACTATTAACTTATTTAATTTTCTCAGAACAACTTTATGAAATGGGTACTATTATAATCAACATTAAATGAGGTAACTTAGGCACAGAAAGGCCACACAAACTACTGAGCAGCTCATTTCTGTTTGCATCTAAAATAAAACAAAGTCTATACAGATTTGTTTCTTTTACAAACTCTATATTTTTAAAAAATCTATATGATTGAAGGGATCCTAAATTGAAAGGAATATTTCATTGAAATGATTTTAATTCCACTATTACCAAATTTAACTTAAAGCACTAGAAAGTATTATTTTCTTGTCAATAATTCCAATTATAACATTTGTTATTTTTTATTTTACATTTTTTTTATTTATTCATTTTTTTAGAGAGAAGAAACACAGAGAGAGGAAGAGACAGAGAGAGGAAAGAGATAGAAAGAACAGAGGGAGGAGCAGGAAGCATCAACTCTCATATGTGCCTTGACCAGGCAAGCCTGGGGTTTCGAACCGCTGACCTCAGCGTTCCAGGTCGACGCTTTTACCCACTGCGCCACCACAGGTCAGGCATTTGTTATTTTAATTACATAGAATTGTGATTTCAGAATAGCTTAAGTAGTAATTATAACCCAATCTGCAAGTGTTTCTATCACATAATCATTAAGTAAATTCTCTCAATTCTTATCTTTAAGTTTGGTTTGAGATTATTTCACATATAAACATTTACTGTTTATTAATGTTTCCACTAATATTTTTGGCTAATATTTTAGTTCTTCCTATATTATTACCAAGTTTTTTGGTTATCATTTAACTCCTGTTCTTTTAATGTTTCCAGGCCTAACTTATCCTAAAGTATTCCCACAAAGAAACATTTCAATCAGACACTACTGTCTCTGTAAGAATTCTTACTCTATCACTTGTGACTCAGTTCCCTCTGGGGAAGTGAACAGTAATTTTTTATTTCTGCCAGTTGAATTGCAGTCCTGGTTTCCTTGGGAGTCAAGCAGCTTTGCTCATAGCTGCAGGTGGTCTTACAAGACTTGTTGCTGGCCTGACCAGGCGGTGGCGCAGTGAATAGAGCGTCGGACTGGGATGTGGAAGACCCAGGACGAGACCCTGAGGTGACCAGCTTGAGCGAGGGCTCATCTGATTTGAGCAAAAAGCTCACGAGCTTGAGTTCAAGGTCTCTGGCTCAAGCAAGGGGTTACTCGGTCTGCTGAAGGCCTGTGGTCACGTATGAGAAGGCAGTCAATGAACAACTAAGGTGTTGCAATGCGCAACGAAAAACTAATGATTGATGCTTCTCATCTCTCCGTTCCTGTCTTTCTGTCCCTGTCTATCTATCCCTCTCTCTGACTCTCTCTCTCTGTCTCTGTAAAAAAAAAAAAAAAAAAAAGACTTGTTGCTGTCGCCTCACCAGGCGGTGGCACAGTGAATAGAGCATCAAACTGGGATGCAGAGGACCCAAGTTCGAGACCCCGAGGTCACCAGCTTGAGCACGGGCTCATCTGCCTTGAGCAAAAAGCTCAGGCACATATGAGAAAGCAATCAATGAACAACTAAGGTGTCACAACGAAAAACTGATGATTGATGCTTCTCATCTCTCTCTGTTCCTGTCTATCTGTCCCTAACTATCCCTCTCTCTGACTCTCTTTCTGTCCCTGTAAAAAAAAAAAAAGAGAGAGAGAGAGAGAGAAAGAGACTTGTTGCTGTCATTACTTTCTGCTAATTCCAGAAAAAAAAAACTTATTTTAATTTTTCGATCCCCTATCTCTCCTTCGCCCATCATTTTTTTAACTTGAAGTTTCTTTTTGTACTTTTCTTTTTCCCATTTGGAGACTGAGGCAGGGTTCTTGACTGCAAGCAACAGCAACTGATTCTGGATTGTGTGAGCAGGAAAGAAAAGAATTCTGAAGGATAGTAGGTAGATGTCAATGTGAAGGCTGGAGATCCAGATGAGCAAATGAGCAGAACCATGAGGGAGGTGGCAGCTGTGGTCCATAGCCATGGTCACACTATGAGGGCAGCCTGATTGGAAGTCTGGGTCACTGTGGCTGCTGAACACTGTCCCTGGCACTGCTGCCACCACTGCCCCAGACAGCAGAGGCTGCTGCTGCCATTTCTGGAGCAGTCAGCTTCTCTGCATCACGTGCTCCAGACTCATGGTTCTCTGCACAGATCCAGATGGTTGAGGCTGGAGCATGCAATCATACCTCAACTTTCAAGGCATAAGGCTCTGTTTCTTATCAAGACTGTGCAAGGAAAAACTCCCCTAAACAGTAAGAGGCTTTGGATGTTGAGCATCCTTCAAAAGCAACCCAGCAAATATTGACTATTATAGCCCAAAGTCCTAGATACATAATCCTCTTTTCCCCAAACAGATGAAGGGACCAATTCCTACTTTCAAAGTCACGAGTGCCCTTTTCTCTTTAATAAGGAATACCAGCTGCCTGAAGTTTTCTGATATATAATAATATATAATTAATTGATATATTTAAATTATATAAATTTATCTTCTATATTTACTATATTAATGTTTATTATCTTTATATTATTATATTATAATGTATTGTATGATAATATATGAATATAGTATAATTAATATATATTCATGATCTCCTTAGCAACTCTCTCCAACACAGAAGAATAATTATATTTTAAATAAGAAATCGATAACTTCCAAATCT
Organism: Saccopteryx leptura; assembly: GCF_036850995.1. NCBI lineage: Eukaryota > Metazoa > Chordata > Mammalia > Chiroptera > Emballonuridae > Saccopteryx > Saccopteryx leptura. Next base: position 56,587,816 of record NC_089510.1, read on the forward strand.
TCAAAACATGAAAAAGAAAACATTTAAAAGAGTGTTAAAGGAAGAGTTCAACAGCAGTGAAATATTTTTACTTTGAAAAGCTAAGTATGTATACATGAAACACTTAACAGCTCCAAAGAGAAACTACACAATTCCAGGTACAATAAAAATGCCGTGTCATTCTGGCACTTAGTATAATGTTTTCAAGCATTAAGACCTTGATAGTTATTCTAATATTACATCATCTGCTCTAATTGCAATAGTTAGGAAATGAGATGTTTTACATATGTGTATTTTCCAGACAGCATCAACTTAAGCAATAACTTTTTCATTCTGATTTTTAAAAAATACTTAAACAAATTATATACTTCACTTTTTTATTTAAGAAACTGACTCTACAGATTCCATTCTTTTTCATTCTTTTTTTTTTTATTATTCATTTTTAGAGAGGAGGGAGACAGAGAGAGGAGAGAGAGACAGAGAGAGAGAAGGGGGGAGGAGCTGGAAGCATCAACTCCCATATGTGCCTTGACCAGGCAAGCCCAGGGTTTCGAACCGGCGACCTCAGCATTTCCAGGTCGACGCTTTATCCACTGCGCCACCACAGGTCAGGCTCTTTTTCATTCTCAGTTTTATTTCTTTTTATATAGAACAGGGGTGGGAAACTTTTTGGCTGAAAGAGCCACATATTTTAAAATGTAATTCCATGGGAGCCATACAACAACCCGTGTACATTACACATTATCCTATAAAAATTTGTTGTTGTCCTGGAGGACAGCTGTGATTGGCTCCAGCCACCTGCAACCATGAACATGAGTGGTAGGAAATGAATGGATTGTAATACATGAGAATGTTTTATATTTTTAATGTTATTATTATTTTTATTAAAGATTTGTCTGCGAACCAGATGCAGCCATCAAAAGAGCCACATCTGGCTCACGAGCTATAGGTTCCTGACCCCTGATATAGAAGTTTTGTTGAGATATAGCTCACATCGACAATCACCAACCACATGTTAAGTGTGTGACTCTGCGGGGATTGCAGGAGGGAAAGGGGAAGAGAGGACGCAGAAGAGGGTACGGGGGGTGTGTGAATAGATGATGATGGACAATGACTGACTTGGGGTGGTGAACACACAATCCAATATACAGATGATGTATTGTACAATTGTGCACCTGAAACCTGTATAATTTTATTAACTAACATCACCCCAATAAATTCAATAAAAATTTTTTAAAATAATAAGTGTGTGACTCAATGTCTTTTTAAAAGCATATTCACAGACTTGTGCAACAATCACCATAATCAATTTTAGAACATTTTCATTACTTCAAAAGGAAATGTCATAACCCTTAGCAATCTCTCCCCATTTTCTCCCAAACCTGTAGACCTAGGTATCCACTAATCTTTTTGTTTCTATTGACTTGCTTCTTGTGGACTCTGTATAAATAGAATCATAATATGTGTTTTTTTTGTTTTTGACTTCTTTCACTTAGAATAATATTTTGGACCCTGGCCGGTGGCTCAGTGGATAGAGCATTGGCCTAGAGCATATGGGATGTCCCCAGTTCAATTCCCTGTCAGGGCACACATGAGAAGCAACCATCTTCTTCTCTCCTCTTTCCCCTCCCCCTTCTTTTCCTCTTCCCTTCCCACAGCCGATTGGCTTGATTGGCTCGATTGGTGCAAGCAGCAACCCAGGTTCTAAGGATCCAAGTTCTGTTGGTCCAAGTGTGCCAGCCTCAGGGGCTAAAGATAGCTCAGTACTTGAGCATCGGCCTCAGATGGGAGTTGCTGGGTGGATCCTGGTTGGGGCACATGTGGGATCTGCTTCCCTATCTCCACTCCTCTCACCTAAAAAAAAAAAAAAGAGAGAGAATATTTTCAAGGTGTCATTATGTTGTAGCGTGTGTCAGTACTTCATTCTTTTTATGGCTGAATAATATTCCATTGTATGCATTTTGTTTATCTGTTCATCTCTTAATAGATATCTGGGTTGTTTCCAATTCTGGGCTATTATGAATAACATTGCCATGAATATTCATTACAAGGTTTTGTGTGGATTATGTTTTCATTTCTTTTTTTTTTTTTTTTTTTTTTTTTTTTTACAGAGACAGAGATAGAGTCAGAGAGAGGGATAGACAGGGACAAACAGACAGGAATGGAGAGAGACAAGAAGCATCAATCATCAGTTTTTCATTGTGACACCTTAGTTGTTCATTGATTGCTTTCTCATATGTGCCTTGACCACGGGCCTTCAGCAGACCGAGTAACCCCTTGCTCAAGCTAGTGACCTTGGGTCCAAGCTGGTGAGCTTTGCTCAAACCAGATGAGCCCACGCTCAAGCTGGCGACCTCAAGATCTCAAACCTGGGTCCTTTGCATCCCAGTCTGACGCTCTATCCACTGCTCCACCGCCTGGTCAGGCTATGTTTTCATTTCTTAAAAATTTTTTTTATTGATTTTAGAGAGAGAAGAGAGAGAGAAAGAGGTAGAAAGAGAGGCAGGATTGGGGGAAGGAGCAGGAAGCATCGACTCATAGTTGCTTCTCACATGTGCCTTGACCAGGCAAGCCCACCGTTTTGAACTACGACCTCAGCATTCATAGTCAATGCTTTATCCACTGCACCACCACAGGTCAGGCTGTTTTCGTTTCTTTGAGGTACCTAGAAACAGAATGGTTGGGTCATATGATAACTCCATATTTAACCTTTTGAGAAACTGCCAGACTGCTTTCTAATGTTTCTGCACCATTTTAGATTCTTGCTAAGGTGTGTCAGTACTTGTTATGCCTTTGTTATTGTATCTGTCCTTTGGATATGAAGTGGTCTCTCACTGTGGTTCTGATTTGCATTTCCCCGATGACAAATTATGTTGAGCATCTTTCCATGTGTTTATTGGCCATTTGTATATCTTCTGGAAAAACGTGTATTCACATCCTTTGTCCATTTTTTTTTTTTTTTCCTTTCTGAAGCTGGAAATGGGGAGAGACAGACAGACTCCCGCGTGCGCCCGACCCGGATCCACCCGGCACGCCCACCAGGGGCAACGCTCTGCCCACCAGGGGGCGATGCTCTGCCCCTCCGGGGAGTCTCTCTGCCACGACCAGAGGCACTCTAGCGCCTGGGGCAGAGGCCAAGGAGCCATCCCCAGTGCCTGGGCCATCTTTGCTCCAATGGAGCCTTGGCTGCGGGAGGGGAAGAGAGAGACAGAGAGGAAGGAGGGGGTGGGGGGTGGAGAAGCAAATGGACGCTTCTCCTATGTGCCCTGGCTGGGAATCAAACCCGGGTCCCCCGCACGCCAGGCCGATGCTCTACCGCTGAGCCAACCGGCCAGGGCTGTCCATTATTATTATTATTTTTTTATTATTGGGTTATTTGTCTTTTTATTATTGAGTTGTAGGAATTCTTTATATAAGTTAGTCTATTCTGATGGCTGTGAGCTATCTTAGGAGCCTCAGTGACTGAGATTCACTGATACAGGGGAGTGCTCATGGATTACAGGGCCATGCATGCTGTCTGGAAGAACTAAAAAAATTGTTACAAGACCCTATCCATATATATATATATATATATATATATATATATATATATACACACACACACACACACACACATATATATTTTTTTTCTTACTCTTTCTGCTATCACCCCTTGTTCTCACAGCTCTAAACATTTATTATCACTGTAAGTAGAGGCAGAAGGTGACTCAGCTTATCCTCCGAATGAGGTGCTTAGGTTTTGAGACAGCTTTCTGATGTGTTTCAGGTAATTACAGTTGCCAGGAATCGGATTTCTGAAAGAATTAGATATAATTTTACACAACTAGAGATAATAAATTGAATAAGATGGGGTTACTTGGGGCTGGTTTGGGGGAGATGAATATTCAGTGAAATCCCTAATTGGGGCCGGTTTGGGGGAGATGAATATTCAGTGAAATCCCCAAGTGGGCAGTGACAGTAACCTGGCAGAGAGGAGGAGATTCCCGTAGGAGGGAATTTGCAAGATGTGTATGCGAAACGCATCATTGCTTCAACCAATCTGGGAAACTATAGTGAGAAGGAATGAAAAAAAAAGTCTCTGTACTATAATGCCTTCAGAGTAGTGAAAGGTCTAAATTCAGCCTTTGAACTCACTACTAGGCTGCTAATAATTGGTTCTGAGAGGTCAATTATCTGGTTTGCTGGCGTGAGAGAGAGAGAGAGAGGAAAGAGATCACTCCCGTCTGTTTCTGCTCTACCAGCCTCCCCCCCTTTCGCGACCCCACCCTGCCCTCGGCTTGCGGCTAAACTGCCCAACTGCCAATTAAAACCCACATTTCCCAGCATGCCTTGCACCACCTAGAAGCCCTAATCCCCACCATTCATTCTGCTCCCCAGCTGAAAGTGACTCCAGCAAATCACCTTCCAGATTCAGGGCGCCCACTGCAGGGCCTCTCGCTCTCCGGGGGCCTCTCCCCTCTACCTCCCTTGACTGTGGCTGAACCTGCTACCACTTGACAGCAAACCACACTTGACAGGAACAGGAAGGAGGATGGGGCCCGCTGCCCTGGGCCGGCACTAAACCAACAAGGTTGTGCTCGTTCTCCTCCCTCAGCAGGCTGCCTCACAGGCTTCCCCCTTCCCTCCTCTCCCAGCGGCTCAGGAGGCCAGCAGGGGCCCCTCTGGTGGCCTCATCCTTGACATGCAGAGCTTCTGGGGTAGGTGGGTGTGAAATGAACGGCAGCTTTGTGGCAGTTTGCACCTTGCCGCACTGCCAAGGCCTCTGTGGTCTCAGTCACCAATGCTCCCTCGGTCTTTAGCTGACCTCCAGGCCTGCACCCCTCCCTGTTCCAGGAATCCCACCATCACTCTTTTGTTTCCTTCACCTGCCTGAGCAGCCAGACCCGTGCCTGGTGGTTATGCCTTCCTGCTGCCTTTCTGGAACATGGCAGCTGTTGGGGAACACTGGCAGGCAGTGGGGGAGCCAGCTTCCAGTCCTGCTATGGGTCTGTAATTCTGAAATCCAGAAAGCTCTGAAAACCAAAGGTGGTTTTTGTTTGTTTGTTTGTTTGTTTGTTTGTTTTGTGAGTTGGGCACAAACTCACTTGGTTACAAAACTTGACCTGAACTGACAAAAGCCTGTTTGTCCACTTCACTTTCTCTTTTGCCCACTTAATATGAGTATTCAAATTTGTTGCCAAAATATTTATGTGTTGGAGTGTTCCAGACTTCGTTGCAGAAATTATGTGATATATGGCATATGCATTATATTACCTGTGTAAACCATGAAAAATTGTACATTTTGAAACACTCTGGCCTCCAAATTTTAGGGTAAGGGATTTTGGACCTGTACTATAATGCTACACAAAAGAGGACAGGGTAATTAACTGTAGACATCCAAGTGACAGAATAATATGAAACTAATCAAAATCATGTCTATGAAATTTAAGGACATAGAAAACAATTCCAATTATTGTTATAAATTATGAATATAAACTTACAAAAGAGTATATGGAATCTGATCTCAACTTTATTTTTAAAAAGACATATTACATATGCAATAGAAAAAGCTTGTAACGCAATATACCATAAAGTGTTTTTGAAAAATAAATTTCAAAAATTTTAAACCAGTGACTGCTATTACTAAGAACAAGTTGGTATTAACACTTTCTACTGTGCGGCTTTGGGCAAAACACGTGATTAATATGAGCCTGATGTTCTCTTCTGTAAACTGCGACTATTTGTGCCTACTTAACAGAGTTGTTGAGGGATAATGTATGTACGTGGGCTCTCTCCTCTTGCAGGCCTGGGCTCCCCGCTGTCTTACACCAGTGTGGACCAAGTCTCCCACACATTGCCTGCTGTTTTACAAGGAGATGCTTGTAAATGATGATGACCAACAGTCCTGTCAGGCCCGTCTTTCCCTCTCCCTACCACAAGCCTTGGCTTCTACCCCACACACAGAGTTTGCCACTCTGTCAAGGCTAACCCCACTTGTGTACTTCATTCCATCTCTACTCTTCTCTCCCTGACCTGTTCTGCCAAGGAAAAGAGAAATATTTTTATGGTACTTCACATTTTACAAAAGATAGTCACATACCGATCCTTCCCTTCATGACCTTATTTCTTGAAAGAACTTGAGAGAGCTATTGTCTCTCCCTGTGTTTATTTCTCTACTCCCCCATCACTAATTAACCAACACCTGGCAACCTGACTCCTGACTCTACCATTCCACTGAAACTGCTCTCTTAAGATCATTCATTTACTCATTCATATACTCCACATAAATTTAAAAGCACTCACTGTGTGTTAGGCTCTGTTCTAGTCTCTGGGATATAGCAGTGAATAAACAAATTTCTTAACCCTTTGAGTAGTAAGTTTTTTTCATGCTCGCTGACCCCTGGGAGTGAGTGGTTATTTTTCAAAAAATGAAATTAGTTCCAGTTACAGTTTTATTAACTTAAAATCATGTTTGTTTGATAACTAATTTATGGAAACAAAAAGAACATACATTTGCCTTTTTTAAAATGTTGCCTTACACATTTTTAAAATAAAATTTTTTGTTATCTCATGCAATACATGAGGATGTACATGAATGTTTGTACTACTCAAAGGATTAAGAGTACACAGTCTAGTTGGAGAGGCAGACAATTAGCAAGTAAATATATAATAAAATATCAAGCAATGACATGAATAAAAAATACTGTGACAAAAAGAAGTAAGGCAAAAGAAAGCAATAAAAGTGTGTTGCAATTTTAGATGGCATGGTCAAGGAAGGCCTCTGAGAAGGTGACATTTGAGCAGAGGCCTAAAGGAAGTTAGGGAGTGAGTAGTTTGGATATCTGGGGGATGGGAGAGCGTTTTTGGCCTAGAAAAGAGCAATAGTAAAAGCCCTAAGCTAAAAGCCTGCCTGGCATAAATGAGGAGTTGCAGCTTAAATGAGGACTTCATGCTTTGAGTAGAGTAAGTAAGGGAGAAAGTGGTAGGGTATAAAATCAGATGGAGCAGAGAGGGGACCAGATTATGCAGGGCCTTGAACCCATGTAAGGATTTGTGTCTATATCTGTCAATTATGAGCCTGACCTGTGGTGGCACAGTGGATAAAGGGCCAACCAGGAAAGCTCAGGTTGCTGGTTTGAAACCCTGGGCTTACCTGGTCAGGGCACATATGGAAGTTGATGTTTCTTGCTCCTCCCCACCTTCTCTCTCTCTCTCCTCTCTAAAAATGAATAAATATATTTGTCAATTATGAAAGAGAATTTCTTTTTTTTTCTTTTTTAAGATTTTACTTATTCATTTATAGAGAGAGAAGAGAGAGAGAGAGAGAGAGAGAGAGGGAGGGAAAAGCAGGAAGCATCAACTTCCATATGTGCCTTGACCAAGCAAGCCCAGGGTATTGAACTGGTGACTTCAGCATTCCAGGTCGATGTTTTATCCACTGCGCCACCACAGGTCAGGTGAAAAAGAATGTCTTAATGGCCAACCATTGACTTCTCCCAAGTCCTTAATCTCTTCAATTGCTCTAGAGCAAATGATACTTTAATTCATTTCAGAAACCTTTGCTGGGCACCCACTAGGTGCTAGACTAGGTATCGCTGAGGATACATATAAAGATGAGCAAATCATAGTCCCTGCCTGCTGAGACTCACTGCCCTGGAGGAAAGGCAGAACGGTGTTCTGCAGAAACCTGTGAACAATGTTGCCCCTTTGGGTGACACTGAACAAAGTTCTAGTCACAAAGAGATGCCACCATCTCTCCTACAGCCTCTCCTCCTTGATGTGTCCTTATCTCCTCTTCAGTCTTCAACTCCACGCCCAGTCCCATCTTGTGAAGATTCAGGTCAGATGCCACCTCTTCCAGGAAGCTTTCCTTGAAGTCTTCCACCAGTTGTGCTCTCTTCTTACCGTGACTCTCCTGGCACCTCATTCCTGGTTTTCCATAAGTCCCTTCCATTTTTTCCTGAATCGAACCCTGGTTAGTTGTACGTGCCTTTTCCCATGGATGTCCCACTGCCAGTCACACCCTGACACAAGATAATTCCATAAGCATCTTGTTATCTTTGCACAACACAAAAATCTTTGATCATGTGTTGATTACTGTCACTGTTTACAGAACAGGAAGAGGCAGTGTCCCCACAGAGTCAGTCATTGGAACTAGTGGTTGAGGGAGGCCATGGGCCATACTGGGAAAGTTCTGTGAACTGCCTAAACAGCAGGATTTGAGACCCACCCCTCTCCACCAGATGGTTAGAGAAGAGGAGTAAACAAGGCAGGGAGGACCTTGAGCTAAGCCACCGTCACTTGCCCTCTGTCTTTGCCGTCACCCCTCAGCTTTTCCAAGACTGGCATCATGAGGGGTTGAGTGGCACCAATGTGGCTGGTGGCTTCTCCTCTTTCGGTTTTTGATTTTTGGTTCTTAACTGCATCCCAAATGAGGGAAATGAAACTACTACTCTACCCCTGCAGCCAGCTGACGTGGGGCAAGAGTACAATTCCCAGTTAAGGCCTCAAAGGAAATCCCCTCCCTGTCATGTGCTGAGTCTGGAGAAGTGGGGGAGGCACTAGCTCACTGCTTGGCCAGGCGTAGCCACCAAGGTGAAGGGCCATGGTGGAAAGACTGCTCGGGCTGTGGCCAAGAATGGAGAACCCAAGGCACAGTAGGGAACGCCCCAGGTGAGAGTGAGAGGCCAAGATCTTAGACCTGCAGTGAACTGTCAGTTCCAGAGGATACTCCATTGCTAGTGTAGAAGAAAAAGGGACCCCACTCTAAACCTAACAAGTTCAGGGCAAGCCTGCATGGTGGGCTTTACAAACTTGGAGACTGAAAGTAACCACACAGGATGGTCTGTCTGAACATAAACATTCCTAACTAAAAGCAAGTCGTGGCAGGTAGTCACATCCTAGACCTGTAGCTTCCTTGACATAGATCAATCTTTACCTTAATAAGCCAGTCTATTGTCTTTTTGCATCTCAGATAACATACCTTTGAAATATCAGAGTAATCCCCCTTTTCCAGACCCTTAGGGTACAACCTCACACCAGAGCAGGGGATAACCTCTCATTGTTATCTTGTTCCCCAAATATCATCTCTAGGTGCTAAAAACATTAATTGTCAAAGAAGTACATTACAAAACAGGAAGAGGCAGTGTCCCCACAGAGTCAGTCATTGGAATGGAGAACCCAAGGCACAGTAGGGAACGCCCCAGGTGAGAGCGTTTTGCTCTTTATTCAATCTCTGAGATTTCTCCGACTTGCTATCTCCCACCCCCTTAATCTACCACTAATGAATTTCATATAACCCTCCTTAAGTCTCCTCCTTTGATTCTAATATATAGAATAAGCTGCAAAACTGTTATTCTCTGGAGTATTTTCTCAGTCTGTTGAGATTTTGCTTCCTGGCAATTGTCAGTTTGGCTCAAATAAACTCATACAAATTCTCTGCAGATTTGTACATTCCTTACATGGACACTGGGTACAATGGGCTGTACTCTTCTCTCCCAGACCCATCGGGAGGAAGTAAACTGGCCCTTGTTTCTCCCTTCGGTGCCTTGGCATACGCCGTCCCTCCTCCCCCATGCCCCACTTGAAATGTCTCCCTTGGGTCTCCACTGTAGATCTCCCTACCCCTCAGTCTTGAGTAGTGTCTGCTTATCATCTGAAAAAGCAGTAGGAGGAGAGACAAAAGCCCAAATTCCTTTGATCTCTTTGGGAAACGGGGACCTCCTACCTAAACTAACTAAAGCTTAGTTTAGAAAACAAACAAACAAACAAAAAAAACCCCCAAAAACCCTCAGAAGTCAATACTTAGAGAACCACATAGTTAAGGTAGGTTTACTGCATTCCTTTTCTTCTTTCCTTCTCTTCCCTCCTTCCTTCTTAGAGCAGATATTTACTGAGCCGCTTTATGTGCACTGGGCAGCATACTTCTTGGAATAACGTATGAACCCTTTCCTCATGGTGTGTTAGTGTAGTTGGGGAAACAAAACAAAAATACTAGAGGTTAAGTTACAATACAAGAGATGTCATGAAGCCAGTGGATGTTGTAGACACTTGGTGCCACATGTTCAGAGGAAGGGGTAGGGGCTTCAGAGGTGAGGGAGCCCACGCCATGCATTCGGGAGGGGGAGGGTGGTGGGAGGCCATTTCAAGTAAGGGAACTCTCTGCCAGAGGAACTGCAGAGTGGGGAACATTTGTTCTATGTTTAGGGAAAGTGTGAGCAGATAAGATGAGAAGAAACCCACTTGTAGATTGCAATGAAAAGAGCCTGGAGGCAAGATCAGACTGAATAAGGCACTTTCTCCTCTATCTGGGACTGGCCAGCTCCTTGCTTTCACCTCCGATCTCCTCAGAGATCCTTGTGTGCTGCTTGATACTGAACTTGGCTTGAGCAGGGAATGGGTACAAACTTCCCAAATCAGGGAGCAAGCTCAAAGAAAGAGGCACATTGTCCCCCAGACTCTCACCACTTCGTGAAGGGATGTGCTTGGCCAGCGTGCTCCAGGGCTTATGTTCCAGAGGAAGTGCCCTGATCTCTTTCACCTCCTCGTGCAGCATGGCTAGGAGAAGAACCACAGCGCCCAACGAAGCTGGAAAATCCTGAACTGTGTGGTCAGGGTTACAGCCTGGCTGGCATGAAAAATGTTCTGTTTTCAGTTGTAAATCAACATTGGTTTTGGCTGCACGTCTCAGATCCTCCCTGCTGAGCCCACTAGCTGCTAGCAGGCGAGCGGTTGGTGCTCTGTGCCAACAAACTGACTTGTCCTCACACATCCATCAAGACCACTGGTTTTCTGTTTTTTAAAAGGATAGAAACTGCCTTTCTCAAAATAAATTCTGTAGAGAACCTTGATGTATAAAACATACAAAAGTGGAATTGCTACCTGGCCTGTGGTGGCGCAGTGGATAAAGCACCGACCTGGAACACTGAGGTCACTGGTTTGAAACCCTGGGCTTGCCTGGTCAAGGCACATATGAGAAGCAACTGCTACGAGTTGATGCTTGCTGCTCCCCACCCCACCCTGCACTTTTCTTTCTTTCTCTATCTCTCTCTCTTGCCTCTCTCTAAAATCAATCAATAAATAGTTAAAAAAAAAAAAGAATTGTTTGGGAAGGAGGAAGGATAGAGTAGACAATTTGCTCGATGTTTGGAGCAGGAAGGACTTGTTTCTATTCTCTTAGAATGGACACGTCGAGGATAATAATGCAATCCGGAATCACACATCAACAGGCAGCAAGAGATGTGAACCAACTCTCCAGGATGCTTAGAGTCTCCATATCTGACGGGAAAGAGCAGAACTGGAGGTCCCTCCTCTGCCTCCCCGAGTAGGGTTGTCCGCTTTACTCATTCGGCATGCAACTGACTGTCCATATTTTACCTTCTCCACTACCTGGTAAGCTCCTAGAGAACAGGAGCTATGAGGTAACACATACAAAGCTCTTAGCATAGTGCCTGGCACCCCGTTAACGGTGGCTATTATTAATTTGATGATTCTTTTGAATTCCTGGCAAGAGCTAGCAGGGAACTTTGTACACATCAGGAACAAACTTTATCCAAGCAATCTATGGTCAATAAGTTCATGGCACTCCGACAGTCTACCACAGGGGTTGGGAACCTTTTTGGCTGAGAGAGCCATGAACACCACATACTTTAACTTTTTTTTTTTTTTTTTTTTTTTTTGTATTTTTCTGAAGCTGGAAACGGGGAGAGACAGTCAGGCAGACTCCCGCATGCGCCCGACCGGGATCCACTCGTCCCCAGGGGCGATGCTCTGCCCACCAGGGGGCAATGCTCTGCCCCTCCGGGGGGTCGCTCTGTCGCGACCAGAGCCACTCTAGCGCCTGGGGCAGAGGCCAAGGAGCCATCCCCAGCGCCCGGGCCATCTTTGCTCCAATGGAGCCTTGGCTGCGGGAGGGGAAGAGAGAGACAGAGAGGAAGGAGGGGGGGGGTGGAGAGGCAAATGGGCGCTTCTCCTATGTGCCCTGGCCGGGAATCGAACCTGGGTCCCCCGCACGCCAGGCCCACGCTCTACCGCTGAGCCAACCGGCCAGGGCCAACACCACATACTTTAAAATGTAATTCCGTGAGAATCATACAACGACCCGTGTACATTACACATTATCCAATAAAAATTTGGTGTTGTCCCGGAGGACAGCTGTGATTGGCTCCAGGCACCCGCAACCATGAATATGAGTGGTAGGAAATGAATGGATTGTAATACATGAGAATGTTTTATCTTTAACGTTATTATTTTTTTTATTAAAGATTTGTCTGTGAGCCAGATGCAGCCATCAAAAGAGCCACATCTGGCTCGTGAGCCATAGGTTCCCGACCCCTGGTCTACCATAAAGCAATTTCCTTTTCTTTTTCTTTCTTTCTTTTCTTTTTTTAAATTATTTTAATGTGCTATACTCATAAAAGATTATTAATAAAGACTAGCTGAGTGGATGGCTCTTCCATTAGGTGGACGTTCTCTCAAGTGGAAAAGTGTGCCCTACCCACTCCCAAAGGCCGCCCAGCTTGACCCTTGAACATAAACTCAGGGAAGAGTTATTTGGGTCAGCAGAGCTCACAGGCTGGGTCCTGCAGATCACCACCCCTCAAAATCTCTAAGGAGAGAAAGCCTTGGTTAGCATTGCTGGGGCCCCCTAAAGCTATGCCTCCCTCCGTGACCGAGCCAGTAGGTCTCCTAGGGTCCCTGGTTCCCGCTGGCTGCCCTCCCTTCCCCCTCACCATCCACCCGCGGGGGCAGTTCCCTCTCTGAAGCCTGATCTCTGTGAGTGCTGAGTTGCAGAGCAGCTCGCTCTCCATGTGACTTCAGTTTCCGTCAGTTCCTTCCGCAAGTGCTAAAATAATCTGATGTTCCAGTGAGAGGAGGCAGCCCAGCCCCGCATTGGGCTGCTCTCCTAGGAGGTCGGAGCCCCGGGAGAGGATGCGCCCGGAGGAGCCGCCAGGGCCTGCCGGAGCCGTGAGTATTTCCTGCGAGGTGGCCAGCTGCCATCCTTCTCCAGGTGGACGAGCTCGGGCCAGGTTGGGTGACAGGTCAACGTCCCTGGTCCTCAGCTTTGGACTGTTGGGGAGGTTGTGGCTTGCTGCATCCAAGCTCCACTGCTTTTGTAACCAGTGTAGGGGCTACACAGCTCCGGATAGGTGGAAATGCATCCCGCCAGCAGAACTCAAAGTTGAACAAGGTAGTGTGGTTTAGTGGAAACTAGGGATTCAGATTCCTAGTTTGAGGGTTTGATTTCTGGCTCTGTGGGGAGAACTTCTGAGCCTCAATCTCTTCATCTGCAAAATGGGAACAATAATGCTTTCTCCTGCGTTGGGTGAATGGATGCAATAAGACTACTGGGTGAACACTGGCATATTGAGTGCTTGGATCTTCTTTCCTGCCCCATAAGTGGATTGAGAATCACCATGTCACAGGTGAAGACACTGATACTCATTGATAGCAAAGCATACTTATGGATGTCTTCCATTTGCAGGCCTGTTCCAGGTTCTGGGGACAGGGCTGTGAAGGAGACAGGCAAAGCCCCTTTCCCACATAGTGTTCTTTGGAAATTCACTGGGGTTGTGTTACTTGGACCCTCAGCAAGTAAGTGCCAGAGGAGACTAGATCCCAGGCCTTCCTGATCCCTCTCCATGTGGGATGCACGCAGGAGCTAACATAAGCAAGGAGCCACTAACCTGCTCCGGACTGCCTTCAGAAAGGGTTGCCAGTTCACTTGGCTGCTGAGAGAGGGTGACCACGTGCCCAACAGCGGCTGGCACTCAAGCAGGCTGAGGCAAATTCCTAAGGATGGAGCTCCTAGATAGGGCGGATCTCGGGTGAACTTCCAGAAGGGAAGGAATCCCACTTGATATTTCTTCTGTGGTGGATACAGCCATTTAGAAAGTTAGATGGTAGAAATATTTTGAGTTTATAGAGCTGGTCTCCTGAGATGATCTATACTTCCTTCACCCACTGTCTGTGCTGCACAGACTCTTTCTGTGGATGTTGATGGTTTGCTGGGTTTTATAGCCCTGAGACTTATATATTTGCCTCATAGGTTTTTACATGTATGTCTGAGAGTTCCTCGAGGGAATTATAGAACCATAGGCTCAGAAAAGGAAGAAAAAAAAAAGCTCAATTCCTGCCTTGAGGTTTAAAAAGCAAAGCAACAAAACCTGGTTCACAGAGAGTGTGCTTTCATCTCATGGGTGTCTTCATGGGAACTTCATGGAAACCCATATAAACCTGACCCCACATAGTATTTCAACCCATCACCCAAGAGCAGGAGCCTCCCAAACAGATAGCAGGCTCCTGGTGGCTTTGTCCTGGGGCTGTGTTAGGAATGCATTGACCTGTCTGTCTCTGGTCTTTCTTTGTCACGGAAGAGCGACAGCAGTACTGATTATAACCTGAGCTCTGGCTGCAGTGTGTATCCACACCACAAGATGTAAACTAGACTCTTGGACGGACAACTAGATGTTCCTCACACCGTGTTCAGATCCATGTTATAACTATATAAGTTAGGAGAGAGGAGGCTTTCAATCCTGACTGAAAAACATTGTCTTTCTCAGGACATGCTGTTGTGTGCTCACTGATCCTCACTTGTGTATCCTTGTTAGTGACACATATTTTTGCTTTTAGTAAAATTTCTTTATTATACACATTCTTCCCCTCTCCAAATTATTTTTTTAAACTTCATCATTGAACAAATTGTTATGGCCCAACGTGTGCAAGGCTCTGGACTATGTTAAGTGATGATCTCTGAAAGCTCAGAGGGTGAAGGAAAGGGAAGAAAAGGACATTGATACTTATATCTTATCAAGCCTTGCAAGTAACTGTAAATCTGAGTTTAGGGGTCTTTTAGTTGTAAATGATAAAAACCCAATTAGCTCAACCTCAGGAAAAATAAAAGCAAATTGATTGTTTCAAATAACCAAAATGCCTATGAAAAATAGCTTCAGGCATGGCTGAATCCAGGTGCTATAGCGTTGCTAGGAATCCATCTATCTCCATTCCTCAGCATTGCTTTCCTCTGTGTAGTCTTCATCATCAGGCAGGTCCTAAAGTTGGTGGCAAAGATGGGTGCCTGCAACTCCAAGCGTAATTGCTACCAATTTGGCATGTGAGGCAGGGAGAAAAAGCTTCTTTCCCAATAATTTTAGCAATAATCTTTGGATTGATTCTCATGGGCTTGGCTTCTGTGAACCCATTGTAAACCAATCACTTTGGTTAGAGAAATAGGAGGCTCTGATGGGCCCAGCCTCATTCATAACCTCTCTGTGGAGCCAGGAGTTAAGGTCAAACTCAACCAAACATAAACTCATTCAGAAAGTAAGGGTTGCCTGGCAATGTAAATGTACTTAACACTCCTGCATTTTACATTTAAAATGGTTAAAATGGTAAATTTCATGTTCTGTCTGTTTTACTACAATTAACAATGAAAATAATCAAGAAAGAAAAGAAATGAAGGGGTGGTTTCCTCAAAGGGGAATTAAGGAATTGTTACCAGAAGGAGAAATGAATGTGGGTAAGCAAAACCTACCGATTTCTAGAGCAAATGAAGTCAGGTGCTGAGACCAAAACTGTGTGTGTCTTCTCACTTTAATGCTGGAGTGGTTTCAGATTGACAGAGGGAATAAAGGAGGAAATAGAACCCTGTCATGGTTCTGTTCTCACCAGCAAGGTGGGCAAGAAGAGTAGGGCTGGTACCAAAGTGGGCTAAAGCCTGAAGGACACCGGACTCCCCACCTCCCCACACAACCCAGAAGTCTGCCTTGGTCAGGTGCTGAGTCATGTGCCCCAAGCAACTTTCTGCCACCAAGAAAGAAGGGAAAGAATGGGGCGGTGC
Source organism: Saccopteryx leptura (assembly GCF_036850995.1). Classification (NCBI taxonomy): domain Eukaryota; kingdom Metazoa; phylum Chordata; class Mammalia; order Chiroptera; family Emballonuridae; genus Saccopteryx; species Saccopteryx leptura. Next base: position 56,603,612 of record NC_089510.1, read on the forward strand.
CTGAACTGGGGTGGCGCAGTGCAATGCTGAGGTCGCTGGTTCAAGACCCTGGGCTTGCCTGGTCAAGGCACATATGGGAGTTGATACTTCCTACTCCTCTGCCCTTCTTTAAAAATAAAGAATTTAAAAAATGATTGGGGAGGGGACTTCTCTTCAGGAGACAGCACTTGGAACACTCTGTCTTTCCACCCTGGCTCTAACCAAGCAGGACCTACGGACTGAGGCCGCCCAGCAACCACAGTGCCCAGCAGGGCTCATCCTGGAGTTCCCCAGTAACCTCCTGTCACTCCATTCTATTTTACTTTATTTTTACATTACAATACTTACTTTATTTTTTTATTTCTTAAATTTTATTTAAAAAACATTAACTTTAACACGGTGACATTGACCAATAAGAACACATAAATTTCAGGTAAATATTTCTATAGCATTTGAACCGTTGATTATGTTGTACACTCATCATCCAAAGTCAAATAATCTTCTGTCACCTATATTTGTCCCTAATTACATCCTTCCCGCCACCCCCTCCCCAACCCCCTCTTCCATGTCCTCTCTTCCCTGGTAACCACTTCACTTTTATCTATGTCCATAAGTCTCAGTTTTATATCCCACTTATGTGTAAAATCATACAATTCGGCTTTTTCTGATTTACTTATTTCACTCAGTATAAAGTTCTCAAGGTCCATCCATGCTGTCATAAATGTTACTATGTCATTATTTCCTATGGCTGACTAGTACTCCATTGTATATATGTGTACCACATCTTCTTTTTCCAATCCTCTATTGAGGGGCACTTTGGTTGTTTCCATGTCTTGGCCACTGTGAACAATGCTGCGATGAACATAGGGGCATGTCACTCCATTTTAAATGTCAGACTGGACTCTGGATCCTCCTCATCCTTCTTACTGTGACTCCTCTCCTGGTCCAGCCATGATCCCACAGGTCTCTCCTGCCTTTCCAGTGTCGCCTCTCAGTAGTTCCACCAGACACCCAGGCTGAGCTCTCTCCCTCAGCCAGCGGGCTCAGTGGCAAGTGGGTCTTTCTCTGCCTGGCCCTCGGCCACCTCCTTCAGCCTCAGACATGTTAGCGGTCTCACTGTCCCGATTGGTACCCTGAGACCTCCTCATGGGACTTTCCCAATGGCCCTTCTCTTGTTCTAGGTTCTTGCACCCTTTCTCTGGTCCCTAAACTGAAGCTTACATGTTAGCTATCTGGCTTCGTATTTCCTTCTAAATCCTCAGTTTTTCTAGGCTTTCTAGCTTCTCTTGCAGAACCTCATCTTTATCATAGGTACACTCCAAGGTTGCCTCATCCCCACAGAAGACCATGACCCCATGGAACACTCAGGGGTGCTATTCAGAATATCAAATACCACATAGTACAGGCACTGACCAATCAAAATGGACACTGTCGTTAGAAGCAGGGTCCTGGGGGCCCTGTTGAGTCAGGTGTTGCCTCCTTGGTTGCTGGATCATGGTAGGGGCCTTGGGAGTTCTGAGAGAGTGGCCAGGCATCTGGGATAGGGTACCTATTTACCAATAAACACATACCTATACAACCCAGCTGAACATTCATTCAATGTACATTCCTCTCAGACAGGTGCACATTGAGCTCTCCCTACCTGGGCCAGAACTCAGATTTGGTGTTGGCTTCACTGTCTACAAACTATGTGACTTGAGCAATTCACTTTGACTTTTTCTAGTCTTGGGTTTCTTATCTATAAAATGGAGATAATAAGTAGGGATTATAACATAGTTATCTATACACTGGTGTTCATAGCAACATTACTTACCATGGCCAAAAGGTGGAAACAAACCAATTGTCCACTGATGGATGAATAGGTTTTAAAAATGTGGTATATAAATACAATGGAATATTATTCAGCCATAAAAAGAAATGAAATTCTGATACATGCTATAACATGGAGTGGCCTTGAAAACATTATGCTAATTTAAATAAACCAGACACAAAAGATCAGATGTTACATGATTCCACTTATATGGTTCTACTTACATGAGGTACCTAAGACAGGCAAATGTTAGCAAAGAAAGAAGAGTGGTTACCAGGGGCTGAGGGGAGGTAAGAGTGAGGAGTTATGTTTAATGGGTACAGAGTTTCTGTTTGGGATGATGAGAAAGGACTGGAGATGGATAATGGTGAGGTCGCACAACAATGGAATGTACTTAATGCTCCTAGAAAAAGGTTAAAATTGTAAATTATATGTATATTTTACCACAGTAAAATATGGAACCCTGGCAAGTAGCTTCACTGGTTAGAGTGTCATCTCGATACACCAAGATTGCAGATTCAATCCCCAGTCAAAGATCATACAAGATTCAACCAATGAATGCATAAATAAGTGGAACAACAAATTATTGTTTCTCTTTCTCTTTCTCTCTCCCTCTTCCTCTGTCTTTTGAAAAAACAATTTTAAGAATGGTTGTCTATATTATTTTTAAAAATGGAGATAATGGCCCTGGCCAGTTGGCTCAGTGGTAGAGCGTCGGCCTGGCGTGAAGGAGTCCCAGGTTCCATTCCTGGTCAGGGCACACAGGAGAAGTGCCCATCTGCTTCTCCACCCCTCCCCCCCTCCTTCCTCTCTGTCTCTCTCTTCCCCTCCCGCAGCCAAGGCTCCATTGGAGCAAAGTTGGCCCCGGGTGCTGAGGATGGCTCTATGGCCTCTGCCTCAGGCGCTAGAATGGCTCTGGTTGCAACAGAGCAACGCCCCAGATGGGCAGAGCATCACCCCCTGGTGGGCATGCTGGGTGGATCCCGATTGGGCGCAGGTGGGAGTCTGTCTGACTGCCTCCCCGTTTCCAACTTCAGAAAAATACAAAAAAAAAAAAATGGAGATAATGCCTACTATGTAGAACTGTCATGAGTATAAAGTGAGATCAAATGTTTGTAAGAAACCTTTGCAACCTCAAGTGTTATTAACCAACAACATTAAGTCACAATTCCATTCTCTTGTATTCATTCAAGAATGTCCTAAAAGCCATTATTTTTGGGTGGGAGGAGATATTCCTCTGTGAATTCAAATAAGTTTTAGAGAAAAAATCAGCCTTAGAATAGCCACCATACTAGCACAATTTGGGGGATTTTGAAAGGGCAAAATTATCCCTCTACCATCCTAAAACTACACCACTAAACTTTACTATTCCTTCATTATTATTTATTTATTTCATCATTATCTATATAAATATCCATTATAGTGCATGAGAGCCCTGATGGGCAGCTCAGTTGGTTAGAGCATCATCCTGATACACTAAGGTTACAGGTTCAATCCCTGGTCAGGGCACATACAAGAATCAACCAATGAATGTATAAATAAGTGGAACAATGAAGCATAGTGCATGAAAGAACATATCAGACATTTACACTTTAGTGTTAACTGCTTTCCACCTAATTCTGGCTGAGAATAGTAAGATAAAGATTATCAATTCTTTTTATTTATTTATTTTTTACAAGACAGAAGTATTTTCCACAAATAATATACCTGACTTTTGCCATCTCTATTAAATTAAGATTAAATTAATTAAATTGACCCAGAAGATTGAAATGTAGGAACTTTTTATTATTGATTTGAGAGAAAGAAAGAGAGAGAGAGACAGGAACAGCACACTGTTCCTGTATGTGCTGGTTAGATCCTGACTAGGGATCGAACCAGCAACCTCTGTGCTTCAGGACAATGCTCTAACCAACTGAGCTATCTGGCCAGGGCAAAGAACTCTTTTTTTTTTTTTTTTTTTTTTTTAGTTAAATCAGTTGGTATGCATTCTTAAGTGTTTAGGGGGAAGTGTACTGATGACTGCAACCTATTTTGAAATACATAAAAAATAAGATGGATTGAAGGATTCATAAAAGGATAGATGGATAGATATGTGATTAAACTAGTAAAAAGTTAATATTAGAATCTAGGTGATGAATATATGAGTGATCACTCTCAAATCCTTTCACCTTTGCCTGACTGTGGATAGAGCATTGACCTGGGTCACAGAGGACCCAGGTTTAAAACCCTGAGGTTGCTGCTTGAGCGCAGGGCTGCCGGCTTGAGGTGTGGGATCATCGATATGATCCCATGGTCGCTGCCTTGAGGCCAAAGGTTGCTAACATGAAGCCCAAGGTCGTGGGCTTGAGCAAGGGGTCACTGACTCAGCTTGAGCACCCTCCCCCATCCTGTCAAGGCATGTATGAAAAGCAATCAATGAATAACTAAAAAAAGTGATGCAACTATGAGTTGATGCTTCTCATCTCTCTTCCTTCCTGTCCCTCTCTTTCTCTCATTAAAAGAAATTTATTTTTATAATAAAAAGGAAGAAAGTTAAATTACTGACAGTAGCTGCTCATATTTATTTTCACAAACATAAAAATCAAATAATAAATGAATCTTCCATAAGAACTATAACAATCTATAATGTACTAGCATACTATATGCACTATTGAGCTGTTAGGATGTGATAAAGGGGTGACACATGCACTGGGCCTTGAAGGATGAATAGGAGTCAGACAGTTGGAGAAGACTGGGAAAGGGCCTTTCCCACAGAGGAAATAGGGTGTGAAAATGCATAATTTAGTCAAGGATAGCCAGCATTCCAGGGTGTCTGGGGCCTGTGGTATTGAGGTTGAACTTTGCTGGACTCAACCACAGACTAAGTTTGAATTGCTGCTCTGACATGCTCTAGCTCTATGGCCTAAACTTTTGTGAGCCTCAATTTACCACATGTAAAATAAGAATGATAATATATATTTACCTGCTAGGGTTTTGTGAGGACCCTATTACATGTAAAGCATCTGGCATAGCACTCATCCCAAGGTGAGCATTCAGTCCACAAACATTACCTATTATAATTAGGAGCCTGGAAAGCAATCTGGAGCTTGACTACTATTTCATTGAGCTGGTCAGTAATCAGGAATCCATACCATTTCATTTCTCATTTGTGCTCTTTCTCAAGAGAACCAAGGTTGAGGGGGTGGGGGTGATATATTTCCACTCCCGGCAATAAGCCTTGGTCATCACCTGTAACCCCTTTCTTGCCCATGGTCTCCCACAGGCTCTGGGTGTCTCACCTTCTTTGAACACCTAAGGCCCACGCCCTGCAGCTCACATGGACGGAAGAAGGTACTGCACCTTTTGTTTTACTCATTTTAACACCAGCTCCCTGTTTGCACAGAGGAACTCTGCCTTTCCTTCAATTCTGGCACCACCCATCTTACTAGCGAAGTCGACAACATTTCCTTATATTGACAAAGCTTTCTCACACATATCTCGCATTCAGTCTCAACACATCCTGTGAGGTTGTCAAGGTGGGTATTATTTGTCACAATGACCACCACTGGAGTGGAGTGACCAAAGAGAACAAACCCATGACACTGAAAGGAAATGACAGGTTTAAAGCTAATACATTGTTAGTTGGGTGCCTATCCACAGGTATCATGTGGGTCTCACATACAAAGGTGACAGCACGAAACTACCACCAGCCATGTTAGAGCAAGGCATTATCGCTTAGTGGAGCGGATTTGCACTTTTTAAGACCTGTGGCCAGATGCAGCCTGTGGCCACAGAACAGAACGAATGAAATGACCTCTCTTGGTTCTAAGGGCTGACCCTGACCACAGAGGGAAACCAGATGACTCATATGTGGCCCTGAGGAGACAAAGCTGAGCAGGATAATGCTCTAAACAGCATTCCACACACTGGCTACCCAGAGTCATATTGAGGAGAGTCCAAGGGAACAAGAGCTGCTGTGGCCTTCAACCTCCATCCAGGAGGAGGCAAAGCCTCTGCCATTCCCAGACAAGATTCTTCTCACAAGCCTGGGTGGAGCCCAGGCTGACCATGCATGCTAGGCTTGGGGTGGGAACAATACTTGGAAACCATTACTCTGCGTTTCTTGTGGCACCTTGTTCAAATCATTTCATCTCTCTGACCTCAGTATTCTTACCTCCAAAATAGTGGTGGGTAGTCCCTATGGAAATGCTACAGTTCTTCTCAAAAGATGGTCAGTTAAAGATGATAGTGCATTTGCCAGAAAAGGCATGTGCAACAGAACTGTTCTTTCTCACACAAATTCCCAGGACCATACCTTTAAGGAGCATTCCAATAAATTTGAAAGGCTACGCCTCTTCACTTAGTTGTCCAAACTTAGAAGAGGATCCAACTCCTAGAGGCAAATACTAAGGGACCCCAATAGTACAACCAGCCACTTACAAAGCAGTGAGCTCCCATGCTGGGGACGAGGATGCTGTAATGATGACACTACTCTTTTAGTGTCCTTTTAAAACGTGTCTTAATACAGTAGCAACCTTGCAACACAAGCATTATGATTCCCATTTTACTGGAGAGGAAATTGAGGCCAGGAAGTTGAGTGATGTACCCAAGGTCAGAGCCAGGCTTTGAATCTGTTCCATCTGTCCTTAACCTGGGCTCTTTCTTCATGTTTTCCTGCCACCTTCCCAGGGGCTGGCTAAAAATATGCAACCCCAAAATCTAAATCTGGACACTGAGAACAGAAGGTAATGCTTGCCCTGTGGTGGTGCGGTGGATAGAGCATTCACCTGGAATGCTGAGGTTGCCGGTTCGAAACTCTGGGCTTGCCTGGTCAAAGCCCATGCTATAAGCAAGCTATGAAAAACTAAAGTGAAGCAACTAAAGTGAAGAGTTTCTTGCTCTCCTTCCTCTCTTGCCTCTCTCTGTAAAGTCAATTATAAAATCTTTAAAAAGAAAGAAAATAGACAGTGATATCTATAATAAAACTTATTTTAGACATTAGTCAATGATAATTTTTTCTCCCATTAACTCCAAACATGATCGTTTTAAGAACACTCACAATAATTTCCATCTAATTACCTATAAAAAATTCTTTATTACAGTAATATTTATTAGGCACTGATATGGCATGTATTTTAATTTTTAAGTAATGATATGTTGGTTCTATTATTTTAAAACTGTCTTAATACAGTAATTGAAGTGGATTGTTGGAAAATTAGAAACAACAAAATACCAAAAATACAGATATGGGAAAAGTAAGTATCAGGTACATTTCTCTCCATTGTTGAGATTCTGTTTATTTTATTTTATTTTATTTTTATTTTATTACAGAGACAGAGAGAGTCAGAGTGAGGGAGAGACAGGGACAGACAGACAGGAACGGAGAGATGAGAAGCATCAATCATTAGTTTTTCGTTGCGCGTTGCGACTCCTTACTTGTTCATTGATTGTTTTCTCATATGTGCCTTGACCATGGGCCTTCAGCAGACCGAGTAACCCCTTGCTTGAGCCAGTGACCTTGGGTCCAAGCTGGTGAATTTTTGCTCAAACCAGATGAGCCCATGCTCAAGCTGGCGACCTCAGGGTCTCGAACCTGGGTCTTCCGCATCCCAGTCCAACGCTCTATCCACTACGCCACCGCCTGGTCAGGCCATTGTTGAGATTCTTATGTGGATCCTTTCCAATATTTTCTATGCACATGCAGATATGTGCATATTCTTTTAATAAACTTGGGTTATACTATAACCATAGCACAATGATCAAAATCCAGAAATTTAATGTTGAAGTAATATTATTACTTCATCCATTATCTCTTTCATATTTTACCAAGTACTCCAGTAAGGCCCCTTTAGTAATTTGATCATTTGTTTAAAGAGGTATCTGCAGGTTTTTCCACTATTAAGCTATTTTGGATGTGTAAAATGAACAAATAACTTGTATTAATAAGATACTTCAAGGCTATATTAGAATCTTGTTTCCCAACAAATTTTCACTTTTTAGTCTTATTCCTTGATGAATGATTCTTGCTTATAATTAAAGTGCATTTTGAAAAATATATTCCTCAATTCAGATTTCATCCACTTTCTCTAATTTTCAGGTAGCATCACAACGCTTGCATGCACATATAAAAATTATGTTCAACTTTGTCCTTTGTGTTTAAGTTTATTAAAAAGTATAATTCCTGTTTTCTTTAGGTTCTTTTTGTTGGCAACACCTGGGCCAGCTACTGGGTGCGGTGATGGTAGTGAGGTGCTATCATGAGAAAACATGGAGCTTAGAAACAGACCTGGCCCTGTAAAGAGCCACCAGGAACAATGAGAGGCAGCTTTGGAACCTGTTCTTACCACCCTCTCTCCAGCTGCATGGTCCACCCTCTTGTCATTCTTTCTCTTCCATCTTCTCTGATCTCTGTCTTCTGTTGACCATTTAATTATTTGCTATCCATATGCCTTGTTATCTACTTCAAAGCTTCTATTCCTCAAGGCAAAATTCCTCAAAAATTCAACTCCACTTTTTTTTCTCTGTGCCTCTTAGCTTCAATTTCCACTGCTTTTTTTTTTTTTTTTTTCCTTTTTCTGAAGTTGGAAAAAGGGAGGCAGTCAGACTCCTGCATGCGCCCGACCAGGCTCCACCCAGCACGCCCACCAGGGGGTGATACTCTGCCCACCTGGGGCGTCGCTCCGCTGCAACTAGAGCCATCCTAGTGCCTGAGGCAGAGGCCACAGAGCCATCCTCAGCACCGGGGCAAACTGCTCCAATGGAGCCTTGGCTGCAGGAAGGGAAGAGAGAGACAGAGAGGAAGGAAAGGGGGAGGGGTGGAGAAGCAGATGAGCGCTTCTCCTGTGTGCCCTGGCCAGGAATCGAACCCGGGACTCCTGCACACCAGGCCGACACTCTACCACTGAGCCAACCGGCCAGGGCTCAATTTCCGCTGCTAATCACCTAATCCTCTCCCCTGTCTCTGTGCACTGGGATCATTCATAGGGTGCCGGCTGCAAGGAAGAATGGACCTTCCCTGTCAGGTGCTTCCCGGACAGGCAGCTAGGTGGAGTGGTGGTGGAGGTGGTGGTGAGGTCACGTGCTTCTCCTGAGGGCTACCCCTCCAGGGGGACTGTGGGTGTTGTGGACAGAGCAGTTGACCTGGACAGTGGAAGTTACATTAGTACCTCGACCATATTTCTTGAACCATAATCAGGACACATGATTTAACACTTCTGTGCTCTTTCCAGCTGCCTGGAAGCTCTAGTTTCAATGTCAAAATGTTTAAATTTCCCAAATATTTTAAAGGTTTATGCATATATGCATTTTTAATTTAAAGTTTACTGAAAACCTTTCTGAAAAGAAATTTTAAAAATGTAAATTCCTGGAAATTTGGGGGGAAAGGGTTACTATAATTTCCTCTCTCCTTTAAAGAACCTCAACAGTTTTTTCATTTTCCTCATTTTTTTAGTTTTGAAAAGTTTCAAATTTAGAGAAAAGTTAAAAGGAAGTATAATGCTAAATTTGTCAGTTGGTAATAGTTTGCTTTGATTTCTTTTTCTCTCTTTCTCTATTTGAAAGTAGGTTGCATAAACTGTAGAAATTATGAGATTTCACCTCTAAATACTCAGCATACATTTTCTAAGACTAAGGGCACTTTCCTACCTAACCAAAACATCATTATCATGCCTAAGAAAATTAGTTATATCCTGATAATATTGTCTGTACATAACACCACCTGAAAACAGGTATTTAATACACATGTAAATTTTCCTAATTGTCTCAAATTCTTCTTTCGGAGAGTTTAAAAAACCCAAAATCTACTCAAGATACAAGTATTGGACTTGGTTATTATGCTTCTCAGTCACCTGTAATCAGACATTCGCCCCCATCCATTTCGGTTTTCTCTGTTTTTTTTAGGCTTCAGGGCAAACACTTTTGGCTAAGGTACTTACTACCAAGATGGAGCTCTGTGTTACCTGGAGGCTCAGGGTGCAGGTGGTCTAATCATGACACTGTTTGAACATCTTAGTGAAGGTTAAGATAGCTCTAAGTTTTTTGCTAAGAATCAGAGAGACCAAGCTGTTTGCCTGAGGCTTTCAAATACCTCTTGGTCGTAGGAATTGTTTGAAGTGGTCACGGACTGAGGTTTCTGTTCTTTGTTATCTGTTCTCTGTGGTCTGTGACCAGCTGCCCTTTCCTTTCTCCCATATCCCAGGTAGGGTTTTCTCTTTTGTTTTTAAAACAAAGACAGACGTGGAGCCCTCTTAACACCTGTGTCACCAGCACACAGTTACATCCTGGAGAGTTTCTTCCCTAGACCAGTTTATAAATATTTGTTTCTAATACCAAACACCACTGAGAGTTGCCCACTTTCTGCAAAGACCCCTTTCTTTAAAGCTTTATCAGCTTTCTTTGAGGAGAAATTTCTCAATTACATGCTAATATATGTATAACACTCTTAACAGGTGCTAATAGAGCCTTTAGCAGAAAGGTGGCAGTCTGGGCTCTGGTAGCAGCTGCTGTAGTAGCCATGGGAAGGTGGGAGGGGAGAGAGTAGGGGAGGGGAGAGGTGATCATAAGGATGTCCCTGAATATTAGAAACCTAGCCTCTGTTTCTGAAAATGAATCCAAAACCCTAACAAAACAAAATCAAAACTCAAATCAGAATTACTTCTTAGTATTCCAAAAATTTGAGTATGAGGAGACCATTTTATGGACAAAAATATCTGATATTGGCCCCTGTCTGATGGCTGTTTTACTATCCGCTGATTAAGACATTATAGCACAACAGAAAGCGACTTGAAATTAATAATCTCTTTATTAAAAATTAATTTATTTATTTTTTGGCCCTGACCTGTTGGCTCAGTGGTAGAGCGTCGGCCCAGAATGTGGATGTCCTGGTTTGATTCCTGGTCAGGGCACACAGGAGAAGTGCCCATCTGCTTCTCCACCCCTCCTCCTTCGTCTCTCTATCTCTCTCTCTTCCCCTCCTGTAGCCATGGCTCATTTGGTTTCAGCACATAGGCCCCAGGTGCTGAGGATGGCTCTGTGGAGCCTTCAGCTCAGGTGCTAAAAATAGCTCAGTTGCAAGCATGGCCCCAGACAGGGGTTGCAGGGTGGCTCCTAGTTGAGGTACATGCAGGAGTCTCTGTCTCTCTATTTCCCCTCCTCTCACTTGGAAAAAAAAATTAATTAAAAATATTTTATTTTTAAAAAAATTTTATTGATTGATTTTAAATATTAAAATCAAGTAATTGATTTCAATCAGGAGGAGGTTAGTGAGAAGCATCAGCTCATAGTTGTTTCACTCTAGTTGTTCCTTGCTTGCTTGTATATGTGCCTTGACCGGGCAAGCCCAGGGTTTTGAATCGGCAACTTCAGCGTTCCAGGTCAATACTCCATCCACTGCACCACCACAGGCCAGGTGAAATTAATAATCTTTTAAAAAAGAAGTTATTGTTGTTAGTACAAGAAAATCTACATGCATTTGAAAAATAAAGTAGTTTATACATGTGTTTAAGTGTCAGAGGGCTTGATGAAAAAGGAATGCTTCTGCACTCCTGGACTATTTTGATGGAAATTTCAAGACTTCAATAAGCAGAGACCATGCCCTGGCCTGGCAGCTCAGTTGGTTAGAGTGTAGTGTCCATATGAGAAGGTTGCAGATTTTATCCACTGTCAGGGCACATACAAAAATCAACCAATGAATGCATAAATAAGTGAAACAACAAATGAATATTTCTCTCTCTTCCTCTCTCTCTCTCTCCCTCTTCTCTCTCTCTAAAAGGAAAAAAGAAAGAAGCAGAGACCAGTCAAAAGACTTCACTCACCTTTTCTTCCCTGTTTATTGCAAAAGCAAGTCCCACATGTCCCCTGGACTGCAGCCACACTCCCTGGCCTGCATGTGGCAATCTTCTCCTACCCAAGCATCCTGAGCCCAGAACTGATGTGGTCGTGGGATGGGTATGGAAGCACTGCCCCAGGTTACAACCAAGCTGTCACCAGCAAGATCAGCAAGACCTTTCCAAAGGAAGTCAATATTCGCATCCCTTTCATTGTATCACACAGCCCAGGGTCCTCAGTCAGTCTTTCTGTACCTTACTTGGGTCAATGAAGCAGTAATTTCTCCCCATTATTTTTTGAAAACAGAAAAAGCAAACAAGTATAACTTTTTAAAACAGAGGAATTTTTGCAGCCAGCATACATTCTTCTTCCTCACATTAGTGTTTTCTTGTTTCGGAATACAGTCTTGATTCACGTTCTTTTTATGAAATGAATCTGTTTTGCCCACTTATTTATTATGAACAGGTCTGAGAGAGAAAAACCATCTTGCCTTTCTGCCTAAAGAAGGAATACTCTTTATAGATAAGGGATGGAGGGGTTGAATCTCAGGTTTCCATGATAACCAATTAGAATGCATAGTGTCAAGATTAAGAGAAGGCATCGAGCATTTGTGACCCTAATGTTTCAATAACTAATTAGAAAAGAACTAGCTGACCTGTGGTGGTGCAGTGGATAAAGCGTCAACCTGGAAACGCTGAGGTTGCCGGTTCAAAACCCTGGGCTTGTCTGGTCAAGGCACATATAGGGGTTGATGCTTCCTGCTCCTCCCCCCCTCCCCTCTCTATAATGAATAAATAAAATCTTAAAAAAGAAAAGAAAAGAACTAACAAGGACATTTGTGATGACTGGACACAAACAGATTAGAAGATAAAGGAAAAATATAAATGAAACACTAAGAAGACTTCACTTTGACATGACGTAGGATTTATAATCTTAATATCTCCAAGTCAAATGTGTTACTGACACAGTACAGAATCTTGTTTCCTGTCAGCACCTGGGTCAATGGTGTCTTATCCTTCAAAGCTTTTCACTAATTAGAAGCTCATAGTCTTTGGTGTTAGTCATAATCATAATAACCATGGCTGGATAAAAGATATAGAGAGGCTTTCTAGAAACCATTAACTGAGTAAAAGAATATAAGATTTATAGAGTGTATATCAAAGAGAATGGAAATTACCATTTTCTGCCTCCACACTTGGAAAGAACTCTTCAACTTCATTATCTGGTTTAAAAAGAACAGGTACAAGCAGAGTCTGTTAATGCTATCTACTTCTCATGTCAGGATCTTTGGTCTATATAGAGTATTTTCCTAATGGTCACTCAGACCAAAAGCAGACATAGTTCTTATTCAGCCCCTAGTTGGAACATGGGTCAATTTGTGTTTCCTTTGTATTAACTCTATGGCTTCTCCATTGTTCACAGCCCACGAGATAAGAATCACTGATCCAGGCCCCTTTAATTAGAATGAGGGGAAGTTCCAGTTTCCCTCATTAAAGTTTTTAATGTCAAACTGTCTTGTGTGCCCTTCATCACAACTGTTTTCTTTTTCTCTACCAGAAATGTATCTAAGATGAGCAACCTTTGGCTTTAAAAATGGATGTATTTTTCAGATGTCAGAGAGATAGGAATAAAGTAGATCAGTTACTTCTTTGCACACTCAAGTTTAGATACTCTCATACGGCTAGAAATACTGTTGAGTGGTGCTCACCCAACTGAGGTTGAGTGCGGGTGGAAGGAAGCGGTCCTGAGCACAGCCAAGAGAGACCATGAAATTCCCCAGGAGAGTTGGCATCCAAACTGTTTATCTGCTACTCCTTGCAGTGGTGTGACCCTGAAGAAGCTTTCTACAGCTACACACTCCAGGAGGTGTTTCTCAACCTAAATGGTTATTATTTTAAGTCTTTTATTTCTTCTCGGGGGTCATTACACATCTTTTTTGTTTAGTACTATTTCAAGCCCATTCTCATTTATATCACTGTATCAGTCAGAGTCTAACCAGAAACAGAAACACATAGATTATTCAAAACAGAGGAAATTAATGCAGGAAATTGGCAACACATGACGGAAGAGGCTGAGATGCCAACCGGAGAATAGAACTGTTATCCCAAAGAATAGTAACTTGAAGCTGTGACCTCCCCGAAGTAGGATGATGATAATGGAAGGGAGGTGTTACCAGAGTTTAGGAATAACAGGAAGAAGCCCAAGGCAGAGAGAAGGAGAAATACCCTGGATTCTCTCCATGCAGCTGCCTTCTAACCTCCAAGTAGTGCCCCCTGTTGACCAAACCAGCTGGAGTCCAACCGACACCTAGAGCTTGGAAACAGAGCCTTCAGGAGTTAGTCACGTGCAAACCAGAGTGGGTTAGGGGAAGGGTGAACCATGGATCTGAGGACAAACAGCTCTCAACCACCACAGTCTCTGTTCCTGGGCTTTGCCTTGTTCTGGAATTTATTAACATAGAATTTTTAATCCAAACTTTCTGTGTGTTGTTTACATGTTTAGTTGATATAATGATATATTTGTTCTTCCAGACAAATCATTCATTATTTTATTTTCTTTGTGTAGCTGCTGAATTACATTGGAGATTATGCATAGGAATTACAATCATATAATCCGTTCATTGGTGTTTTGAACTAATAAATAATAATTATGTTATTAACTACCTTCACAGTTAATGAAGCACTTTCACATATACTATTTGATTCTTGTTAAAAGTCTGAAAAGTTATTTTTATTCTCATTTTATAGAAAGATTAACTGAGTCTCAGAGACTTTATGTGAATTGTTCAAGGACAAATAACAAATACTGAAGGCAGAATTCAAATCCTGGTCCGTCTACTTCAAAATTCCTTAATCTTCCCACGTTATCTCATGACAGAAGTAGTTGCCCAGAGGATGTAGCAAGAGTTTTTCCATGCTGTTTGGGTTTAGGAGGAAGGAGAAAATATGTTTTAAATTTATGAAAATTGTCTTGTTGACCCCAAAATGAAAATTATACTCTGGGCATAAGTGACATCAGGACTATGTAGCATTCCAGTCTAAGAGTTACATTCTCCCTGAAGCAATTGCCCTTTCTCCCTGAACACATCTGGATCCAGTATTTCAATAGATGGGGCTGGCTGTTCTAAAGGGCCAGTGTCACAAGTACCATCTAGATCTAGCAGAGATGGTGAAGGAGGAGAGGAGGGAGCAGGTTCACGGTTCCCATCGCCCTGTCTCTCCTCAATAAAATACAGGATACCCACTGAAGTTTGAATGTCAGATAAACAATGAATTTATTTTTAGGATTAAGTATGTTCCATGCAGTATTTGGGATACACTTACCCTAAAAAGTTATTTATTGTTTATCTGACATTCAGATGGCATCTTGGAATTTGCTATGTCTAGCTACTTTATCTCAAGGTGGGCAGGGATCCAAGTTTTCAGGTGTGTGTGTGTGTGTGGGGGGTGGTAAGGATATGAGGCCAGGAGCCCATATGGCTCTGTATTTGCCATCTGTGCCCTGCACATGCCGTGAGGTGATAATTCCTCTGCACAGGGGAAGAAGCAGAAGGAGGGTCGAGGAGGAGGATTTCCAGTGTTGGGAAAGTACTTATAAATTCTGAATCAAAGGCTCCCTCTGTGGTAAGGAGAGCTGACCTGACCGGAAGTAAAGATTGAAGTTAATTTACCTGGTTTCACTTAGCTTTTCTGTTTTCACTGAAAACAGTGTTTTCACTGGGTGAGTATTCAAATTTGACCAGGAAGTTAAAGTGAGCCTTATTGAGTAAACTTATTCAAAGAAAGGGAAAGAAGAAGAGGACCTATAGAGCTGAGATGTGTCAGGTGGAAGGGTCCGTGGAATAAGTGAGAAGTTCACATCAGCGCTGGTGCTGCTGGCTCCAGAGAAGACTGCCAGCAGACCCTGCGTAATGTCAGGTCAACGTCAGGAGAGGATGGGACAGTCGGAATGCTGGGGTCAGGCACCTGCCTCAGATTCTGAGGAATGTCAGGCTGGGAGGGGATTCCACTGGCTATAAACCTTCCCAACAGGAGGGAAGTCAATTCAATAGGACCTGCAAGCAGAGAAATTAGTCTGGTTTCTCATCCTGGAGCTCAGGGAGGGGGAGTTTGCTTGCTGTTCTCAGCCCTGCCACTAAATTGATCTTGATCTTTAAGGCCCTGGCCAATTGGCTCAGTGGCAGAGTGTCAGCTCAGCGTGTGGAAGTCCCATGTCTGATTCCCGGTCACAACACACAGGAGAAACAACAATCTGTTTCTCCACCCCTTCCTCTCTCTCTCTCTCTCTCTTCTCCTCCCACAGCCATGGCTTGTTTGAAGCAAGTTGGCCCTGGGCACTGTGTTGGCTCCATGGCCTTGCTTCTGTGCTAACATGGCTTGGTTGCTGAGCAATGGAACAAAGGGCCCAGATGGACACAGCATTGCCCATAGGGGGCTTGCCGCGTGGATCCTGGTCAGGGTGCATATAGGTGTCTGTCTCTCTGCCTCCCCGCCTCTCACTTAATAAAATAAATAAATAAATAAATAAAGAACGTTGAATAAGCATTATTATCTCTTCATGTACTCACCTGTAAAAATGTGATGGTGGAGGATATATTACATTTCTATTGTGGCTCCTCTTAGTTCTAAAATTCTGTTGATATGTGTATAATTTTAAGCCTTCTCATGACTTCTGTTCTGTGCTCACTGGCCAGGTAACAGGGCTGGTAATCATACTTCATCAATAATCCTTATTATACTGAAGATTACTTTTACATTTTCCCCCTATCTAGGTTTTCCCTTATCCAGGTAAAATATCAAAATCTATTTTCAAAAGGTTTTAATAATCAAATGAATTAACCAATGAGATCTACTCTTTTGTAAAGGCCTCATGTCAGCAAAAACAATTATTAACTCTATGCAACAAGAGGCAACAATTAATAATACTTCAATCCCAGTTCACCGTTCACTCATTAAAAACATATTTTTGTGTTCAGGTGATACATCAGATAGATTTGAGCTTTGGGAGGAAAACATTAACAGAACTGAAAAACACAACAAACTCTAAGCAACCTGAGACTCGGTTTCTTAATTCCCTTTTTTTTTTTTTTTTTTTTTGAGGGAAGTAGGGAGGGAGAGAGGCAGGAATTGAGCTGCTCCTGTATGTGCTCTGACCAGGGAATTGAACCAGCAACCTCTGCGCTCTGCGACGACGCTCCAATCAATGGAGCTATTCGGCCAGGGCTTAATTTTTATTGATTTTCAGAGAGACAGAGAGAGGAAGGAAGAGAGAGGAGAAGTGGCAGGAAAACATTCATTTGCTGTTCTACTCAGTCGTGGATTCTTTGGTTGCTTCCCATGTGTGCCCTGACCAGGTTCCAAACGCACAACCTTGTTGTTTCGGGACGATGCTCTTAACCGACTGAGCTAACCCACCAGGACCTTCCTCAGACCTTTTGTTTCTCACTTCTATTGCTGGACTAGGGAGTTTCAGTGTTCAGCCACCTGTCCATCAGATGGTAGAGGCAAAATGAAAATGAGTCCTTATTGACAGTTGCAGTGAAAGGTTAAAAGTATTGGCTAGTTTAAGGTATGTAAATAGTTTGTGGGTTTCCACCTGCCGGTAGCTGTGGCCTTCCAAGACCAGACAGAACTGGGAACTGGCTCCTGCTGAGAGTGAAAAGCAGCCCTCTGCTTTTTAGAGAAAAGTAAGAGGCGTCCTTGTCTTACTCGCTTCTCCCTTCCCCTCTGTCCACAGTGCTGCACTTGAGATGGAGTTACTGCCCCTCTGGCTCTGCCTTGGTTTTCACTTCTTAACAGTGGAATGGAGAAACCGAAGTGGAATGGCCACAGCTGCTTCCCGACGTGGCTGTGAGTTGGTGAGTTTCCCCAGGAGCCCCGAGTTGTCTGTTGTTCCTGTTCTGACAAGGTTGGTTCATTCAGAAAGCTGATAGGATGAATGAATCTGAATCACTTTGTACCTGCCTGGCATGATGCCGTGTGCAACCTGCTATTTAACCAAAGGTTAATACGATGCCTAGGCAGTCTCTGCCCCACCTTTTTCATACCCACTGAAGACAGGAGGCCTCAGGGATAGGCCTAGGTGAGTCATCTACAGCAACAGCACCTTGTTAAGAATCTGGATGCTTGAACTCCACTAATGTGGCCGGAACTTCATAATGGTAAGGCATATTAAAGTTGGAGAAGCCCAGCTTCAGAGTTTGTGTTTGAGTCGATAGCAAATACTTGCAGAGCTGTACTGAAGAGCATGCTGCCCACGCGCACTGCACAGCAGCGTTCTTGACCCTGGGAGGTTTCAGACAATCCAGGAAGTAGATGCCTGAACTTCTGTGGTCTACCCTCTCCGGGGCTTTCAGCTACATGTGGGAAAAGACTTGGCTCGTAACTGAGCACATTTCTAAAACATTTCTCCTTTGCTTATAACTCAGTGATATATAAAAAATCTGCCTTTGAAATACACATTTAATAAACATTTCTTGAGTCCCAGGCACTGGGAAGACAAAGTGGATGTTAGGATTAATACTTATATTCAAAACTGTGTTCTTAAGGCTGATGATTCTTAAAAACCCAGCTGGTCATAGTTCTTAACCACTTTTAGCAACCTCTAACCATTACACTGTAGAATACTCCAGCATGTGGTAGAGGTTATGAGGCAGACCAAGTTTAAATCCCAGTACCAATACTGACTAGCTAGTGACACTGGGCCACTCTGCCTCAGTTTCCTCATCTGCAAACTATACAAATAATAATAGTACTGACCAATAATACTGTAACACTGTATTGTTATGATGATTAAATGAGTTAATGTACTTAAAGTATTCAGAATAGTACCCTGAATGTAGTAAGTGCTATGTTTTATTCATTATTGTGGTTGCTAGTCTCTGCTTCACAGACTTCCATTATTTCTTGACAGAGACAATAAAAGGTTAACTTTGCAGCTACTTCAGGAGTTACCAGGCATAGGAAGAGGAGGGAGGAAAGCATGAGTTCTTTAACAGTTTTCCTGCCTGACCCTGAGTTGGGATTCAGCTGCCAGTGAGCTCAAAGAGTGGATTTCCGGTGACTTTTCTGAGTTGAGAGCAGAGATTTGAGAGTCCAGATGCCCTTAATTGCCTCTCCTTGCATTAGCCATGTTACGTTATCATAAAATGGATGTGATGAGGTTTTCTTGGGCTCTGACAGGCCGGTGGTCCTTTCGCAGCACTACAGCTGGACCACAGAGCATTGCAGGGGTACGACCCCCACAACTGCAGCAGCTGTGGTGAAGCAGGGTCTCACACCATTTGGAAAGTCCCTAACCACAACATTCTCCGGAGTCCCTGTGGGGGAGACCAGCACTTGCTCAAATAAAGAAATACACCTTGCTTCTGCATGGGGAGATTTAGTTTGTAAAAACGTCAGTTCTTCCCCCAGTTACTCTATGGTTGTAATGCCACCCCAATCAAAATTCCAAAGACTTTTGGCGGAGAGGAGAGGTGTGGAAGGAACTTGATAAATTCATTTGGAAATGAGAAACTACTCAAATACTCAATAGTAGGAAATTGATTACATAGTACTTATTATTATAGTTAACATTTATTAAGCATTTATGTGCCAAGTTCTGTGTTTAATGTTTTATATAAATAATCACACTGAATCCTCATTAAGAAAAAAAACCCTGTGAGAAAATTAAAAATATAATTTTCATCTCACAGGTGGAGTAATGAAGGTCCCGACTGGTTAAGTAACCAGACCAAGGCCACCTATTTGTTAAAAAGCAGAACCAAGATGAACTGACCTAGAACTCTTGCTCTTAATCACTATAATAATCATGCAATGAACTAATAGCTGCTAAACAGAATGTGATCAAATTTATTATTGCCAAGGCAGTATGTCAATTACATATTATTGAGGGAGGAATAGATAACTGAACAGTTTGTAGAGTGTAGTCTCATTAAAAAATTTTTTTAGCCTGAACCGTGATGGCACAATAGATAGAGCGTCAACCTAAGACACTGGGGTCCCAGGTTCCAATCTCCAGGGTCGCTGGCTTGAGCAAGGGGTCACTGGCTCAGCTGGAGCCCCCCGGTCAAGGCACATATGAGAAAGCAATCAATGAACAACTAAAAGTGACAGAACTAGGAGTTGATGCTTCTCATCTCTCTCCCTTCCTGACTCTCTCTCTCTCCCTTCCTCCTTCTCTCTCTTTCTCTTTCGCTAATGATAATAATTTTTTAAAGAAAAGGTAGATAATATCTTTAGGAAAAAGTCCAGAAGGAAATGTAACCAAAAAGTTAGTGATGTTTCTTTGAGGGAGAGGCTGAGGTTACTGAAGAGTTTAAGTTTCTGTATTTCTACATTGTATCAATTTTTAATTATTAGAAGGTTTCATTTTAATAATTAGATAAAGAAGTTGAGGCTGTGAGAGGTTAACTCCTGTCCAGCATCTAAAGCTAATACAAGGCAGAGCCAAGATTTAGACTCCTCTGTCATCTCTCCAAACCTGTGCTTTTTTCCTGTCTCTCGGGACTGTTTTCTCCTTTTCCATTACTTCACTTGCCCCTGGGCTTGATACCCACAATTTTAGGCAATCACAGGCCTTGTCCTACTGGCTAATCTGTGCAAAGGAAGGCCATTGTTCTTCTCTTGTCACTTAAAACTTTTTTCCTGGACACTTAATTGACATCCTGTGGCTGGTGTTTCTGCCAATCTTGTAAAACGTTAGGTTGAGTTTATCCTGAAGCTTGAGTGACTTCTGCAATGAGACCAAGGTCGTCCCATCCCTCCTGCCTCTTTATGCAGCACAGTCGTGGTAGAAGGGCATCCAGGAAAAGCACTGAATCGGGCATTAAGAGCTCTGGGCTCTGGTTCCAACTGTGACTTCTCTCCAGACCCTACTCTAATTCTCGGTACAATTCAGGGTGATGATGAGCTCCCTGAAGTCCTTCAAAGTAGAAATATGGCCCTGGCCAGTTAGCTCAGTGGCAGAGCGTCGGCCTGGCATGCAGGAGTCCCGGGTTCGATTCCCGGCCAGGGCACACAGGAGAGGCGCCCATCTGCTTCTCCACCCCTCCCCCTCTCCTTCCTCTCTGTCTCTCTCTTCCCCTCCCGCAACCAAGGCTCCATTGGAACAAAGTTGGCCCAGGCGCAGAGCGTTGCCTCTGGTGGGCATGCCGGGTGGATCCTGGTCGGGCGCATGCGGGAGTCTGTCTGACTGCCTCCCTGTTTCCAACTTCAGAAAAATGCAAAAAAACCCACACACACAAAGTTGAAATATTTACCAATTCAGAATGTAGAGGAGTATCCCCGACAAAAATTCTGGGGGCGAAATGAAGATGCCGCTGCACCTTGGGCTGTTAGGCGGCGTCCCTCCTCGACACACAGGTGTTACGATAATAGTGATTACAATGCAATAGTGACTGACTGCATTAATAGTGTCCACTGTGTCACTCGTCTAATTTCACTGCAATCCTCTGAAGGAGGTACTATCTTTATCTACACTTTTCAGAGGAAATCTTAAACTTAAGCTAAATTATTTTGCCCAAGGTCACATGTTAATAAATGACAGAGGAGTGATTCAAACGCAATAGAGACCTGTCCTCAATCCCTCTCATAGCTAAACCCAAACTACAAATACGATTGTTACCACTCAGCACCTAATAGGTGCTTAGAGCTTCTGTAACATGCCCGTGTTTCAATGAGGACTAAACTCAGCTCCCAGATGACTATTTCAGTGTGAAGGTAAAGAACAAGGAAACGTTCCCTTTTTCCAACAGTTTCTGGTCCTTTGGAAAAAAAATAAAAATAAATCTCTAAAGCCATTCTCAAAAGTTGTGGAGAGATTCTGAACTACTTTAGCACAGAACTAAGTTTCTGCACTTAGGCCTCTGCCTCAGAAGGCTCCTCCCTGCTGACCAGTGTGTGTTTTTGGACATAGGTTGGTGGAGTCACTGACTGTCGAGGGCAGAACCTGGCTTCAGTGCCCAGTGATCTCCCAACGCACTCGCAGACGCTCATCCTGGATGCCAACCCTCTGAGGACCCTGTGGAATCACTCCCTCCAGCTGTACCCTCTCCTGGAGAGCCTCAGTCTGCACAGCTGCCGCCTGCAGCTCATTGGCCGCGACGCCTTCCTGGAGCAGGTGCGCCTGCGCAGCCTGGCGCTGCCCGACAACTCCCTGGCGGAGAGCTACAGGGAGACGGCGGCCGCCTTCCGCAGCCTGCGGGCCTTGCAGAGGCTGGACTTGTCGGGGAACTCCCTGACGGAGGACATGGCGGCCCTCATGCTCCAGAACCTCTCCTCACTGGAGTCTGTGTTCCTGGCGAGGAACACCATCATGAGGCTCGACGACTCCGTCTTCGAGGGCCTGCGGCACCTCAAGGAGCTGGATTTGAGGAGGAACTACATCTTTGAGATTGAGGGCGGAGCCTTCGGAGGCTTGGCGGAGCTGAGACACCTCGACCTGGCCTACAACAACCTGCCGTGCATTGTGGACTTCAGCCTCACGCAGCTCCGGTCCCTCAATGTCAGCTACAATGCCCTGGAATGGTTCCTGGCATCAGCGGAAGAGGCTGCTTTTGAGCTGGAGGTGCTGGACCTCTCTCACAACCAGCTGCTGTTTTTCCCACTCCTGCCGCAGTCCAGCAAGCTGCACACCCTCCTGCTGCGGGACAACAGCATGGGCTTCTACAGGGACCTGTACAACACCTCCTCGCCAAAGGAGATGGTGGCCCAGTTCCTCCTCGTGGATGGCAACACGACCAACATCACCACGGTCAACCTTTGGGAAGAGTTCGCTTCCAGCGACCTTGCAGGTCTGCGCTTCCTGGATATGAGCCAGAACCAGTTCCAATATTTGCCTAATGGCTTCCTAAGGAAAATGCCTTCCCTCTCCCACCTGAACCTCAACCAGAATTGCCTGATGACGCTCCACATCCAGGAGCACGAGCCGCCAGGAACGCTCCTGGAGCTGGACCTGAGCCAGAACCAGCTGTCCGAGCTGCGCTTGGCTCCGGGGCCCCCTGGCTGCTTGAGGAGCCTCCGGGCGTTCAACCTGAGCTCCAACCAGCTGCTGGGCGTCCCGACTGGCCTTTTTGCTGAAGCCAGTAACATCACTACAGTTGACATGAGCCACAACCAGATCTCACTTTGTCCCCAGCCAGCTGGCTTAGACCACGTGGACCCCCCCAGCTGCGTGGATTTCAGGAACGTGGCGTCTTTGAGGAGCCTCTCTCTCGAGGGCTGTGGGCTGGGAGCACTACAGGACCGCTCGTTCCAGGGGACTGCCCTCACCCACTTAGACCTGTCTGGAAATTGGGGGGTTCTGAACGGGAGCATCACCCCTCTTCAGAATATTGCCCCCACGTTACAGGTTCTGTCTCTCAGGAACGTGGGCCTCCGTTCCGGCGTCATGGAGCTGGACTTCTCTGGGTTTAGGAATCTGAGGGGCTTGGATCTGTCGGGAAACTCCTTGACCAGCTTCCCCAGGTTCAGGGGCACCCTGGCCCTGCAGACCTTGGATCTTCGCAGGAACGCGCTCACAGCCCTTCCCCAGAGGGCTGTGTCTGTGCAGCTCCTGACAAGTCTGCAGACCATCTACCTCAGTCAGAATCCGTATGACTGCTGTAGGGTGGAGGGCTGGGGGACCCTACAGCATCTGCACACCATTGCCGACTTGGCCCTGATCAGTTGCAACCTCTCCTCCAGGATCATTCGCCTGATGGACCTGCCCAGAGCCACGCCTCAGGACTGTAAGTGGGAAAGGGTGGACATGGGCCTGCTCTACCTTGTGCTCATTCTCCCCACCTGCCTCACCCTGCTGGTGGCCTGCACTGTCATCTTCCTCACATTCAAGAAACCTTTGCTTCAGGTAATCAAGAGCCGCTGCCACTGGTCCTCCATATACTGACCTGGCTGTGAGTCAAGGTTAGACATCTGGTCTGGGCACGGAAAGACACTAACTCGGCTAGATTTCAAGATCTGATGCAGAGGACAAGTCTGATGAATTGAGCTTTAAACTAAAGTATAAAATGCTTCTGATTCTTAGTCACTCCAAGTTCTTCCTCCATCATTATGATTCATCCTTACCATCCTGATAAAATATTTATTAATTGACATTCTACAGAAAAAAAAACATGTTTCATAAATATTTTTTGAATCAAACAGAGCTTGTGTTTTTTCTTTCTTTAATGTCTTTTGGTAGTTTCACTTGGGTTATTTTTCAGTGTCCTTTCCTTGGCGATGTCTATGGAGCTGGTGGGGAAGGGTGGCAGATTTAGTGCTACCCTGTAGCAAAAGTGACTTCAAGAGCATGGCTTGCCTGACCAGGCAGTGGCGCAATGGATAGAGCGTTGGACTGGGCTACAGAGGACCCAAGTTCGAAACCCCAAGGTCGCCAGCTTGAGCGTGGGCTCATCTGATGTGAGCAAGGCTCACCAGCTTGAGCCCAAGGTTGCTGGCTTGAGCAAGGGGTCACTTATTCTGCTGTAGCCCCCCCGTCAAGGCACATATGAAAAAGTAATCAATGAACAACTAAGGTGCTGCAACAAAGGATTGATGCTTCTCATCTCTCTCCCTTCCTGTCTGTCTGTCCCTAACTGGCCCTCTCTCTGACTCTGTCTCTGACACACACACACACACACACACACACACACACACACACACACACAGAGATGGTGAGAATCAGTGCCCTGGCGGTTCACCAAGGACCAGAATTTCAGAGTAATCTGGGCCCTGTGTTTATTCGTGCAGTAAACTGGACACCAGGCACAGTCCTTGTTTTCAGAGAAAGTAAAGAGGAACACAGAAAGGAGTGAATTCTGTTTATTTGAGGATTACCCCTACTCATCACAAAAAATCACAAACAACTTCTCAGCAGTTCCATCTCTGCACTCACTACATTCCTTGTTTCCTGTCTCCTTCCTTCCTTCAGTGAATAGTGAACCATTTCTGTGCTCCTCTGGCGGGAGGGGGCATACAGACACAGCCCTTGCCTTTTGGTAGTTTAGATTTACACTGCTCTTGCACTTTTTATCTTTGCTTATTAAATCGTAAAGGGACTAGTTGCACTGGTGGTGGTGGTGGGAGGGAGAGGATAGAAATCCCACAAACTGATTACTATTACCATGAATACTAAAGTCAGCAGAAATGTTTAGGCAAATCAGAGAGATAAAAACAGTTGTCTGACTTTGAAAAGCCCAAGTTTCCCCTGGATGCTCTACAGCAGTGGTCCCCAACCCCCAGGCTGCGGACCGGTACCGGTCCGTGGGCCATTTGGTACCGGTCTGCAGAGAAAGAATAAATAATTTATATTATTTCCATTTTACTTATATTTAAGTCTGAAAGATGTTTTATTTTTAAAAAATGACCAGATTCCCTCTGTTACATCTGTCTAAGACTCACTCTTGACGCTTGTTTCGGTCACGTGACACATTTATCCGTCCCACCCTAAAGGCTGGTCCGTGAAAATATTTTCTGACATTAAACCGGTCCGTGGCCCAAAAAAGGTTGGGGACCACTGCTCTACAGGGTATAAACGAGGCCGAGTCAGCAAGGCTCCTCCTCAGCAGCACCGAGTCTGCTCTGCCCCTATTGTAGCCCCATCTTTCCTGTCAGTGTGTCTGTCTCCCCCCTGCATTGCCCGGCCTAGTGCCTTTGATGTCCCTCGGGCTGCTTTGAAGCCAGGTCCAATGTCCTGCTAGGAAAACCCCATCAGCCAATATCCATATGACTAGATTCTCCTGATTTTGTACCCAATCAACAACCTGGGGTCCTGTTGTTTCTCAAGATGACAACTAACTAATTCGACAAATGAGTCTCTCTGGGGCTGGTACATTTATAGCTTCTCTTGAGTTAGTGTTATCCTCCCATCGGTTTTCTTAGCTTCTTGCACCTGAGGATGACTCTGTCTGATTTAAGCGTCGTGGGGATTTAGTAAAAGGATGTTGGGTTCTCTGGGGAAGCTGAGAAACAGACTTGGGAAATGGTCAGGAACGGATGATGCTCCCCAGCAGCTAGGACCACAGCCCAGATCACACCATACACAGTAACAGTGAGAACGTGACTGCAGATCCCCCTCATTACTGGATGCCAGCTTGCAGTGCTGCCGCTGACAGCTCTGGACAGGGCCACTGCCACAGGGTCACTGCTACTCTGTCAAAACAAACACTTTCCCAAATTCTGCTGTGTCACCAGCTTCCGATGTGCAGTCTGGAGCATGTGGACCTGGCTGGTCAACCCTTAGGTCACCTGCCCCTGCCCTGAGAGGGGCTGGGACAGCAAATGCTATACTTTCTGGTGTGGCTTCTATAATAGTAAATGGGCTCTACTTCCTAGAAATACTCATATGGGGTGGAGTTCTCAAAACAGGAAGGGAAGGTGGGTGTTGAGAAGACAGAAGACAAATACGCACCACACCCTTGGCATAAAGAAGTAACTCGAACAGGCAGACTCTCAGGCCAACAAGGGAGATGGTTAGGGTCAGGCAGGACTTTTGAAGCCTTTACGTAGCTCACCACCCCCCCCCCCCTCTACCTGTTCTTAGGGTCCACCTGGCAGAATGGCATACTGTAGCAGTGACTTCAGAAGCCTGTGGGATTTCCTTGGTTGGTTAGTCCATCGCTAGGGTCCAAAGGCTGTTTCCTAAGCTTCTTTTAGTGTGGTGAGAAGGATGGAAGGAGCAGTAGATTTTGGTTTCCAGTCTTGAACTGTGGTTTATCCCACAAATTCTATAGCTTTGTCCTGCTTTGATCAACCCCTACCTCCACCTGCAGAAGAGAACATTCTAATGTCCACTCTGAGAGTGCTAGAGCAGAGAAGACCCACAGAGCCTATTCCCAGAATTCCCTGGTGGACAAAAATGGTGTCTGCCTACAGGCTTCCTGTACAGCCAAACTGAACACCAAGCAGTTTGTCCTTAGAGGGTGGGAAGTAGGGGCCACCCCCAGTTGCCACATACCAGAATAACCTGACAGGAAAATATTCAAACATAAATAATGTCAGAGATTGGACTGTTAACATGAATAATGATAATTCAGATTTTGAAACTTTAGTCATAAAACAAAAGCTTAAAGTTTTTCTAATGGTGCATAGTTATTAGGGAGTCAACTGATTTTTTTAAGAACCCCAGTTGCAAGAAATTGGATAAACTATCATCCTTGGTTCATATCACTAGTCCTCTTTGGTAACCATTACCCATGCATGGCCCACTTTCATGTACTTACGCCAGATATCTTCCATTTGCCCCTCTAACTCCACTCCTCACCCGCCTCTGTCCTGCCCCAGCAGGCTGATCTCAGTGGGCTCCCCTGCCCTCTGGCATCAGCTGTAGTATTTGCCTAAGGACTCTTGGCAAATAGGAGAAGGAAAGTGAGATCAGGGTATTTATTCTTCTAACTCCTCTGTATGGATATATCTCAAACTGGCTATACGTTCAAGAAAGATCATAGTCCTCTCAAGGTGGCCCTTTCTACATAGAACACCTGTGCCTTGGAGTTCTAGGAGCCACTCACTCCACAGGTCCCTTCCCTTTGGGCTTGAGGACACTTAACAGCTCCATCATTACCAGCCCTGTATAAATTGCATTATCCCTTGTGATACACCTTTCCCTGCCTCCCAGTTTGTAAACAGTCTTTTTATAAATCCTCCCCAGTTTTCCTTATTCAAATGGTGTTCGCACCTTCACCCATCTGGTTCCTGCTGAGACCCATGCTGGTGGAAGTTATTTATTAGTAATACTGATCCAGAAAAATCCAGATACTGTATCAGGGAGTCACAGGAGTATCAATACAGCCAGAGGTTTAAAAGTAAATCCCCTGGAGATGACTGTCCCTCTGATTCCTTATTGTTGAACCTGAAGAAGAAGCTGGATATAAATCGCCGCATGTCATCGTATATATTACAAATATATTCAGATGTAACTCAGATTGGAGAAGGAGAAGTTTCCAACCATAAAAATCTTCTTCAGAAGAGTGTTGTGATGGAATCAAGCCAAAGGAAACAGACAATGGGGCTAGGTAAAAAAGGTGATATAATGAAAAGAAAATGAAAAATACTCTTCACTAACCAGTTGTCTTCTATTCCATCCTCATCAAGAATTACCATGCATATGACCTGGCAATCCCACTTTTGAGTATTTATCAGAGAAATAAGAAACACTAATTCAAAAATATATATACTTTCCTGGCCAGTGGCTCAGTGGATAGAGCGTTGGCCCTGCATATGGACGTCCTGGATTAAATTCCTGGTCAGGGCACACAGGAGAAGTGACCATCTGCTTCTCCCTGCCTTTCTCTCCCCCATCTCCTTCTCTTCTCCTCCCACAGCCAGTGCTCAATTGATTCGAGCGTGGCCCCAGTTGCTGAGGATAGCTCCACTACAGCACATCAGCCTCAGGCACTAAAAATAGCTCAGTACTTGAGCATTGGCCCCAAATGGGGTTGCCTGGTGGATTCCAGTCAGGTGGGAGTCTGCCTCACTGTTCTCCCTGTGTGTGTGTGTGTGTGTGTGTATGTGTGTGTGCCTTTAATTTTATTGCAGCATTATTTACAATAGCCAAGATATGGAAGTAACCTAGGTGTCCATTGATTGATGATTGGGTAAAGGGAATGTGGTATATTTACAATGGAATATTACTCAGTCATAAAAAAGAATTAAATCTTGCCACTTGTTACAACATAGATAGACCTAGAGAGTATTATGCTAAATGAGATGTCAGGGAGGGCCCTGGCTGGTTGGCTCAGCAGTAAAGCATCAGCCCAGTGTTTGGAAGTCTCGTGTTTGATCCCTGGTTAGGGCACACAGGAGAAATGAAATGTCTCTCTCTTCTCCCCACAGTCATGGCTTGAATGGTTTGAGCAAGTTGGCCCCAGGCACTGAGGATGGCTCCATGGCCTCACCTCAGGTGCTAAAATAGCTCGGCTGCTGAGCATTGGAACAATGCTCCAGATGAGCCGAGCATACCCTGGTAGGGGTCTTGCTGGGTGGATCCTGGTCAGAGCACATGTAGGAGACTGTCTCTCTGCTTCCCCATTTCTCACTTAATAAAAAAAAAAAAGAAAGAAAGAAAGAAATATCAGAGAGAGAAAGATTTGTTTTTTATTATTTCATATATAAGTGAAACCACTTTGGGTTTTTTTTATTCCACATATAAGTGGATTCAAAAAACAAAATAAATGAACAAACAAAACAAAACAAACTCATAGATACAAAGAACAAACTGATGGTTGCCAGATAGAAGGGGTTGGGGAATGTATTTAAAAAATGAAAGGAGCCTGACCAGGTGGTGGCGCAGTGGATGGAGCATCGAACTGGGATGCGGAAGACCCAGATTCGAGACCCTGAGGTCACCAGTTTGAGCCCAGCTCATCTGGTTTGAGCAAAAGCTCACCAGCTTGAGCCCAAGGTCGCTGGCTCGAGCAATGGGTTACTCGGTCTCCTGAAGGCCCGCGGTCAAAGCACATATGAGAAAGCAATCATTGAACAACTAAGGTGCCACAACGAAAAACTGATGATTGATGCTTCTCATCTCTCTGCGTTTCTGTCTGTCCCTATCTATCCCTCTCTCTGTCTCTAAATAAATAAATAAAATCTTTAAAAAAAATGAAAGGATTAAGAAAAACAAACTGCCAGTTATAAAATTAGTCATAGCATAAAGAATATAGTCAATATTGTAATAACTATGTATGGCATCAAATGGGAATTAGACTCACACTGTGGTGATCACTTTGTAAGGCACATAAATGTCTAATTACTGTCTAATACATCTGAAGTGAATATAATATTTTATGTCATCTGTAATTTAAAATTCTTTAATTAAAAAAACTACTAAGGCCTGACCTGTGGTGGTGCAATGGGTAAAACATCAACCTGAAATGCTGAGGTTGCTGGTTCAAAACCCCAGGCTTGCCTGGTCAAGGCACATATGGGAGTTGATGCTTTCTGTCTCCTCTCTCTAAAATGAATAAATAAAAAACAAACAAACAAACTACTTAGCACTTATTTGTGCTAAGTGTTTTACACAGAAAATTTCACTTAGTTCTGGACAATCCCTAGGCCGACAGCCACTCATATTTGCTCTAGGTTGTACAGAACCGTGGTAAAGCTGTTAGCATCAAGCTGAAGAGGAGAAAGGCAGCTGTAGCAATTTGATCATCTTTATCACATCTATCAAACTATCAGCCTATAGATAGCTAGTGGTTGCTGAATAGCACATATTCTGATTAAGAGGCAAACATGGAGAAGTTCATATGGGGCAAAGGTGAGGAAGGCCAGAGTACAGCTGGCCCTCGAATAATGTCTTTTTGCTAGAACATTGATGAGGTACCATAGAAACTGAATTCTTGTCTATATCAATTAGCCTGTGGTAAATGGTTTTGTTATACATTATTTTTCCATAATGTCAATAACCTATTGATGACATTAAGTGAAGATTTACTGTAGTTGAGTGTCACCCATCTTTCTGTGGCCATTCTGAAGGTAGCAGCAGGGTTTGGTGATAGCTTGGAGGTAATTTATAACAGAAAAATCTTGCTCAATTCCTTCCTCCATCAGTCAAGCTGCATCTTCCTGCTCAAAATTCATTCAAAAGGGCCCTGGCCAGAGGCTCAGTGGATAGAGTGTCCACTGGCATATGGACATCCTGGCTTCGATTCCCAGTCAGGGCACACAGGAGAAGCGACAATCTGCTTGTCTCCACTCTCCCTTTTCTCTCTCTTCCCCTCCCACAGCTAAGGCTCCATTGAAGCAAAGATGGCCAGGGCGCTGGGGATGGCTCCTTGGCCTCTACCCCAGGCGCTAGAGTGGCTCTGGTCACGGCAGAGTGACGCCCCGGAGGGGCAGAGCATCGCCCCCTGGTGGGCAGAGCGTCACCCCTGGTGGGCGTGCCGGGTGGATCCCGGTCAGGCACATGCGGGAGTCTGTCTGACTGTCTCTCCCCGTTTCCAGCTTCAGACAAAATAAATAAATAAATAATAAAATAAAATTAAAAAGTTAAAAAAGAAATGATGACATCGGATCATTTACAACAAAATGGTTGGATCCTTTTTTTTTTTTTACAAGGACAGAGAGAGAGTCAGAGAGAGGGATAGATAGGGTCAGACAGACAGGAACGGAGAGATATGAGAAGCATCAATCATCAGTTTTTCGTTGCGACACCTTAGTTGTTCATTGATTGCTTTCTCATATGTGCCTTGACCATGGGGCTACAGCAGACCGAGTAACCCCTTGCTTGAGCCAGCGACCTTTGGGTCCAAGCTGGTGAGCTTTTTGCTCAAGCCAGATGAGCCCGCACTCAAGCTGGCGACCTCAGGGTCTCGAACCTGGGTCCTCTGCATCCCAGTCCGATGCTCTATCCACTGCACCACCGCCTGGTCAGGCCAAAATGGTTGGATCTTGATAACATTAAATGGAGTGAAATAACTAAATCAGAAAAACCTAAGAACTGCATGATTCCATACACAGGTGGGACATAAAAACAAAACTAACAGACATGGACAAGAGTGTGGTGGTTAGGGGAGGGGGAGGGAGAGGAGAAGGGGGAGGGGAAGGGACAATCTGACTTTGGGTGATGGGTATGCAACATAATTGAATGACAAGATAACCTGGATATGTTTTCCTTAAATATATGTACCCTGATTTATTGATGTCACCCCATTAAAATTAATAATAATAAAAAAAAAAGAATTGTTTGTGTCTTTCACTCAGACCCTTGACCCGGCTTTTATTTTAATTGTTCCATCTTCATGCCAGTGCAATGACTGCCCTCAGATGCTTTTTGGCTGTTCTTAGTCCCTAGTCATTCGTTGGGCATTCAGTCTTGTACTTTGGCTACTCCCAGATCGTTTTTTATTTTTTAAGATTTTACTTATTGATTTTAGAGGCGGGGGGAGTGAGATCATAATTGCTTCATTTTAGTGGTTCACTGATTGCTTCCCATATGTGCCTTGACTGGGCAAGCACAGGGTTTTGAACTGGTGACCTCAGTGTTCCAGGTTGACACTCTATCCAGTGCACCACCACAGGTCAGCACCTCCATATCTTTTAATATGAAAAAGTTGGAAGGCCCTGGTTGGTTGGCGCAGTGGTGGAGTGTCGGCCTGGCGTGTGGAAGTCCCAGATTCGATTCCCAGCCAGGACACACAGGAGAAGCAACCGTCTGCTTCTCCACCCTTCCCCCTCTTCTTTCTCTCTATCTCTCTCTTCCCCTCCTGCAGTCAAGGCTCCATTGGAACAAAGTTGGCCCGGGCACTGAGGATGGCTCCATGGCCTCCACCTCAGGAGCTAGAATGGCTCTGGCCGCAACAGAGCAATGCCCCAGATGAGCAGAGCATCACCACCTAGTGGGCATACCGGGTGGATCCCAGTCAGGTGCATGTGGGAGTTTGTCTGACTGCCTCCCTGCTTCTCACTTCAGAAAAATACAAAAAGAAATTGGAAAACTGAATTCAAAACTTCTGTTATATTTAAAACCCTTATCCCTGGACACATTGAGTTTGTAACCAATCATCCCTCTTTTTACTCATTCAAGGGTGTTTAGCTTATAAAGGGCAATTTAACACAGTTTTCCATCTAAGAATATGCTTAGCCATACTAATACCAACTGAGTCTGTGTCACAGTGATTAACCCTTAGTAACTTTAGACAACAGTATCTCACATAACGCTGAGACCAAGAGAATATTCTTGCAGAATCTTGAAATCTTAAGAGAGGTGGAATTAACAGATCGCAATCTGAAAACAGTCTTTCTGCTCGAAGCTCCAAAGCACATTATCTAAGAAGAGGGCATGGGGAAGGACGTGGCCAAACAAATTTTAATGAGATAAAATTATCTGGAACACTGGAGAGGCCTGAATTGTGCAACTCCAAAGGGGCCTCCGTGGCTCTAAGGGGGAAGTGGGCCAGCATGTGGCGGGAAGAGAGAGTGAGGAGGGAGGTCATGCTTTCTGGAGGGTGGGTGTGTTTCTTTTCCGGCTACTGTTATCGATGTGGTGAGCACATCCCTTCCGCTGAATGCCCTGGAGAGGAAACCCAGAGCTTCCTGTTGTCTTACCAATGCTGCAAAATGCAAGTTAGAAATATGAAAGAAAAAGGGGAAAAGGGGGAAAAGAGTGCAGACCATCTGGCTGGGTCCGTGATGCCGGCCTCCAGAACAAAATCCAGCTTACTTTTTCCTGGCGATATAGAAGAAAGGCACATCCCAGATGTCACTGGTTCTCAAATCCATCCAGATCCAGAAAATAATCTCTCTATATAAAAAGGGCACTTATTTGCCTGACCAATGTCAACCTGTGATGCTGATGTCCCAGGTTTGAAACCCCGAGGTCACCTGCATGAGTGAGGGTGACCTTGAGAGCTTGAGCACAGGATCACTGGCTTGAGTGTGGAATCATCGACATCATCCCAAGGTCATTTTCTTCTTCTTTTTTTTATCTTTTTGCAAGAGAGAGAGAAAGAGAGAAAAAGAGAGAGACAGACAGACAGAGACAGACATACAGGAAGGGAGAGAGATGAGAAGCATTAACTCATAGTTGTGGCACTTTAGTTGTTCATTGATTGCTTTCTCATACGTGCTTTGACGGGGGGCTCCAGCAGAGCAAGTGACCCCTTGCTCAAGCCAGCGACCATGGGGTCAAATGAGCAATTTTGAGGTACAAGCTGCGACCTTTTGGCTCAAGCCAGCAACTATGAGGTCATGCCTCTGATCCCA
This sequence comes from Saccopteryx leptura, assembly GCF_036850995.1. Lineage (NCBI taxonomy): Eukaryota > Metazoa > Chordata > Mammalia > Chiroptera > Emballonuridae > Saccopteryx > Saccopteryx leptura. The sequence goes on from NC_089510.1 coordinate 56,636,885, forward strand.
GGCTCAAGCTGGTGACCCCGTGCTTAAGCTGGTGAGCCTATGCTCACACCAGCGACCTCGGGGTTTCAAACCTGGGTCCTCAGCATCCGAGGCCGATGTGCTATCCATTGCGCCACCGCCTGGTCAATGTCCAAGGTCATTGTCTTGAACCCAAAGGTTGCTGGCTTGAAGCCGAAGGTCAATGACTTGAGCAAGGAGTCACTGGCTCTTCTTGAGCACCCTGGTCAAGGCACATATGAGAAGCAATCAAGGAACAACTAAAGTGAAGCAACTACAAGTTGATACTTCTTATCTCTCTCCTCACTCTCTGTCCCTTCCTCTCATTACCTCTCAAATCAGTTTATAAAAGTAGAAAGGACATTTTTGAGAAATAGCAGAATAGACAATGAAGTAGAAGATCTTGAAAGTAAGAACAGGAAAATATGTATTGGGACATACTGCAAAAGAAATACACATATCCTCTGCTTAGTGCCCTTAATACCCTTCTGTTTGTGAGGTACTACCCTAAAGTTCTGCAGTGTTGGAAAAGAATTGTTTTAATGTCAGATTTTATTTTATTTCGCTGCTATGAGCATCTTAGCTATCTGTGAGATACTTCATGAGATGAAGCTGAGATAGCATCCGTGTCCCCAGGGTTAGGTACACAATGTGGCGCCAACAGGTTACCATATATTTATACATTTATAACATCATCATCAATATAAATACTTTTATTTATTTATTTATATCACTATATAACATATCACTTAGCAAAATAGCCTATCCTTGTCTTGCTTTTTGATAACCAACATTTTTCTTCTAAGTTTTAAAAAACCAGTTTATTCCAAATAAAATTTGGGCCATGTACCTTCCCCAGGCCCTCCTCTTAGTGGGGGTTTTGTTTTTTTTTTGAGCTCTGTGGAAAAGATCTTTTTTTTTTATGACAGAGACAGAGAGAGGGGCATATAAGGACAGATAGGGACAGACAGACAGGAAGGGAGAGAGATGAGAAGCATCAGTTCTTTGTGCGGCACCTTAGTTGTTCATTGATTGCTTTCTCATATGTGCCCCAACTGAGGGGCCACAGCAGACTGAGTGACCCCTTGCTCAAACCAGCAACCTTGGCTCAAGCTGGTGAGCCTTACTCAAACCAGTTGAGCTCGTGCTCAAGCTGGCGACCTCGGGGTTTTGAACCTGGGCCCTCCGCATCCCAGTCCGACACTCTATCCACTGCACCACCGCCTGGTCAGGCGAAAAGACTTTTTATCTTGCAATCTGCTAATGTCACCTCTCCTAAGATTTTGAGATTCTACAAAAACGTCTCTTAAAATTTTCAAGCAGCCTGACCAGGTGGTGGCGCAGTGGATAGAGCGTCGGACTGGGATGCGGAAGGACCCAAGTTCGAGACCCCAAGGTCGCCAGCTTGAGCGCGGGCTCATCTGGCTTGAGCAAAGAGCTCACCAGCTTGGACCCAAGGTCGCTGGCTCCAACAGGGGGTTACTCGGTCTGCTGAAGGCCCACGGTCAAGGCACATGTGAGAAAGCAATCAATGAACAACTAAGAAGTTGCAATGCGCAACGAGAAACTGATAATTGATGCTTCTCAACTCTCTCCGTTCCTGTCTGTCTGTCCCTGTCTATCTCTGCCTCTGTAAAAAAAAAAAAAAAAAAGTTACTGCTTCAAGACAACCAATAAAATTAAAAAAAAAAAAAATTTTCAAGCAAACTTTTTTGAACTAGATTTCTTTACCAATATTATCTTCTTCTGTTGCCTGTGTTTCACATGGTAGAACATCCTTCCTCCAAAAGAGAGATAACAACAAAAATTCCACTTTGATCATAACAATCCATTAGAAGAGGAATGCCCTCTGATTTTTTTAACTTTTCCAAAATGTTATGCTTTCCCCTTGAAATACAAGTAAGTTTTGCACACCCAACTCCCTTTCCTGCAGTTTTCCTCACAGGCAAATAATGACTGCCTGACAGGAGACAAAAGCAAACAGGCACAAACATCTTAACCAAAAGCATTTCCTCAGGTTCTTTTGATCTATCCAGCTTTGTTTCTAAACATAATGTTTTCCTACTTCACTCTTCTTTATTAGAAGTTCCAATAATATTTGAGTATCTTCTGGGTTGATTTTTATAAACGACTGTCAAAGAATCTGCAATACATATCATATTATATTACACATGTGTCACATAACAACCTGAAGTGCAGAAGATGCTCCACTCTGTCAGCTGGCTCTTCCTGGGAGGGGAGCAATTGAATATGCTAACGGTCCTTTTCACTGTTGAAAAAAAAACTGTCCTTAATTGCAAAAATGGCCACAATTTTACTAAGTATTAATCAGAAAAAATACAGTGTAAGTATTCATTAAGAAAGGACAGACTGGCCCTGGCTCAGTTGGATGGAACATCTTCCTGATACGCCAAGGTTGCGGGTTCGTTCTCCAGCCAGGCTACATACAAGAATCAACCAGTGAATGCATTGTTGGGGGAAGCAGCAGGTGGATGTCTCTCTCTCCCTATCTCACTCCTCTTGCTCTCTCATTAAAATGAATGAATTAAAAAAAATTTTTTTAAAGGAAGACTGTATAAATTAAACCTGGAGACTGAAAACTTAAATGATCATGATCACATAATAGTAAAAAGAGACTTAACTATTATGTGAATTGGATGGAAACGAAAGTACAATGCAGCAGCTCTGGCTAGTTGGCTCAGTGGTAGATCATTGGCCTGGCGTGTAAAGTCCCAGGTTCAATTCCTGGCCAGGGCACACAGGAGAAGTGACTATCTGCTCTCCACTCTTCCCCCTCTCCTCTTTGTCTCTCTTCCCCTCCCACAGCTAAGGCTCCACTGGAGCAAAGTTGGCCCGGGCGCTGAGGACAGCTCCATGGCCTCTGCTTCAAGTGCTAGAATGGCTTCCACTGCAACGAAGCAATGCCCCAGATGGGCAGAGCATTGCCCCCAGGTGGGCATGCTGCGTGGATCCCTGTCGGGTGCATGCAGAAGTCTGTCTCTGACTCCCCGCTTCTAACTTCAGAAAAATACCAAGAAAACCCCACAATGCAGCATGTGAAGCATGACAAATTGTTGAGCAAAATCAATTCATTTACTAGATCCAGAGAATGGATCTGTTTAATGGCTTTTCAGAAACTAATTGCCCAAATAAGACAAAAAGACATAGTCCTTTACCTAAGTTATGATTTCACATAAACTTTAATGCCATCTGGATATGTGTGTGAGGATAGATGAATGAAGAAATTAGACATAAAATTTAAAATGTGTCCAAAAATGGAAAAAGAGTGAGAAATCACCATTTTGTAAATATTAAAGGAATAGAAGCTTAGTAGAACAGGAGAAATTTAAAATATACAGAAGTATGGCCTGACTGTTGGTTGTGCAGTGGATAGGACATTGACCTGGAATGCTGAGGTT